>NC_090924.1:548257016-548582471 GCF_040938575.1 Ambystoma mexicanum
ATGTCGTCATAGGGGCAAAGAATATTCCTTCTTAGTTGACACATGTGTGACGCGCTCGTGCATACGAGAAGGCACGTTTTCCTTGTCCGGCGAGGCCATAGATACTCAGAGTTTTACGGAAGCTCACAGTAGAGTTCCCTTTACAGACACACTCCCAGTCTCTGTGGGGAGAGTGCAAAATGAATGTACCCTTATTATACTCACGTCAGACCCCAGTAAACATCCTGGGTCAGGACTTAATGACTAAGTTGGATATGACAATCTCGTTTACCGAGAAAGGTATAGTGTGCTCCACTCCAGGAATGCATTATTCAAACGTGTGCGAAATGATCAGAGCATACTCAGGGCGCATAGCCATGACAGCTATACCGTTAGAGCCAGGAGTCTTCGCATATGGGGTGCGGGTGCTCATGGCAGGATTGCCAGGCCTCGCTGATAGAACTATGAGGACACCTGATGAGTTTCTATTCAGACCCAGAATACCTATGCACGAAGAGGAGGGACAAGTATTTCCCTTAATGATACAATCTGCTGCAGTGCGAGGGAAAGTGTTATTGGTGGAAGGATATGATGACGAAGGCAGACAATGGTGTGCGATTATCGCCATCGAAGAAGGGTATCGAGAGACTGACGTCACTGATGACGATCTGTTCGAAGAACACCCTGACCTGGAAGAGACGAGGGTGGAAGTAAGTCTCACATTTTGGTCAAAATGATCAAACGGGAGGTGCCACAGAGAATGATGTTGGGGTTGATACGTCCAGAATACTTTGATGACGACATGGCCCAAGTGCCTGCCACGGTATGGACTACAGGGCCCTATGACGTAGGCCTTCTGAAGAGGGCAGGTGAAGTGAAAATTAAACTGAAACCAGGAGCAATTTTATCAAGAGCACGACAATATCCTATGTCCAGGGAGGCAGATGAAGGAATCGCGAAGACAATTTCCACCATGATGGAGCAGGGCATTCTAGTGATGTCAGAATCACCTTGCAACACAGTGATTTACCCTGTCAAGAAATCAAAGGGAGGGTCTTGGAGTTTAATCCAAGGTTTACAAGCATTAATTTATATAGTTGAAGCCGAATTCCCTCTAGTCCCTAATCCATCCACAATTCTGTGCAACATACCAAATGAGGCAAAATATTTCACAGTGATTGACTTGAAAAATGCGTTTTTCTCAATCCCTTTGCACCATGACTCTCAAGATCTGACATCATTTACTTTCAGACAAATGCGCCTGAAAAGCACGAGGTTGCCACAGGGGTACTGTGACTCTCCATCCATTTTCAGCAGAGTCCTGCAGATGGACCTAAACAATATTGTAGTAGACAGTGTTGTTTTACAGTATGTGGATGACATTCTGATCTGCAGCATCACTGAGGAACAATGCAGGTGCGACTCTGTCCAGCTACTGACAATCCTGGCGGAGAAAGGATATAAAGTTGATAAGGAAAAGTTACAATACTGTCAGCAATAGGTGCTATACATAGGTCAGCTAATCTCTCATGAAGGGAAAAAGGTAACCCAGAAAGGACTGAAGCTATCATGAACACGGCTAAACCACTCACGATAAAACAAATGCAAAGCTTCTTAGACCTGTGCAACTATGTCAGAGCATGGGGGTTCGACTACAGCTCGTATACCAAGCCCTTGCTTCAGGCCCTAAGAAAAGCCCAGGCAATAAGGGATAAAATTGAATGGACCGAGGCAATGGAAAAAGGGTTTACAGAACTTAAGGGGGCAATTTGTAAGGTCCCAGATCTCGGGATTCCTAATTATGCAGAGGAATTCTACCTGTTCTCACACTCTGATGGCAATTTTATGACAGCAGTGCTCGTGCAGTGAACCTCGCTGGGGTACAAGCCCCTAGCATACTACAGCGGGAGTCTGGACCCGGTCATGAATGGCCATTTCCCATGCGAACAAAATCTAGCTGCTGCCAGGTTCGCCATTGAAAAGGTGTCATCTATTGTGATGGGGTGCTCCATGACATTGTACATCAAGCAGTAATTATTCGCCATACTAGAGAAGCCAAAGGGCACGCTGACATCACAGAGAGCATCTGCCTATGAGGTGATTATCTCCAACCCATCGATCAAAATAGTTTGATGTAAAACTGTAAACCCTGCTACATTCATAGCTGAGCCAGTCACAGAAGGAGAACCTATACACGCCTGTGCGAATTATGATGAATTCTATGATGAAATCCCCAGGGTAAAGGAAAACGCCCTGGCGGGTGGTGAAATCATGTTCATTGACGGTTCATCAAGAATCGACCAAGAAGACGGAAAAAGGTACACGGGCGTGGCCGTAGTGAAACACCTGGCGAATGGGGAGTTTCAGGTACTCGTCAGTCTCACTATTCAGCTCAAGCTGCAGAACTAGTGGTGCTGATACTCGCCACTGAGAATCATGCAGACCAGGAAGTAACAGTGTAGAGTGACTCTGCCTATGTGACATCTACTGTGCGCGCAGGCTTAGCACGCTGGAAAAGGAGGGGCTACCACCGAGTGGACGGCACGCAGTGCAACACACATCCTTATTGGACAGGTTGATAAAAGCACTACAGCTCCCAGTGGGCATAGTGGTCGTGAAATGCGCCCCCACCAAGGGGACAGATTTCGTGTCACATGGAAACCATGAAACGGACATGGAAGCCAAGCGCAGGGCATCAAAAAATGAAACAATCATGGACGTGGAGGTGGCATGTACCCATGAGAGGATGATGGTAGCACGAGCCACACCTGAAGCCTATAGTAACATGGGGCAGACTCAGCTAATGGAACTCCAAGGGGAGGCACCTCAGGAGGAGAAACATTTGTGGAAGCATCAAGGGTGTTCCTTAAATCCCTCTGACGGGTTGTGGAGGCAAGACAGCACTGGTAAACCAGTAATGCCTCTCTCCCTGCTAAAAGTAGCATTAGAACAACTACACTACCCTATACACATGACTAAGGAAAATATTGCTGCAACGCTTGCAAAAGACTGGTTTACACCGAATTTAGCAGAGCACGTTGCATTCTTCATGGTGAACTGCATAATCTGCCAGTAATTCACAGCTGGGTACACATTAAAAGTAATGAGAGGAGTTATCCTCCGGCCAAATGGCCCATTCCAACACTTGCACATCGACTATGTCGACATGATTCAAGTATGCAACGGGTACAGGTATTTAATTGTGGTGATGTGCCCATTCTCTAGATGGATAGAATCAGGTCCCTGTACACACCCAGATGCTTCCTGTGCTGCTAAATTTCTAGCGAGGGAAGTGTTCCCTATATGGGGGTGTGCGAGGTAATGAGATCGGACAACGGGGCTCACTTTGTTAACGCAGTTTTCGAACAGATCAGCTTATTACTTGGTTTAAAGCACAGGTTCTCGTCGGAGTATCATCCAGAGGGAAATGGAATATGTGAGCGGCTCAACGGCCTGTTAAAAGAGAGGATAGCTAAATTGAAGCTCACATTAAAAAAGGGATGGCTGCACTGTCTACCACTGGCATTGTATGCACTTCGGAGCCAACCCGGCTCCGACCATCATCTTACGCCGCACAAGATAGTTACAGGCAGAAGAATGAGGACCCCTGTCACCCCCCCAGCCAACTAGAGAGGTTCTTGGAACAGAGATGCAGGAGTACCTTAACTGTATGACATCCAGCGCCTCTGTCATTTCAGGCCAGCTGCAGCGACGGCGAAAAGGGGACAGTGCAGCACAAAACACATCAGGACATGCTGAAGCTGAACCCCCACAAGGTCTACATGCGCCCCTCGTCTTCCCTGGTGACAACGTGCTCGTGAAGAACTTTACCAGGAAGAGGTGGGATGAGCCACGATTCAATGGGCCTTTCATCATAGATGACTGCACCCCTTCCGCCGTCAAGCTCCAGGGCAGAAGGGCATGGATCTTCATAAATGACATTAAACCTCATATAGGGGAGAGCCCTCCTGCTGCATCCAACTGCAAAGAAACCACAGACAACAGGGAAGAATCTCAGCACGTGCCGACAAGATCCATGGTGAGGAAGAATGACACATGAGCAGCAAAATAAAGGCAAAAGGAACACTGATGTAAATGGTGGCTTATAAACAAGACATTTCTCAAACCAGTGAAAGATAATAAAGGTCATTAAAAAGAACACTCTGTGCATCCCAATTACAGGGTAAAGAGAAGCGCATCCAAAGCCACAACAACATTGATAAAACAAACTTTTGAAAGCATGTCATGCCCAAGTAGTACAAAGAATCAAGACTTTGATAGACTGCAAACAAAATATTCTCTGAGAGTGTAACACGGTATCCTGAAGCAACCAGTATCGAGACTTTGTTCACAGAATGTATGGTACATTCCAGCAGAAGTCTCAAGTGGGATGTACTCACCTATTTTCAACTCGTGGTGTTTTCTTATCCGGCACTCATAGGGAGAGAAGCCAGTGTCACAGACTTTATTCAAGATCCAGCTAACAAAAAAGTAATCAGACGACTGCTGACTATCATCACGGAAGCCTTCACCGAGCTACCCGAGCACAGCGAGGAGAACGCAAATGCTTCCACCGCCAGTAGACATTGATGAACTCACATTAATTTGTTCTTTCAAGTAATCGGGAAATGCCCAGGACTTGTCGGGAGAACAACTGACACACATACTTTCATCAGAGACCCAAGAAATCTAGCTAAACTGAATCAGCTGTGGACTAAACTAAATCACCTTGTGGTAGTCCACGCAACAGGAAGGTGCAGAGACTGTGCTAATCAGAAGAAAAGCTAATGACCAGGACCCAGACAAACAGGACAAATGTCCCTATCTCCCGAGAACACCCGGCTGGCTCACAATGTCCTGCTTAGACTAGTCACGGACTGGTGGTCTGTCATAATTTAGAAAAAATAGTGTCGAATGACAAAAATGTCGAGAAAAAAAATCTCGAATGTATTATTTTTTTATTTATATGTATTTTTTGGCTTTGGTAAGTATAAAAAATGGGTAAAATAAAAAAAATAAAAAACAGGGGGGTTGGGGGGGAACCCCCCTATAAGAAAAAAACATATTGAAAAATAAATTCGACATTTTTTTTCGAAATTTTTTCTAAAAAATGACTTTCGACATTATTGTTTTCTACATTATCACTATAAACCTCACGGACTATCTGGAAATGGTGGGGAGGCCTGCAGATGTTGACGTTGTCTCCTTTCTTAGAGATCCGGCCAACACCCCACACATGGGCACACTCCTCCACGGCATAATGCTCCAGGTGGAGCTATCCAATTTCCAGCAAGAATACCTTAGGAGATTCCAGTAAGACTTTCCGCCGTGGAACAAACCAAGGACAGAGACACAGTTCTTCCATATTCAGCCACATGACAGATCAAGGAGAGCAAAGACAAGAACTACACCATCCTATTTTTGTACTAATCCTCTATTTTTGTTTTTTCATGTTCGCTTTTGTTTTTATTTTTATTTTCATTTTTACAACATTTTATTTTTGTGTGATTTTTAGCAGTTCCATCTTCTCATTCCTTCGCATTAAGCAAGTTCCAGCATGTCCTCAGGACCAAAGCAAATTCGAGGAGTGCACCGGGACCTTACCTATTAGAGATATGCATAATGAATGTGATGTACCAAAGTTGCTAGCCTAACCCTTTTCCATAATCTAGCACAGGAACTGTACTGCATACGCAGAGAGTACCGTCGTCACCCACAAGAGGGGGGACATTTGGAAAGAACTTGTCACTTTAATAGCAATTAACTCTTGAACTACGAGACCAGAGCAAGAGAAGGAATAAATAACTCACTATGAACTCATTCGAAATGGGGGCCCAGAATAGTAACTTGGTTTTACCCCCAACAGAAGGGTGCCCCTACTTCCCTGGAAGAAAATGTTGCAAATTATCGTTCCGAACGATTATGTCTATATGCATAGTTATTATTATTGTTTTTCTGTCATTAACAATAAGAACTGCTTCCTTTATTGGTGCACGAAGTGTCCCAATCTCAGTGCACCTACCAGATGATGAACGTCTGAGGCCTACAAAAGCACCCAGACCCTATATAGTCATTCCAGTCCCAAGGAAACCTGATGGTAAAATTAAAAAACTAAAATTAAATTAAATTAGAGTGATTTAGACACATATGAGGTAACGAATGAAGAGAAAAGCTGGAGACAGGGTCAGCCCGGAATGAATGACAATGTATCACTGACCACTGCACGCACCCACACACAGGATGCACACAGATAAGGGCAAGTTTCAATGGCTGCAGGGCCTCCAACGAAGGTTGTAGAGAAGGGTAGACAACTGCCGAACAATCAGTTCCAGAAAATAGTGGAAGTGACCAAGAGAAGCCAAGTGAAAAACCCAAGAGAGGGGGCATAGCAAAATCCCTCGAAAGAACAGAAGTAGCCACAAAGGAATTCACAGAGAAAACGCAAATGCTGATAGATTATTTGTTCCCATTTATAGTCAGAGCAAAGAAACTGCACGAAGAGCTAAAAAATAGAACTGCAGAGACTATAACGACAAGCACGCCAGCTCGAACACTGCTAACAAGCACCAGATCTACGACACAGCCACACGTTGAGGAGTTGGTGAGCCAATGGCGGCCAGAGAACCACGATGAAAAATTACAAAAGGAGACAAAGAGAAACGGAAAACCTTTTCCTACCACAGCAATGCAGCCAAAGGACCATGCTCCACCAAGACGCCCAGAGTGGAAAAGCAGCACAGACGCTTTTAAGGACATAGCCATAGCAAACTCCAGAAAAACACTAAGAATAAAGAGAAGCCCAAAGGAAGATAACAATGAACTTAACGATTACCTGGACAGCACAGCCCATCTCGGAAACAACATATGGTACCAGCACATGAAGGAAGTAGGATGAAGGCAGTCAGAGTAGAATGCTTCGTCTGTGCGCTTCTACCATACAACATGGGAAAATCTAAGATCTTTGTAGCTGTAGAAATTGATGTCCCTACAGCACACTGTATTTCACACGTAGCAATGTGCAACACCAGAGGACAATTTATGGGAAGAGACGCCTTGCTGATATGGGCCAATGAAAAAGATTACCCGGATGAAGATGGCTATGTCCAGGACATTAAAACAAGAAACAGGGCGCATACAAGGAATCACGTGATCAGGTACGAGAACCCTGACGTCAAAGGGTCAGGGATAAGATGGGAAATAAACCCAAGATTGAACATTCGAGGAAGAACTGCAGAAGAGGCTCAAATCTGGAAAAACAGAGGTCAAATGCAGATTTGGTGAACAGTGATTTCCCCAGATGGATGGGAAGAAGGAGTAGTAATCGGCTGAGCTTGGATGGTCCTTGGAGCCTACAAAGAAGCAGTAGAGAATTTGCAGAGGTTATGCAAACCTCTATGGCCAAAACTGGTAAAGCTGCTAACATGGGTCGAAGACAGAGGAGGACCCCTGCAGATAGTACCACTGGAAAGCCCAAAACTGTGCTTCAGAACTAATGGCACGAGGAAGATGGGAGGGAATGTAAACTGCGGACGAATCTTTGACGCCCCAGGAATGACACAAGTAACCGCAGTCATAATGGACCATTACTGGGCATGTGGATCTAAGGCATACATAAGACTGCCGAAAAACTGTGGAGGTATATGCACGGTAGTGAACGTCCACGTTCCCGCGCTGGTGATCCCTAAGAATTACCTGAAGTTGGACAGTTTCCGGAAAGCAGATGCTCATCTAAGGAGAAGGAGGTCTCTGGAGCTGATGTCCAGAATGAAGAGAGAAAATTACTTTTCTACCAAATCAGAAGAGCCATTCCAGGCAATCCATACGAACACAGGCTGTTCAGCCTCACCTCAACAGTGTTCACCACGATGCTCTTAACACACATCCAAATTGGAGTGAATGCTAAATGGTTGCGGATAACCAGATGGAAGTTATTGCAGACCATCAATACCACTATAAATGGATTCAACGCGATCAAAGAAGAGCTGGGAGCAATCAGACTGATGACCCTCCAAAACAGATATGTGCTTAACATGATCACAGCAATGGATGCAACTGTTTGTGCAAAAATCGGAGAATCATGTTGCACATTTGTACCATCATACGATGAAGAAAACAGAACCCTAACAGAGGTCATAAGTATGTTGACAAACCTGAAAAACCAGATGATCAATGAAAGTGATGAAGTGGATGATGACAGCTGGTTTGGAGACCTATTCTCGTGGGCCCCACTATGGATGGCAGATATATTCAAGTTTCTGGGAGCCCTATTAGCAATGGTACTGCTAGGAGTCTGTGTTATCAAGATAATCATCGCACAGTGCCAGAAAACTGCGAAGAAAGCCATAGGGATGAAAATAATGGTAAATGTTGAGCAAGGGTGGAAGCCCAGAGACCTGACTGATGAAGAGATAAGAGACTTTGTGAAGGCCAGCGAATTTGCGCCAGAAGGAACAAATTTCACATATCCTAAGAAACGAAGAAGGTATGAAGGAAAATGGATCTATGCAGCCCAAATGGACAATGCCAGCTAATGACATGGAACAAAGACGAACATGTGAAAACAGCAGAGAGTTTGAAAGGAGTGATAAAAATATGGACTCCAAAGGCTTACACATTCATACCATCATGTACAAACCCTGAAGACGATGAACACAACACCGAAGAATCAAAAGAAATAAATGCAAAAGAGGTTGCAGAAGTGGTCGATGAACCGACCAGAGGGGGGAGTGTAGAGGAGGTCCCAGACATGGCCTGCACTCCATCCCCTCATTCCGAGGTACCAGGAGCGTACTCGCCAAGGTATGTGATGTATGAGGAGCAAATGAACCAACAAAGAGCTGCACTGGGACTCTGCACAGTATACATCAAAAGATCCATACCTGTTGAAGCGCCCATAACCAGACAACCCTGAGCAGCATGGTACCCCATCAGACAGCTGTACCAGCCGCTTAGAGGAAATGAAGAGTACCTACAGACGGTCCATGAAGAGACCCAAAGAGCCTTAATGGAAGGCCAGTGGAAATGACATAAGAGCCTGAACAAACTTGCGAATGAACAAAAATGGCTATCGAAGATAGCACGCTAGTGCAAGCACTTGTGAAAATATATGTAATGGACGCAGGAAAAAGACGATGTTAAAACGTGAGGAAACGTTGCTACGAGGCTAAATGGAAGCAACCAACCAGGGGTGTATCTCGAAATGATGAATCGTTCACAATGGTATGGAGAGCTGAAGGAAGCACTGGAACATAAGGTGGGGACCCCACAGTTTTCATTGCTTGAGAGGAGCCACCCAAACCCAATAGGAGCAGTGATGAATCATGGCTCCCCATTTCAAGTAGGGTTAGATCCGTCACAGTGGGCGGAGAGGGAGGAAGAGGGAGAGCCAACGCCTTGTGCTTCATATTTTTCATAGGAGTGAATACGAGCGGGGCAGAAAGGATGTCATCATACATTCCAGAAGACTTCCCCTTCCTAGTCCTAGGATAACGCTGCATGTTTGATCAATGTCTAGTATTGTATTTAACACAGGAAAACAACAGAGAGCTAAATTAGCCACTTTACAGGAACCAACCAAATAAAGCTTCACTTTTTCAGAACAATTTGTAAGCAGAAGCCCTCGGCAAGTCTGAGAGGAGCGCAAACACCAGCAAGAACTTATGACACAGTTACAGAAATACACTTACGACCGTAACGCAGAGAATTCAGTAAATGCACCTGATTGCCTGCACCGGCCAACAAGCTAACAGGCACTCCGTTGGCAATCCGAGTGCACACGCATGGGTGTGCGTGGCCCGATGCCTAATTAGGCGAAGGAGCGAGGCCTAACGCTGACGGTATTCAATACAGTGTTTTCTGTAAATACAAATAAAGAGGAGAGTGTGAGAACGTAGAATTATCTTCCTACTGACTTTAATGTCTGTGTGGGATATGAGTTGAAGAAGCCCACGTACTGCACAAGCACAGTAGTCAGCAAAAATCTACTGAGCATGGAGGGTGCGAGAGACGTGCAGAGCGTTTCCAGGTGACATAGGCACTCCGTTGGCACTACGGGAGCGCACATGTCGGTGTGTGCGGTCCAATGCCTAGATAGGTAAAGGGGCGTGGCCTAATGCAGATGGTATTCAATATAGTGTTTTTTCACAAGCACAGTATCCAGCAAGAATCCAATGAGAATGGAGGATGCGGGAGACGTGCAGAGCATTTCCAGGTGACACAGGCACTCCCTTGGCTTAATTTTGCGACGACGCATGGATCAGCATGTGGGTTGTGACCAGAGGTGTGTGTGCTGCAGTTATTGGCCTTAGACAAACATTTAACTCTTTCAACCTCACTGGTCTGCAGCACATTCTTCAAGGATTAGGGATTAACCAATCATGTTTGTTTGCAATGTGGGGCGTTTTTTTTTTAAATCTGTTGTTGGTCATTCTGATCATGCTGGAACTATGATCCACTCTTTTCCAGTTTGCAAGTTTGTGTGACAAAGATTAGTTTTGAACCTCTTTATTATTGGGGGTTGTTGAATTTTTGGCTGATAACACACTGGATGTTCCAATATTTCGTGGAGTGAGAACACATCCTCATGTTTGCTAATGCATTGATCCTTTTGGCAAGGGCAATAAGACCACGTGAGCGTCTCTTAATTGACATTGGCAGCTTTGTAGAATCTGTTACCTCAATACCAATGTTGCTGAAGCCAACCTCATGTAGAGAGACAAATGCACAAAGCACGGGATTACATTCAAGAAAAGGGATGACCATTGGACAGAATAAGGTAGTATGATTATTTTGTCTGCTTTGCCAAAATATGTTTATGGTTGTTTATGGAAATGTAACTCTTCAAAATGTAAAACTGCCTTACTGCAGGTGACTAGGTGAGTCCCCTCTTTGATATTTCAATATTGGGGTTCATGTTAGGGAGATACCGAGAGTGACAGAGTGGCCAGTGCGTGCCAATTTTTATGTGTCTGGGATATGGGGTGGAACCAAATGAACCACAATTAAGGATTAAGGTAGCAAAAACACACTTCTGAAGAAATCGTGGGTGTCCCAATGGATTGTGCATTAGTTAGGCTTTTAGCTGAGACATGGTTGGCTTCTATTAGTGATTGTTTTGTGTTCAGACCAGTGTTCCTTTTAGATTGCCTCTGGGCTAAACCTCATGCTAAGTTCTATCCTATAAAAATCGGTAAACTTCTGAGACATGAGGGTGCTCTTGTGGCACCCTCATAATGATGCATGGCAGTGATTATTAGGCAGCTAGATCTTCCCCCAGACCATTAACAAGACTGATGTGCTTACCTAACTGGTGCATATTAACGATTCTGGCAGCGACCCTGTTTTAGTCAGAGCAGTGCTGGATCCAGAGCTCAGAATTCCTCAACGGTCTATGGTTAAATGTGATTTATGGCAATTGTACTTGACATGGAAGTATCCTTGCCAGAGGGGAATCTGAAGGTGCTTTGAGCAGGAGTCGACACCATCCTGAGGCTTATACAAAATAGTGGTGCACTCGGTCCACTTAGTGGTTCACTCCAGCAAGTTTTAAATAGTTGAAGTACTCTGTGAGTAATGATCACTACCACTGTCCAATGAAAACTCTATGAAGATGGATCTTGCTTGTGTGAGCTCTTATTGAAGCATATTTACTGTCAGGGAAAAACCCAGAACTGATTCTGCTGAAGGCTGTGATGAGTACATGCTCACTGGATGGACTTGCTTTTCATGTTCTGAGAAGCCTTGAGTATTTTGGACAGTAGACAGCTGGTCCCTGCTCCCATAAGGATGTGAAAATATATTTAGTTTAGTGTCCTATAATTATGCACACTGGCCTAACCACATTCGCATCACCTACACACCTACTGCTACAGTAATGGCGGCCACGTTGGCATTTTGTTTTATTCGCCATTTTGGATGCATTGTTCAGTTCAGTTCCTTGCCCATTTTGCCTTTCTCACTCTGTACGTGGTAGAAGAGAGCGGCATGAACTTTCTGTTATTTATCATACATGAATGCACATTCTGCTGAGTGTGTTGTTTGTTTTACAATGTAGAACCTTGAAGTCCTTTCAGAAGCATAGCTAATTTATAAGTTAGGTGCCCGCCTGTCTCGACCATGTTTCTCCATTGAACCATTAATTGTAATATTGTGCAGCTGTAATGTGCCCCTCTGGTGAAAATCCTGTTTTCCAAGCTTTAGAACAGACTGACCTCAGGCTCCAAGAGCAACATAGATAAACTGTACAGCAAACATGACCTTGTACCAGGGAACACGATATGCCCCCACACACGACTTTGCCCCGCTCTCAGACAGTAAATTGTCAATAGGAAAGTGGGGAAGAATGCAAAAACATTGTCTCAGTAAAATTACCTACGTGGAAAGGTCATGAACCCTATGAACCCTATTAAATGAGGGGGCTGGACAAGTGTATCATATGTTATTCCTGAATGTATATATGCATGACACCCTGGCTGTTCAGGGCTCTCTCCCGCCCCGGTGTCTGTACGCATTCATCTTGGGGCGCTGAGACCCCAGTCTGGACTGTAATTAATACTGTTGTTTGACCTCGTGACTGGCTATTTCCATTTCTTTGTAGTAAGCCTCATTTTCTGGTCTTTCAGTATGGTAAGCTTAAGGAAGTTTATGTGTAGAACGGCAGTGAGTGCTTTGAAAAATGGTTTCTCCGTCTCAGGCATTCCCCAGAATGAGAACAAATACAATGTTTTTTGCCTTGTTAAATGTAGCAACAACCAATGGGCTTGGCTTCGATTCATTAACTCATTGGTGTTCATAGATATGGAGAAACCTGTGTGAGACTTGCTAACACAGCCTGTTTTCTTCTCCTCAGTGAGATGAAATCATCAGATTCAACCTATTTGGAAATGTCTTTCAAACCTCTTTCACTTAATATTAGTTGCAGATATCCGGCAAATTCAACCTGAGAACAGTGGTGCCTTTTTAAACTTAATAAGGTAATTAATTATTACTCAATGCAGAATATTTTTAGATGTTTCTAAACTGGATTGACTTGATTGTCATTCAATAAGGAAAGACTCAAGCTGAGCATAGAAAGTTTGATCAAATCGAATGACTGTCACTTCAAATCTGTGAATTTGTAGGCATTTTGCAAAGGGCAGATCTACAAGGGTAGGGTTCCCTGTTGTTTGGTTGGTAGTTTTACTAGGTTAAATTTCAAAAGGATGTATGCCTGTCTAATGTTGCCTGACTCTTTACCCATGATTTTGAGTGGGGCTCTAGGTAAGAAGCACATGTGTATGTTACTGCAAATGCGTCTATGTGAATGGGCCTTTTTTGGCCTTTGCACATTTTTGCATATCAGCGGAAATTCACAAAAACGGGATGCAATTTAAATGCACAGAAAGGAGGGTCATCGTGCGATGATGATTTTTTTCTCTAAGTTTAAGTGTCACAGCTGTGGTTTAAACTGCTGCTATCATATTTGTGTTTCCATCCCCCAAACGGGCTCGAATTGCTTTTTTATTTTCGAGCATTTCGCAGGTTCAGACAGGGCTTACCAGTAATTGAGAACTGTTGGTTATGCAACCTAAAGAGGTTAACCTGATAGATTCCTTATCTGCCCTCAGTGGCATCATCTATATTTTTTCTCAACTAATAAAAACCCAGTCCACCTAAACAACAGAGAACCTGAGAACCATGTTTAGTAAAATGTACAGAGGGGCCAAGTTGGATATAAGGAAGCTGCTGAGAAACTCAGAAGCTAAGGCTATGGAAAGGGGGTGGGCCCAGAATGATTACAGACATGCCATTCAGGAGGCAAAAAGAGCATATGCTCACTAGTTCTGGGTCAGTATGTGGGCGATCAGTCACTCCACAGACAATAGGCAGTTTCGGAACGTAGTGGCCTTGGGCCTTAATTTTTAACATACAACACTTATTGAAGGCACAGCCGGCCACATCATCGGAGCTCAAAAGCGCAAACATGTATTTCTTTTTATTTTTAAATTATATTACAATCAATAGAACTTTTTTTTATATAAAACAATTACAGATTAATTTCATTGTTTAGGTCTTTAAAATGTTAACAATTATACAATAGTATCCGTCAACAAATGATTGCAGCTATTAAATCTAAAAAACGAATCCATGCATATCACCATAAAACTCAATTGTCATCGAAGCGTTTTGCCATCTGTACCCAAAGTTTTGTTAAATTGTAAATAAACGTTATATCCTTTCCCTATATCAGTATTTACCAGAGTTGTACCAGAGCTTATCAGGCGTTATATGTATGGCCCCATCCTTGCTGACAGCTCTCAGTGCATATTTAGGTTCCTTGTCAAATCCAGGACAAGCGCACAGCATATGTTCATCAGATTCACAATGTGCAGTGCGGAAATGTCTGGAATTGTGATTGTCTCTGGCCAAGTACATTGGAGGACCTAATATCTCAAAGGTTCTCACCAGATTAAAATTGAGTCTGATATATTATATACCTATGTAGTAATTTGGAAAAACATTCATATACTGTCCAGCAGGACTAGAATACTGCCTAAAATTAAGATAATGTCTACTGTTCACTGGCGGCTAAAACCATCCATGTTTGCTCTTGGTCTAGATCTGTTAAATAGAATTTGATCATACGTTTATACTGCACCCGTGTAAGCATGATGCCTTGCTGCCCATTTTCGTAGCCCAATCAACTTCACGTTTCCAGATATTGGTGCAGGCCACTTGTTTTGAATATCCTAATATTTATGTTTAGTTCTCCCTGTAACGCAAGGAGCCATATCTTATTGCTCACTCTGTCCAAAAGTAAAATCGGATGGCATACAGTGAGCTAGTCTAATCGTACCCATTTTAAACTCAAGGTATAAATATTCTACAGGTAGCTGAGTTGGCACACTCAACAGGACTTTTAAAATCTTGCTCTCTAGTCTCCTTAATTCCAACTCACATTTCTGACCCCAGATCGTGCTTTCATATATTCATTTTGGCACAATCTTCATTTTATACACCCTAAGGACTCTAGCCAGAGTGTACCCAACATGTCTCGCAGCAAAGCATTTTAAAACCCCCACTTGCTGGTTAAGCTCACGTTCTAGTTCTTCAATTTGTCTTTTCCACTTCAGTTGACTCTCAATCATTACTGATGCATATTCATGATTCTCTACCTGTTCTTTTGCTCTCTGTCTATGTGCTGGGAAACATTCCAGTTTCGCTAATATTCTTAAACAGCCCTATCTCTCTGGACTCAATTTCAAGAGGGTGTTGCATGTGCTATCTGGTCCAGGAGCATAAGATTCCTTACTTTGCTGATGTGCCTAATATATATATATATGTTCTATGTATTCATTTTCACATAATCTACCCACGTGTCTTCTGACAAACCAACTAGTAATTTTGAATTATCAGAGCTCATTGACTACTTTCCAAAATGCTAATCATTTTAATAATAACCTCTTTCGAGGTTTTCCAACAATCTACTTTCTGTTTTTTTTCTGTATTCACGCAACGATTTCCGAAATCATTGCAGTAGGGTTATACAATCCTCTGCAGCCTCTCATGGATCTTCCCTGCTTATATTTGCAGATCTCAACTCTCTTCTGAGTACTCATTTAGTATTACAAAGACTGTGTCATATCTATGAATATGGCTTTTCTTATTAGAAAAGCCACATTGAAGTGTTGCATTACCTCGAGCTTGGTTAGGAAATTGACTCTCTATGACTTGCGCTATAAGTGCTTCAGAGGCAGTGAGTGTAGCTACAGCGAGGGGCACTTCAATCGTCTTTCCTTTGAAAGCCTCAACGTCTATGGTTATTGCATTTGAGCAACACAGTTTTATGAAAGTTACACATTCATTAATAAAACATAGACCCGCATCAACTAATTTAGAAGGCTTCCAAGCTTTAGGATTAGCTGCATTATTTGTGCTTATAATGCCAGCTTCGTATGAATTGTTTGGTTCCCAATCTTCTCTCTCCGGAGGATAAAAGGTATAAATCAAAGGATAAGGGTCGTTTTTAGTTCTATATTCTATTTTTAAATCTAGCACTAAGGTGAAATAGTGAACTTGTCTGAATAAATAATGCAATGTGGATGCACTATTGTCAGTGACTCGTATGTACCCCTGCCCATGGAGTATCTCCTGAACACTTTAAACCATGCTTTTTAAAGAACATATTCTAAATCTTCCCTATCGCTTCTAGTTTGTGTCAAATGTGCAGTTGGTATGACTAAGGCTAATTCCAATTTATCATGATATGTGTAGGGTATTTTAACATTAAAATCCCCTAAAACGATTATTGGAATCATAGTCTCACTGTTAGTGGCCTAAATCACTGGAGTTATAGATGCCATTACTGTCTCTGTGTACTCAAACCCAGCTGGATCATAAACATCCACCACCAATGTGCTCCACCAATTACTTTTAACTATCCCCACAAGCACATAGTCGCAGTCTAGTTCTATCTTATCAATGTCAACGTGATTTTGGACAGTGGTAGCCCACCTTTTGGGCATCCCACCCTACTATATCTTGCACATGTTGCAATCTGATTATGCCCATTACATAAACGTTCTCCAACTGCCCATGTGTCCTACAGGGCCACATGAGTATTCAGATTTTTCCACAGTTCATCATCCCAGAGATAGTGTCCAGCTCCTCTAGTCTTCCAGGAGAGGACGGAGGATGGCTTGCTAATATGCAGGGTTGGAGAGCCCCTGCTAACCAAGACCAGTCCCCCCCTTTTTCTACTTTGATACAAAGTAGTATATATCTATATTTATAAAAGTGAAATGTAGTGGGTTTGTTTGGCATGGCAAAGCGTTGTTCCTTATACATACCATACCGTTTCACCAATCTGCAGAGCCTGCTAGGCTCCTCCAGAAATTACTGGCTACATGGACACCCCACCCCTTTCCTCGGATTTCAGCACAATCACACATGGGGCAGTTTCCTGAATCAGCAAAACATAAATGTGGTCGGAGAAGGACCATTACTCAACTCTAGAATGCACAGTTTCGCGAACATTTGCACTGCAGTGCACTACAACAAACTGCACCACGCCAGGGTGAGGCAACAGGTGGGGAGAAAGCACTTTAGGTCCCTCTATGCAGCAGCACACCAACTCTTGCCTATCCCCAACGTCTGCTACAGGGTATGTCAGCCAGCCCCACACGCCCATTCTCAGTGCAGTTTACTTCAGAATGCAAAGCACATCAAGCGATAAGAGAATCGGAACAGCAACCTACAGGATCATTGATTTTCAAGAATTAATGAGAGTTTTGTCATACTGTAGAGAGGCAGATGTACATGTCATCTATAGTGCCTGCCCCATCACCTCCATCATATAGGAAGAACAACAAGAAGGCACTGTGCATGATGCCAGATATCATCCCAAGACCACATCGAAGATATGAGAGACGTTAAGCGCGCAAACGTATCAATTGTAACTTTGAATTGATGTGGTAGAAGGATGCCTGCAGACACCATTGAACATAGAAGAGCTATAAGACAAATCTGAAAAGTGTAGAGCGACAGCATAAAGAAAAGACACACTGAAACCATATGCAAATACTTTATTAATTAATTAGGCATTTATATAGCGCTACGAACCCTCAGGTATCTGAGCGCTGCTTATTATTACCCATGGTGTGTGGTGCTCATTGATCAATCTCGGAAGGAAGAAAGGCTGAGTTTGGCCCCGCCGAGATTCGAACCTGTGTTAACAGGCTCTGCACGGATGTCAAAGCGAGCACTCTACTTGCTGTGCCACTTGACCAGCTTAAAGAATTAAGATGTGACTGAAGTAACAAAGTGAACATTTATGCAAATACAAAGAAATCATATACACCCAGAAGATATGTGGAAGGGATGCAGTAGATGTATATACGCATAAACGTGAGGAAGATGAGATATATAAAAGCTTGCTGCAGTAGAAAATATAACATGGGTAACGCATCCATGATGAGAAAATGGACGTTGACTCTGTCTAAATAGTAAGTGAGAAGCCTGAACGAGAAAGACAAAGGTTGCAGAGTTTACAGGCACTGGAATACAGCTCTGTACAAGAACAACAAATATCTGCTTAGCTCAGGATCAAGGATGCCACAGCAAGAGGCAACTGCAAGGCATGAAAGGAGTCAAAGGGGATAAGCTATACATGCACACCATATTTCTCTTTGATTATACAAAGGAGTGAACATTTGCAACTGGCAAGTATTGAACAATCAAAGACAGAGCAATCAAGTATCCAGGGGCCAAGAGGAGTAATAATACCCAGTATAATTAAAACATAAATAGCACTAAATAGAAGGTTACAATGGTCATACTCATGGTCTCCTCACATGTGGTGCAAGACCAGAAAACAAGGCCTATTCATTAAGCTCCAGATGAAGATAGCAGTGTACCTTCACTCTTTTAAAGTTCAGAGCAAGAGAACAGTCAGCAAGGTCAGCTAAAAAGAAGAGGTCTTGGCTTAAAGCCTAACTGATGAGAGATGGTAGGCTAATTGGCCAAGTGGGCAGTTGTCTGACGTTGTTCCATGCACCTGGGTTGTTTTTTTTTGCTTACGTGTTGCTAACGAGTCAAATGTCCAAGGTTGGGAGAGAATGCCAACCAATCATGAGGGCCTATACAATGATGGATTACACATTGTTGCAGAAGCCAATCCGCTACTGTTATTCTGCTATTGTTATATAATACATCATCAGAGGTAGTTCAAGGCTATAGGTATATATGTTCCCTTACCCAATCCCTCCGCCCAATAGGTTTTTACTGTTTGTCACATATGATGATGTCATCACTGATGTACATTGAGGTATAAATCCTTCATTGTAATTAAAATGCTTCGAGAGTGTGTGAGCTACAATCTGTTTGTTCACATCGTTTCCCTACTTTATTGAGTGGATAATAAAGTAGTATTTTTCCATATTCTTTGAGTCTGTCTGGTTATTTGGGGCTGCAATCTTGTATTGGTATTCCCACCTGGCACTTAGCTCCAGGTGCTATTGCACAAACAGTTTGGAAAACTGGTACTTTTTGCAAGTTATTAATGCATGTTTCCATAACTCCATCTTCATCTATGTCCACCGTTAGTCTTTCTTCAAATTCAAGTTCGTCCTTTTATGACCTAACTCCGATATTGTGCAATACTTCATTCCATTACTCACCAAATAGATAGGGGTGCACTCATATCACATCTTTAAAAACTCATCGAAGTGGAAGGATGTGGTGTAATAGGTTCAGGATAAGACTGATTCAATATGCAGCTACTTCCAGGGCAGGAATGACTTTGAAATTATACCCCAATTACTAGATGTGGATCAATCCCGAACGGCATCCTAACTCTACAGCAGATAGTTTTAGTGTCACTGTCTACAAACAAAACTTTGTCCAACATATCAGTGGATGGATCCTGCATCTTTTTGTATATGGTACAGGTACCAATCTGTGTCACAGGTTTGAACGGTTCTTTTTTATTCATGGTCCTCTTTCTAAGTTGACAATATAAACTTGTACCTGTAAGGTCATTAGTCTGGAACAGTAAATCCCCACCTTCAAGATGTATGGACTCATCTAGTTGTTCTTTCCCCAGCGACTCAAGCTGTACCAGTTTTCGAGGAGATTGTACCAGAAAGGCACACATCTATGTATTACAATTAACAAGCAATTTGGTATCTGTACCTTCCTAATCCAGTGCTGCTTGAGAATGGTCATTCTCTTAGGCACCATTTTCTTTTTTGTCTTCCCACTCTTTCAACAACCATCGACTTCATAGTTAATTAATTCCCTAGTTGGAGCGTGGCCACAATTTCATTAATGAGACTCTTGTCCTGGGCAATTTTTTGCCGGTTGCTTTGTTATCTTTTTTGCTAGCTTTACGGCTGTCGGGCAACAACTGAGATGACACAGCCTCAATCCGTTCCTCCTCAACTATCATTTTTAAAACCTCTCCTTTGAGAGTGGGATTCCTTTGACTCAATTTATTAGTGGTGTGGATGTAGTCACATGTTTTATTGGGATTAATGCCCCCGATCTCAGCTTCTTCACCATTAATCATTTCTGGGATTATACATGCAACGTTTGTGAGAGGAGTAGCTTTAATTCCCATTTTATGTGTAATTAGATTTCATGTTTCAGTATGGGCCACCATGTCCTTGTATAAAGAATCACAATGTTTCTCTATGGAAGTTAATAGGAAGTCCAACGCCTGTTAATTTTATGGATGAAGAGAGAGAATTGTGTGTCAGAAAATGATTATCTAGCCCGTAAGAAGAAGGGACCTCTACATTTGCTATGGAAAGCGTATACCTGTGCAGACGTGCTCCACTGTCTGTTAGTTCTAATTCATCAGAAATTAATTTTCCTCCTCAACATCAAGCATGGTAGAGTTGAGCAGTGGTGATGTAGGGCTGCATGACAAATATTTGTTTTCCCTAAGTCCTTCTCCATTGATATAAACTGATATAAACTGACATATCTACCTATGTACCTCTTGCCGTACATTCAATTGCTCTAGGTTCAATATTTTGTAAATGCTTATCTTATTTATTTTCTGCTTCAATTGCAGTAATAATAAGGATACATTCATTAGGTGTTGTTTGTTCATATCACGCTGTGAATATGCATCAAGTGCAATTGTAATCGATTCATTGAGCTTAGATCCATGACATGCCAGTGAGGTGTTGACTTGCTCTGCAAGCGTCATTTTCCAATTATTAATTTTCGAATTATTGAGTCATTTATTCAGTAAAAAATAGCAATCTTGCCTTTAGTCGGAATGTCAGGGGCCGCTCCCTGCCCTTTGCTTGGATCAGTATTTAAATTGATAGATTTAGAAGTTCGCTTCCGCAAGTCATAAGATTGAAGGGGGGTACAGACAGTATTATTGGCTCAATCATTACACCAAGGTCTACTGATGTCCAAGTGCTGAGAGATAATGCTATGGAATCGACTCCATTTTCCCTACTCAACTCATTAGCTGAAATTATTACTTTATCAGAGGTTGGGAAGGCCATTGTAGGATTGCACTCTCAAAATATCCCTGGGTCAGATGGACTCCTAGGTCATCTGTACAAGCTTTCAACTGATGTCTGGGGTCCTCTATTGTTTAACTTATTTCAGGCTACATTTATCTGTAGAACATAGTTCCATTGTTTAAAAAGGGCAATCATGCAGACCTTATAGGCCAAGTAATGTTTCAATAAACATTTTAGGATGGGTCCTGGTGGACAGGCTCCGAACCTGTGTGCAGAGCAGTAAGATAATGCTCAATTCACCACTGGGCTTTCTGAAGTCCCTGGGCACAACTGAACAGTGTTTAAACCTGTGCCTTGCCATCAACAAATATTATGAGGTCAAAGGAAGCATGTTGTACTTGATATTCATTGACTTCTCTATGGCAGTTCACAACTTCAACAGACCCTTGATGTGGTCAGCCATAAATAACAGGACAATCAGTATTATTCTTCTGGAAATGATTGTGCAGTTACATTTTAACACCAAGGTCTTTATTACATACTAGCTGTCCCCGGCCACGCGTTGCTGTGGCTCAGTCTAGTTAAATGGAACAGAAAGAAAAGAGAAAGTGGAAAACAACCTCCCTTGCCCCCATAATCCAGGAGTCAGGTATATAGTATTTCCCCCTCTCAGTGGTGCCAGTGGTGGAGGCAGAGAGTGCAGTTCCATTCCCTCCTTGCTTGTAGTCTGGGTTTTGTGCCCCCACTTATCCCTCTTCATGGGTCAGAGTTTGCATTGTGCTACCTTGCCTGCTGAAGGATACACACAGCATGGAATGATACTTAGCTCAGTTAGTGTTCCTCAGCCCTCTGCCATGAGCATTATAGCTCTTGGCAGTTGCTGCACCCATCAGCCAAATTAATACATTCTTAAATGAGATATGCAGGATCGGCGTGCTCGCAACCGTGCATCCTTAAGTCTGGCTGCACGTTGCTCTGCTGCTTCCTCGGCACGTATTTCAGCCATTCTAAACCGGAAATATTGAAATGGAATTGTAAAATATTTAATCTAGCGTGTGTTGCTTTTACGTTTAACAGATGGTGCTGTTTTTCCCAAAAAAAGTAAAATATTTAGTATAGCGTGTGTTGCTTTGATGTCGAACAGATGGCACAGTTTTTCCCAAAAAACATGTTTTTACCTGTCACAGGTGTGACATCTATGTATAGTAGTTATATAAAAGCATGCGCCTATTCGAATGTAACGTTGTGTCAAAATGTCAAAGCAATCAGTGAAGAACTTTCGGAGATTTAAGATTTTGAACAAACAAACATTTACATTTTTATTTATATAGATGGGAGGGAGAGTGAATTTTCTGGTACATTTAAGAAGCGAGGTCCGTCATGGATTTGTTATGCCCCTCCCCTGATTTATGTTGATGGCATAGAGTATTGCCTCTAAATACCCCTGCCGATGTTCCATTCTTCCTTGGACGCAAATCCCCTTGCCTAGGCTATGCAGACAATGTAGCGTTGCTGGGTAAGACACCAAAATCTTTACAGTTGCTTGTTAATTTGCATATAGATTTCATGAAGTCCAGGGACATGTCAGTTAATAGTTCCAAGTTGGTTTTAATGGTTCTTAATAGGACCAAGAGGGTTAGGATGGTGGCATGTTTGCAGAGAAGGTAAACCTGCAAAGAGAGCACATATTTGACTATTTGTGCATTGGTTTTACGAGATATGAACACTCAGTCAGATCACATTGCCAAAAAAACAACTTTGTTAAGACAGTCTAATGCTGGGCTTTTGCGATTCTCCCTCTCACATGTAGGTGATACATTTCCCCAACAATCCTGGCTTACCATGCCAAGGGTAGTGGCATCATTACCATGCCAAGTCTGGTGGCATCGCTCTATTTGGCTCCCCAGCACTTAAGGGTCTGTATCTGCAACCCTACAGTCCATTCTCTCTGCACTTATGAGCCACCCGTTGGTTGCACTTGTGAGTTAACTGCACTTTCCCCTTCACTTCCCCTCTGGCACTTCTCCCCTTCCGTCTTCCCCACACTTGCGTGATCTGAATGACACAAGACCTAGTAAGATCGTTATTTTGTCCTCCCTTTGTTTCCCCCTCTTGTCTTGTCGCGCCTAGAAACACTTCTGTACAGGCGCGTTACAAATGCCACTTCATATCATAGCATATCATATGGTCAGGAAATCTCCCAATCCCTCTCTATTGCAGGATGTGAGTGGAACTTTTTGCGCACATTACTGGGTGTTCCTAAAGCAACAGCCTCGGAAATCGTATATCTTGAAAGCGGCCCTACACCATTACCTGTGTATACTCACTATGGCTTTCGATTTGCACAAAAAACAAAGCTGTCCACAATCAAATTATTCTTAAAGATGTATTAAATTTAGAAAACAGGGCAGCATCCAGCTGGGCTAGCTACCTTAAAGCCCTACTTACCGTTGGATGTCACAACTTGATCAAGTACCCACTCTCTGTTCATCCCCATTCTGTTCAGAATCATATGAGGAGGCCAAAGCAAATATAAGGACTTACCTACCATTATCTAAACTACATTTTAGCAACACATGTTACCTGCTTTGCCTTCGCAACATAGAATCAAGGAAGTTGATAACAACATTACATTTCAACCTGCTCCCCTTTGCAAGTAGTACATTCCGTGGACTAATGATTATGATTCGCCTTGCAAGTGTGGAAGTATCTCATTAGAGACCAGCATGCATGCCCACTTCGTCTGCCCTTGTTGTGATACCCCGTGTCTTTTTAAGGCTCGTTGTTTTAGACAGTGTCGAGTATTTATTTCTATTTGCTTATGGCGAACTATTTTAGAGTATGTTTATCCCTGAAACCTTTGATACCCGCAGTAAGGAGGATAATGGGGGTCTAGGCTCTCATTGGTGGAGTAAGTCTGCTTATATTTTATTCTATCGAACGGTATTGTTGGTCTGCATTCTTTTATTGATGAATTGTATTGCGTGTTTACAGTAATTTTAACAAGTGACATGAATATGTAGTCCGACTTTCATGTTGATTCTTTTATTGAATTTATATTCCGAATGAAGATTATTATTTCCAATAGCTCTAGCAATTTTTGCAATTGCCAAATGCATCCCATTTATGAATTGGGATGTTTTTTTAAAATTTTAAAAGGCCAGAACAAGCCCCTTGTCACGGCGTGGTTTGTGCTTTTGCAAACAGGAGCGAGCGAGAGAGGGCAAATGGGAGCTTCACAGGGTAACTGCCCTTTGTGAATTTCAGCCATGTATTTTAAAGCACAAGAGGATATGCTCCAAAAAGGTTCCGTGAAGAAATAAGTCATGATACATTAGTATATATCTTTGGAGCCATGTGTCTGTGTATTTAGTAAGGTTATCTTTGTTCAGTGCTATATTGGTTATTTAAATATTCACTATTGAAACATGTTTTTTTTAATTGTTATGCTATTTTAGTATGAGCCTCGAAACCCGATCAGCACAGCGCATTCTTCACAACAGTCTGCACGTGAGAACAATTCTGATCGACCGCCCTCGTCTGCCAGCAAGGTCACCTCTATGCTGTGCCATTCTAAATTTAGTACACACAGTAACACAAAACTTCTGTAACTGGAGCTAGTCTCATTTTAACAATGGACATCATTGACATGTTCTATTTTCCTTAGAGTCAGAAATATTTCCTAAAGACTTAAACTGAGCCATTGCCCACAAAAATTAAAGCGATACACCTCTTTTTCCATATTCAGTATCTAATCTGCAATGTGTTTGGCTGGTTACCCTGGATCCCTCAGAGTGACATTTGCTGCTGTGTTCGGGAAATGTGTCCAAACATCATGCTAGTAGAAAACTAAACCTATCACTCACTGCACGTTTTAAATTATGATTCGGATGGCAAATTGTCATAGTTTTACAACATATTTACTCATAACCAAGCATTGTATTTTGGGAGTATAACCCTAAACACTCCACTTAACATCACATATAAATAAAACTTACAACACTGTTGGGCCCTGACAATTTAACAGAGGCAAGGTAATCCTCCCCACAGAGGTTTGTTGCTGTCCCAAACGGCCAGAGCAATGATGAACATTGATTGAGAGGCTGCCTCCTCCTCTTCTTACCTTTCATTATATGATCAGCGCGGAGAGAACTGGAGCAGGAGCTGTAGAGTGGGGGGGACATTTAGGGAGTTGTGGGAAATGTGGGAGATAATGCTGTGTCCCAGGGTAATGATGATAGAAAACTGGTGGCCGTATGACAGGTTGTGGAGTCCATTAAAAGGCCCCAAACTTGAGGTCACTTTCACATGGAAAGCAGGATTTTTGTATCACTGACCTAAAACCGCTTTGTATGTGTATTTTTCAAGTTAAAACTGAAGGGCTCTGTGGAAAAAGCCTACCCATCATTACCAAAGAAAAAGCAGCATTTTAAGTCACAAAGCAAGAAGAAAATCAACGGTCACCTCCATATGAAAAATTGAATTCTTAAACAATGACACAAAAACGGCTTTGCATGTGCGTTTGCAGTTTGAATGGGAAAAATGTACCACTGCTAACAGAGAGATGTCAGGGAAAAAGACATGGTGCGTGTTAACAAAAAGTAATGTATATTATATTTCACATGCAAAATATCAGCGGACATTTGAAAAGAAAAGCCCACTTTGTTTTCGATGGAAATGTTTCAGTAGGCCAGAGGCAAACCCTTTTGCTGGCTCTGGGACACATGTCACAACTAACTTCCCCAACGCTGGCATCTAATGTTCACAACTGCCATAAAATGTGGCCTTCCTGAAAGATGTTGTCTCTGAATGCTGGGCTCTGTGCAGAGACAACTGTCCTTGACTGGAGCATGACTAGAATGTAGACAGGAGGTGTGAATTGCCATTTGTCCCATGTGAAGATTTGCTATTAATTTAAAATGACTATTATCATTTAGGCATTTTTTCCAGCACCCATACGTTGGATTTTCTTTATTTATGTGGCATTTTGTAGATCATTTCCAGGTGATTTCGGAAATATAAAATGCCTCCACTTGTGACTCGGGGGACTGTAATAGCCACCTAAGATCGGTTTCCGGCTGATCTGAAAGTGTTCCAAATTCAGCCTTTGGTGAACGGATGGATGGTAGAATTACGAATATCGGGAATTCTTCGCATTTTTGTAATGATTCTGCATTTTGTGGAAATGGTAGAAAAGTGCCACATGGCATTGCAAAATGGTGCAGATCTGGCTGTCTTATTTCATTCCTCATGATTAGCTGAATCACAAAATACATCTATAATGGTAGTTTCGAGTACAATTATGAAGCTTTGCCAGATAACTCGATTTTGACAAAATTTGGCATGATAACAAATGGGGATTGCAAATGGGAATTGTTATATGTTGCTCCAAACCCCTAAACCAATCCTCAGAGGGAGGCTGGATTTGGGAGTAGAGAGAAGGGTAACTGTCCAATGCTAATTGCGAGAACTCTTGCAGGATTCTTCCCCAAGATTGTAAACTTGTGGGTGTCATTGCTGCTATATAAGGGGGACTGCACTCACTAGGAGGAAGAGAGAGAGCTGTGGAAATGTACCATCAGGAGTGCTGTTGAACCTTACCATCGGACAGCTGCAAGGAAACACCATAGGAGATTGCTGAGAGTGCAACTGGGTGGAGCTGTCTATTTCTGGTAGGGCTTAAAAGCTGATTGGGTCCTATGGTGGAGAACAGGAGGCCATCTTTCAGAGTGGAGTGACCAGACTCCTGCCCTATCTTTCCAGAGTGTCCTGAAATGCAGCTGGCTTTCCTGAACTTTAAACAGAAGCTTTCTATGTAAGTATAACTGAGCCCTGGGAAACCAAAAGGTGTAGGAATCTGCATGCCTTACATCCTTTTCCTTTATAGTGAACAGGGTGGTTGGGGGCAAAACTGTGTAGATCCTTAGCCTACTGGCCTAAAATGATTAATTACATTATTTCCCTATTTGGTGGAACACTACGAGTTGTTTTTTGTTAAAATGTGAAATTAACGAAGCTCACTTCCCAGTGTGCACTGAAAAACAATAGCCTATAGTTTCACTGGGTAATCCTTTTTGTCTTGTGGACCCCGACTTCTTTAAGGAAGAAGGGTGTCTTTGTTCTTAAATTAGTCCATTTTTTTTATCCAACTTTCCCCTAACACAGGCCTATATGTGGGGGCAAGGGGCTGAACATCCTAAGTTCTTAAATCATCCCAATTTTACCATCCAACTTCCCCAACGCAGGCCTTTATTATTATTTGCAATTGAAACCTTAACCAGAGCTCCAAGATAATGCTAGAAAAAATAGTGGAGCTTTCTAACAGGGAACATGCTAGAGTACAGGAACAACTCACAATTAGTCAAACAATAAACAACGGAAATGAAGATCCAAAAGCTACCAAGGAAATTAACTACACTAACATGTATGTAATCTTAGGTCAATACCAGGACGAGTTCAAATTGAGAAAACACAGGAAGTATTTTCGCGATTAACTGGATTGTCAAGATGGCAGGGTGTACACCTTTCAAATCAAATTTGATGATGCCCACAGAAAATCAAGGGATAACACACCAAACACATCAACAAGCAGCTCTGACATAGAATCAGATGGAGAGAACACCACCAGTATGGGCGTAATTGCTAACAGCAGTACTAATGACAAAACACAAGGGAGACGTTTTTTTAGATCAAATCCGGTGATTTGGCAGAAAAGGCACGCAATGCGACACTAAAGAAGTACGTTTTCAAGATCCTCTCTCAATCAATCCTCCAAAATGGAGTTCTACTCAAGGTGTAGGAGGGGGGGCAACAGGAGGAGGCACAGGCAGCAGTTTGGATGAGGACATGGGACTTCCAGGAATCCTGACCAGGTCGGGTTCGAAGAAACACTTGGGAAAATGATTAACAGCAACCTACTGGAAAATCTATAAGATCATCATCACAAGGAAAGTGAAATAAAAAAAAATTATTTGCATCACAGGTTAAAACCTATACATCTAGAATCATACCAGACCCTCTGAGTTCACTATCTTTAGCAGATATAGAGAATGCTCACCTGCTCATGTCTCTGTAATCCAAGACAGAGGTCTCACGTGAAGTGATATGTACAGATCTAGAGATACATGCACGCAATCTGAAAATACAAGAACTCAAAACTAAGTTGAAATGTACACCTAATTTGCCAAACGAAAGCTTCATAGAGGCATTGCACCAAGCTGTTACTGATGACATACACTCACATTTAGATAGCAACAAGAACAGGAGGATCGCTCAGGGGCAACACACTCCCCTTGGAAACAAGATGACGTGGAGCAACACAGGTTCGATCCCCGGGTCCGCCCTTACAAACCTCTGTGTATTAAGCACATTATAAATAACCTATTATAATATCATTATTATAATAATAACAAACACAAACCTACCAAGAGCAATCTCAGCAAGAGTGAATGAATGGCCTTCTCAAATCTCACCAAAAACCAAGATATAAATATCAAAGAGGCTGACAAGGGCAGGAACGTGGTTGTCATGAACACACGTGATTCCATGACTATGGGATTATCACACCTCAGCACACCAGGGTGTTACAGAAAATTGAAAACAAACCCAACATCAGCAATCGTTAAGAATCTCCACTCACTAATACAAGAATGGGACACTAAGGGATTACTCACAAATGACGAGAAATGGTTTTTAACCAGTGTCCAGTCAAAGGGTTGAATACATTGTTTCGAACTGCAATAGTTTCAAATGAAAAGGACTGAAAAAAAAAATTTGAATACCTTTTTTTAATTCGTTTTTTTTTGCCTTTGTTTTTTCCAGAACACGGGGCTTTTGTGGGGAGGGGGGCACAAAAAAAAGTCCATTTGA
The DNA here is from genome assembly GCF_040938575.1 of Ambystoma mexicanum. NCBI lineage: Eukaryota > Metazoa > Chordata > Amphibia > Caudata > Ambystomatidae > Ambystoma > Ambystoma mexicanum. Next base: position 548,285,828 of record NC_090924.1, read on the forward strand.
ATTTTTTTCCGATCCTTTTCATTCGAAACTATTGCATTCAATCCTTTTGTATTCGATCCTTTCACTATAAAACTTTTTAACCACAACCAATCCGACTATGCACACAATGTATTTCTTGCCAAAGACACACAAGACATACATTACATTGCCAGAGGTCAGGCCCATTATGAGTGGGATATGTCGGGCTACAGAGGGTTTGTCCAAGTACATCAACATTGCCATCAAAGAACATGTTATTTTGCTTGCATCTTACATTAGAGATAGCACACAAGTGTCATAACTACTGTCTGAGATCCAGTGGCAGGAAGGGTATCATCTAGCCACCATGGATGGCACTGCACTATATACTTCCATCACCCATGACCTAGCAATCACGACTATAGATTACACTTTTAAGGGGTTTTCTGCTTCATATAGATTACATGTACAAATGCTTAAGGGTTTTCTGAACTTCACACTTGAAAACAACGTGTTTCTATTGGCAGACAATTACTATGCCCAAATGCAATGAGTAGCTATGGGGGATAGAAATGCTCCATCACTAGCCATTTTATTTATGGCAGGATTCGAACGGACACATGCACTGAGCAATAACACATTTCTGGATGACATTATCATGTGGAGGTGTTACATAGATGACATCCTGATCATATGGCATATGGCATGGCTCTAAAGAACTGTTTGTGCAATACACACAGTAATTGAACTCCAATGTGTTTGCAATACATTTGACAGGACACTGCAATAACTCTTGCATTGATTTTCTAGCCCTACACATTTACATTGCATAAGGGAGAATAGAAACTAGAACTTTTTGTTAAGCAACAGAAGTAAATTCCACACTGTTTCCTGAGAGCTGCCACTGCAGGTCCACTATTAACAACATACCAGCTGGAGAATGTTATCAAGCACGCTGCAATTGCAGCGAAGAAACCTGTTTCTTCGAAGAATGTCAGTTACTGACTAAGATATTCAACTGATGTAGTCGAAAAGTCTTATCACAAAATGCGATCCAAAGAAAGGAATTCAATGTTACAGACACATAGCAACCAGGAATAATGCATCGGAAAAGACACATATCATAACGCAATATTCTAATGACAGTGATCATCTCTGGATCTGGACCTGAGTCCATTCCTGGACAACAACAAAAACCCAAATTCAGATTCACACTAGCACCTACCATAAGGACCACTCTCAGTCCCTCCTTTCCTGAGATAGAACAACCCAGGGGTAGTGACTGGCTCACCAAAACAAAAGGATTCCACAAATGTGGCACAAGTAATATGTGTAGTACACACATAAAGACTGCAAGGAATTCTGAGACAGAAATGGTGTTGTAGTACAAATCAAAGATCTCATCAACTGTAAAACCACCTTTGTGGTGTACACCATCATTTGTGTCTGTGAGAGAATGTATGTGGGCAGCACAATCAGACATTTACGGGTGAGAATTAGGGAACACATGGTGAATTTAAACAGCCAGGATAATAAGCTACCTCTGGCCACACACTGGAAGACATGCCACCAAATGGACAATAAAAATGACCTAAGATGTATAGGTCTCATGCGCGCACAATGTGGTAAGGGGTGTGACCTTACACTCAAACTGAGAAGAATGGAAGCAAAATGCATATGTCTCTTAAAATGTGTTAAACATGGACTTAATTCTGAACATGAGAATAATGTTTCTTGTAAAATAAAAAAATAAAAACAGTAGAGCTGAGGTGTGCTAGGTAAATGGAAGTGCTTGAGTTTATGTATTTAGACAGAAACCTTCTTCAAACAAACAGAACTGGCTGCTGCACCCAGGGGGAACAAGTGGGTACCACAAACCCACTCAACATTGAAAAGAGACAGTGGATGTTCCACCATTGGATGCGCTGCCAGCTCACACAAGTTATACATCTGCAATGTTAAAAATCCTCATGGTCAGTCCATATGCAATATGTGTTTCAATGTAAAATAGACTCATGATTTTGCAATTGGAGATGGGAGCACAAGTGTGGGCTGACCATATAGCACTGTAATGACAATAAATCTGGACCACACTATTGCCAAATCCACAATACTCAAATCCCACTAATACAATTTGCAATGATAGTACAATCTCATGACCATACCAATGGAAGGTCAATGACCTAACACAGCAGCGAGCCAACCCCCAGCACACGGGCACAGATGCATGGACAACCAACTAGCCATTAATGAATATAAGGCACATATTATACTTGATATCAGTCAAGTGATATCGATGACTACTCTTTTATGTAATTTATCATAGGCTTTTAGGGTGACGTCACACCCATGGACATTAATACTAAATGATAAAGAAAAAGTGTAAAGGATATTAACGTTACTTTGATTTTGGGTATCATAAATAAAACATTTTTTATTGAGGATGCATTTGCATGACTATCAGCCATGTCAACCATAGGCTGACACACACCATCTTGAATCTGTCCATCCATAATTTTGTGTATATATGGACGCTAATGCCAAATGCTTAAGAAAAAGTGTAAAGGATGTAAACTTCATTGTGAATCTGTGCATCTTTCATTTATTGAGAATACCTTTGTATGATGATCAGATGATCAGCCACGTCAATAAATCTGTGCATACACAATTTTAATGAGAACATACCCGTTTGACTATCAGCCGGGCAAATGATAGGCTGGCACATTGGCATAGGAGTGGATGAATCATTATGCACGGGCCCTGACCCGTGTACAAACAACCGGCCATAATTGGCCACAGTCTTTGATTCACATCTATCATTAGACATGGGTTACGGCCGACATTATTTCAATCATGCCATTATTTTTGGTTCAGGGGGAACAATGTGTCCGCTAGTCTATCTGATCATCTGTTAGCAGCATTACCATACTTAACAAGTGTAAGCGTCATCACATTTACGACACTAAGCATCCCATCCAAACATTGTGACGTCATACACACTGACAGTTCAGTCAAACAAGCAAGGCAAAGCAAAACTGAAGATAAACAGCGAACATTTGACCGAACTACTAATGATGCTGCCACCATGGCAATTACCGATTTAGTAAAGCGAGTTACAATATGCATTGTACCTTTACAGAATAACTATCCGTGATACGAGCATTACAACAAGACCCTTCAAAGGGCCACCAAGCAAGGGCGAGAACACTCCGCAAAATCAGGGTAAGTCTCCCCACACGGCAATTAATGTTAGGCATGTTTTATACAGACCTGCAGCTTCTCATGGTTCCTTACATAATTTGTCAACAGGTACTGCCAATACAGAACATTGGTAAGCAAAACCACCTATTCTACAACCCCATGTTCATGCATGCTATCACGGTTTGGCACAAATAGGTAATATTTGTCAATACTCCACACCCATCCCACAACCAGTCAAGCACAAGGCAGGAGCTATGCCCAATCCAGCAATTTTAGCGTTACTGTTACAAACAACATGTGCAAATGCTCAGATAATTTGGAGAACTGCGCTAATAGGAATATAATATTTTCCATTAATGGATAATAAGAAATCATGTTCACTATGACTGTCATCTATACTGACTTTGGTCTACCTGTGCAATTCTCTTTCATGCCCCCTTGATGGCCCATCATGGTATGTTACCTTTTCCTTTGTAATCTTTGTATTAACCTTTTCATTTAACCACTCATTTTTGCATTTGATTGAGTTATTCTTGTGAACAAAATCTATGTCATCATGTTTCTGCTTTTTCTTTTAACTTTACTTAATTCTAATGTTCACACGTGCATGAATCGAATTTATTTACATTTGTCCAGCCTTAAGAACGACCAACCGCCGAAACACTTGTCGGATGAATTTAAGAATAAAGTAAGACGCATAACGTGGAATGAACTTTGGCCACGTGCTTTAATGATCACCAAGCATACTAAGCTCTCATTATCAGACGTATTGGCTGTGCGCGAATTACTTGACACCAACTTCTAACTCTGGATTTTGGAATAGCTTTTCAAATTCACAACACATTAATTGCTGAAACTAAGTACCCTTTAAATCTTCCCTGTGGTGGAAGCAAATGTGTACATGTTTTATGTGAAATCGTGTCTGAACTATTAGCTGCCACCTGAGGCGTTTCTGTTCTTTGACAGATGGCCTTTATGAGAGTACACGCCAAACAAAAAGGCGTGCATTTTAACATACTTGATAAATAGTAAATCCTCTGCTATCAAAATTCCGGAAAAAATGAACGTGCTGAAGGAAATAATTTGAAATAATGAGATGGCATCTGGTGCCCTGATAGAGGGAAAGTGGTGCCTCATTCCAGAAAATATAAATGCAAGGCCAGGTGCCCCCTGCCCACGCGGCTCATTCTGATTATATTATTTCTAAAACATCCCTTAATCTTTCGGACACTTCAACACAAATCTTGAAATTTTGAGACTTCAAAAGCAGGAACAAACCGTGACTTTCTGTTGCACAAAATGCCAAAACATTCCTAAATACATTAAACGAGCGTCCGTGTGCTGTGATTGTAAAGTGGTGTAGGCATTTCTTCAATACAGGAATTGCTTTAGCCACTTAACCATTCGAAGATATTGATTCCCACATACATTTACATTACTTGGCGACCACTGCCTTTGGTGTGGCCCTAGCTGTGGCTGGTCTGAAAGTGCAGCGCTGCTCGGTCTGGCATACTGCAGATGGCAGTGCAAACAGCACAAAACTCTGCACGAGGACACTGCTTCTCGAAGAACTGGCTCATTTCCTCGCAGGCCAATGTGTTTGATGTGCATGTGTTTTTGTTTTTTAACACATTTTGCTGCAAAAGTACATGGGGGTTTCGTTTAGGTATTTATTGGGGATTGGGGGGCAGAATTGGGGGGGCGGAGTTCTCCCCCAGATTTATTTGCCGCAAAATGTGTTTTAAAAACCCCCAAACAAATGGGCCTGGAGCAAATTGCTGCAAGGAAACATTGGGAAACCCATATAGACACTGTATGCAAAATGACAGTGCACAATATATACAGGTTTCTTTTTTTGACAAAGCGACAAAGTGAATGTCAGAGAAAAAGATATTTTGTAGTGATAACTGTGACAAGATTTCTAGTAAACATTTTAACATCCAGGTAACATTTTATTAGGAGGTTAATGCCTTTGCCTCTCTAGATGTTTGGGACTACAAATTCCACCAGCCCTAGTCAGCATAGTCACTTTTTAGGAATTATAAATGCAGCAGTCCCCAACATCTGGAGAGCCTGAAGTGCAGGTCCAGATACGTGGAACAGTCTAGGATCTTTGGACTTGAAGACCCAGTACGAAATCAGGACATTTTATACTTAAGACTTTATATATATATATATATATATTCAGTGAAAAAACGTTGTTAAAAGGGACGTTATGGTTAAGTTGCGCTACTAAAAACCTATCAGATTCAGTAAAAAAACTTTGTTAAATGGACGTTATGGTTCAAAGTAAAACTGAAAAACCCCGGAAATTCGGCAGTTATGGTAAGATAAGCAACCATAACTCGAGCCACCGTGCACTGCTAACACTAACACCCAGGACATCAAAGATGACATCGGTTTTTAGTAGCGCAACTTAACCATAACGTCCCTTTTAATAAAGTTTTTTCACTGAATTTCATATGTTTTTAGTAGCACAACTTAACCATAATATCCCTGACTTTATATACATGTAACATAGAACATACTGAACCCCTAGCTAGTGATTTCGATGTCCGCGGACTACCGCCATGTCAGCGGACATATCGAAAATCTGAGCGTGGTTAATGTAAATTTAAATAGTGTGCCCCATTTCCCCTTTGGGGTTGGCTCTGAAAAGAGCCATTGTTCTTTTTTTTTTGCAGATGCTTGACAGACACCTGTTATTTTGTATTTTTTTTAATTTATTTTTCTTACTTTACTCCTAAAATCTTCACATAACCTTCTCCAAAGCAACCCTTACATTCCAAAACAGAATGGCATTTCCCATAAAAGATAAGAAAATGCCATCTTCTTTAAAATAAACAGCATTACTGGAATCAATATTCTCATTATTACAGAAGAACATACCAGCTCTAAGCATGAAGTCACACATGCCTCGGTTGATTACACACCTAGCATTGTTTTGCTGAGGACAAAAAACTGAACTATTGTCCCATATTGCCCTAGGTACTAATCCCAAAAAAATTACTTTGGCATTTGGAAGGATGTTCATTACTGCTTGAACCAAGTGTTCCAAATCTGCCAACAAAGTAGGGGCACTGACATAGCCCAAATAGAAAGCACCACATGGGGACTGTTGATCCTGCCTATATCTTCACAAACTTGTACAATTCCCTGTACATTGCAATCAGGCACAGTGCTCCACACCACCTCCACTCCTTTAATATCAAAATTCTTTGCAACATGCCTGCATTGAGCATACTGTTGTAAACCATGCAAAAACATATCTCTGAGCACCAACACCCTGACTTTCTCCACTTCTGCCATCTTCACTACACACAGTCTCTTTGAACACAAATCTACAACCTCAACATCTGATTGGCTGATCCCTACAGTTTTCTTTCCATGCTGGATTTTCTGGAAAACCCCGGATGTAGCACGCCCTGTCCGCAGACGCATAACTCTTAGACAGCCCTTCTACCATTTCCACTTCATTCTCTGTGCCATTCCCTCATTGGATACAGCTAAGCAGGCACACAACACAGAGAATGTCCTCAGAACACCCCCATTTTGTTTATTTTCGAAAGTTTCAGGACACCGCAAGTTTTCTTAGAACACATTCAACTTGCCAGCGAACAATACGGACAACGTCCTCAGAACACCCCCATTTTCTTTATGTACGAACATTTCTGGACACCGCGAGTGTTTTTAGAACACTTTCAGCTTGACAACGAACAATACAGACAATGTCTTCAGGACACCCCCTGCGAACATTCCAGGACCCCACGAGTCTTCTTAGAACACTTTCAACTTGACACCGAATCCATTCTGTTTATTTACAAACATTTCAGAACAGCCGTGTTTTCCGCAGAAACATTGAACACAACAAAAGTGTCTAGCACATAAAAAAACAGAACATTGAACCTATCTCATACTCCCCTACCCTCCCCAAACACTCTTACACACTAACACACTCCACTAAATACAATTTTTAATCCAAGTTTCACCGCGCTGTCCGTGGTCGTCTGCGAATGCAAGATGGCGGGCGCCACAGAAAATCTGACGTGCTTCACGCACCACGCCGTCCAATCAGCAAACACAACGCATGTCCACGGACATCACGCAAGTCGCTCGGCCAATCAGGGCACTGTCCGCGGAGCGAACCGGGAAGTCCGTCCGCGGAGCGAACAGAGATATCACAGTTTTTTTTCCTTACATTTTGGTAATTTAAAAAAAAAACTACTGGACGGATTTACACCAAATTTGCAAAAACACGCTTTTGGGACCAAGCCCCCGCTCCTGCTGCAAATTTGGTGTAAATCCGTCCAGCGATTTGGGCTGTAGGCGTGCACAAAGTTTTTTCCCATTATGTCTATGGGAAAAAACAAAAGTTTTGGGACCCCCCCTGTAACTTTGCCCCCCCTGGACCAAACCTTTCCAAACTTTGCAAAATAATTCAGAGTGGGCCATATACTTTTTTTGCAAAGTGGTGAGGATTCGTCCAGAGGGAGCGAAGTTATAAGCCACCCAAAAAATGCTCTTCCTATGGAAACACCAACTTAACCATAACTAAATGGACGCTACCGCGTCCATGTAATATATATAATATATATATATATTCAATGAAAAAACATTGTTAAAGGGACTTTATGGTTAAGCTGCACTGATAAAAACCTACGAAATTGAATGAAAAAACTTTGTTTAAGGGACGTTATGGTAACAAGTAAAACCGAAAACCCCCAGGAATTCCACCACCGTGCACTGCTAAGACTAACAACCAGGACATCAGAGATAACATCACTGATGACATCACATATCTGGGCCACTTGTTTTTGTTCACTGACATAAATAGGCCAGGTGGTTTTGTTCACTGACAGTCAGAATATTGAAATTGAAAAGGTGCTATATATCTAGACGTTAACCTTGTCTTATGTTCTTAAAGTACTTTCATTAGAGTTTGGTCTCAGCTCATGGTGCACATACATTAGGAAAATGAGCAGGCCTCAAACACACAATTCATTTGTATACATGAAGATAAACTTTAATGCTATTAACATTTTCTGATGATGCTGTTTCTTTCTTCCTTACTTTAGTTTCCCTGTTTGTTCCTCTACTTTGTAGTTTTTCATATGTATTGTTTCTATTAGCACAAGTGTTGGTAGTCTTAAATTGTTAACCAGTACATGTTTAACATTACTCAAAAATCTGATAAGGTAGCATTCATTATTGTACTATTCAAAATTACAAGATTATAAATATTGTACTTCTATGGTGAATGCTGCAGTCATTGCCTATGTTTATATATGATTAGGTTTCTGTATTAACAGCAACACTCCATTAGAATGATTTTAGATTAAGACATTATTTTTTTTTTTTGAAAATGTATTTTTATTAACATTTTGTAGGTTATTACTGCGAACATTGCATCAAAAAGAAAACAGTAATACATTTATAGAAAGCGTACCCACCAATAACCCTTTTATCCCCCCCCCACCCCCCTAGCTGTTTAATCAAAGTAGAATCTGGATTTAACACTTCGGAACACAATGCACAGTCCCAGAGCACAGGTGACGGTCATTTTTGATTAAGACATTATTTAATAGAATAAGTAGTTCATGATAGGTCTCCCGATCACCCCTGGCATCTTGTTACCAACAATATAAACACAACCCCTTATAGGGACTTTTTATCTAAATTAATTTCACATGTGATATGATATGATATGATATGATATGGTATTTGTAACGCGCCTATACACAAGTGTTTCAAGGCGCGACGAGGCAGGGAGGGGGGGGAACAAGGGGAAGACAGACAAACGATCCTACTAGACCAGGTGTCATTCAGATCGCACAAGTGCAGAGGTAAGGGGAAAAGGAGAAAGTGCAGGGGGAGGAGGTGGGGGGGAAAGTGCAGTACAAGGTAAGCAGCTGGTGGCAAGTGCGAGGTAAGTGCAGAGCAAGTGCTGGGAAGGGGGCTGTAGGGATGCAGTGACAGTCCCACAGTGCAGGGGGAGCCAGGGAGGCAGTGCAAGTGGAGAGTGGCTGGGCCCTGGACCGAGGTCACAGAGTGGCCCAGATGCAGGTTTAGTGCAAACTTCAGTGGGGAGTTTAGCAGGTTTAGCAGGGGAGAGGGAGAGAGAAGGCAGAAGCGAAGAGGAAGGTTTTGAGGTGCTTCCGGAACCGGAGATGGTTCTCCTCAAGTTTCAGGGAGGCAGGAAGGCTGTTCCAGAGGGAGGCCCCTGCTGCGGAGAGAGATCTACCCCCAGCTCGTTGCTTCGAGAAGCGGCTGACCATGAGGGAGTTGGAGACGGATGAGCGAAGGGCTCGTGAAGGCAGATATTTAGGAAGAGATGTCATCAAGGACATTTGTGAAGTCATCTTTTATTTCCTGGGTGCTAGTCTTAGCAGTGCACAGTGGTGGCGCGAGTTATGGTTGCTTAGCTTACCTTAACTGGCAAATTTCTGGGGGGTTTTGGTTTTACTTGTAACCATAACGTCCCTTTTACAAACTTTTTTATTGAATTTCATAGGTTTTTATTAGTACAACGTAACCCTAACGTCCCTTTAACAAAGTTTTTTCATTGAATTTTATAGGTTTTTACCAGGATAACCTTAGTTTCTATAGAAGTACCATACAACATGCTGAACCCCCTTCGCCCCATGTTGATGGCCGTAGGGTCAGTGGACTATGCAACTGTCCGCGGACATTGGGTAACATCCACACTGGCCAAAAGCTCAGGGGGTTTCTCATACCATACATCAAACACACTGAACAGGTTGGAAGAGCAGCATGTAAGTAAATTACAAAGATACATGGAGTAGGCCTACACACTGTACACTTAGAAACCAACAGTGCAATTGTATAGGATATACAACATAATGGAACACACCACAAACAAAACTAACCTTTGCCTCCAGCAGAATTACCTCACAGCTGTTTTCCACAGAAACTGCAAACCAACTGTCAAAAGCATACCTTGCAAACCACTAACAGCACAAGTGAAAAACAAATTGGTAAGTGCACTACATGTATTCCTACAGCAAAGCACTTTGGTCAGTATGCTACAGTAAAAAATAATTTCTCTTTATTTACATAGAAATGTCTAGCACCCTGGAATGGCTAGAAGAACATTTTCCTCGAGATAAAATGACTGAAGACAGTGATACAATTGGTAAACAGTGAATTAATACACATTGTTTCACATGTACCTGACACCATTTTTGTTCTTTAATAGTACATACAGAAAATAACAGCAATGCCCCAGAAACAGAAACTCATGTAGATCTGCAACATCATATGAAACAGGAACGTGACACTGTGCAAAATCATCTAGTGTACTTGAAAGAAAAAATTGATCAATTATGCAACACTTTTCTTGATTTAAAACACTTTGTACAAAGACATGTATTGGAAAATATTAAATTTCACTGTCCCACCTGCACCTGTACCCCTTCTCCCTGTCCCAGCCAACCATCCCCACAAATTCCCCATGACCAAAAACGTTATGATGAGACCTCAATCCCTTCCTCCCCTAAGACCCCACCTCTAGAAAACCCCAACTCCCCTGTATATGTCACCATTTCTGCCTCCCACTTCTCTTTCGTAATTTGTATATTTTTGTGTAAATAAAGTAATATGTGTACTGTTGCTGTATGTGTCTGCGTTTAAAAAAAAAAGCCTGTTTACGTGTCCACGGACAGCGCGACTGTCTGGGATGTCTGTAATTAATCAAAATGGGAGTGTCATTAGGACACTTAACCTGTCCGGGTTGTCCACAATCAAAATGGAGATGTCTGTAGAACACCAAGCCTGTTTGCATGTCCGCAAAGTTGTGATGCACCTTTAATTAGTTCAGGGTCCCTGTCCCTGTCCGACGGACACCTGTGCGCAGGCGCATTCCACCCTTGGGTTCCTACAAACATTGTGCCTGTCCGGAAATGTCCGCCACACGTGTGTCAGACTTTGAATTTGATCAGGGACCCAACCCCTGTCCATAGAACACCTAAACACATGCATACCATCGATCCCACTCATTAGGTGTTGTACGGACAGCCGTCCCATTCGCAAACGTGTCCGCAACATCATCATGTGACCGCACCCACGCTGAGCGTAGGCCCCTGTCTGCGAGCACTGACTGGGCCTCTGGACACCAAAAAAGGTTTTTTGACCAATCCAAGGTGTTTTACTGTGAAACTTCACCCTTACACAGGTCCCAGACCATGCCCCTGGCGATATGAATACTTTCTGGAACTTGTTGACCTCTTTGTAGAGTTTGAAGTCTGCAAAGTGCTAACCCAGCACCCCTATAAAAGGCCACACCCCAGAGCTGCACCTCATTCTGTTTTTGGACTTCCAAGACAGACAGACACTGCTCCACATTGCTGGATTGCACTTTCCTGTCTGCTGATTGCTGACTACCTGGTGGTTCCTGACAACTTTGGCAATGGCATCCATGGCTTCTCCTGCTGCTGCTGCTTCTGCCTCAGCACCACCCCCACCCCCTCCACCACCACCACCTTCCCAAGGGCCTGGAGAGGGGAACAGGAGTGGAGATGTAGAGAGGGATGAAGAGGAAGACGAGGATGAGGTAGTGGAAGTCCCCACTACTGCCGGCCAGCGTGAGTCTTGGGTGTGGAGGCTCTTTACCACCTTTGGAAAGGTACCCAAGGCACGTGCAGACAAGGTGCGCTGCACTGAGTGTAAAATGGTGCTCAGTTGTGGCAAACCGGGTCTGTACAGCTACGGGACCACTTCCATGCAGCGACACCTGAGGTCGTTCCACAAGGCGGTATCCTCTAGTTTCTCTACAACATCCTCCGTATCTGTTCCTGCCACCACAAGAGACACTCCTGTGGGGCAGCGCATCCCTGAACCAGCCTTGCAGGCCATACGCGATGCAGTAGACCCTTACCATTTGAGGGTCACTGTACTGTGCATGTACTGCGACGCAGTTCTCTGCAGGGGGGAGGCATTTCAAAGTGCTTTGGAGGCTATGGTCTGGGAGCATGAGAAAGTCTGCCACCTACCTAAGTGAGACCCAGCCAACATCTTCCTCTCTCCACCTGCCCATTCTTATCCCTGTGGTTGGTGCCCCTCCCCTACCCTCCCTTCCCTTCCTTTCCTTGTGTGTCGTGTATAAAAAAAACAAAAAGATACAAAACAAATAAAGGCTTTTTTCAGAGCCACCTTTCACAGTTTAAAAAAATAGATGTGCCAATAAATTGGTGCAGGCCCATGTGCAATCTGCAAAGTCTGCGTACAGTTGTGTGGTGGCGCCATCAAAAACATTGCACTCTTATCCGGGAGAAAGCAGTGGCTATGAAAAGAGCCTTTTTGTGGTGTTTCTTTGTTTTTGGAAAAGTTGAAGTGGCCAACTTCTACTGGAAAAATACTTGCTATACTTCCAAAAAGGGCTGCAATGCATTTTGTATATTTCACAGAAAAATCGGATTGCCAGCGTCAGTAAGATGGACTCCATCTCTGCAAAAAGTGTTTGTACTACGAAACGTAATTTTTTCATTGTGAAAGGACGACATGCTAACATCTCTCAAAAAGGCACAAACAGCCTTGTTGGCACTACGGCTCACTTTCTCTATTTGCTGACCAAATGAAGAAGAGCACAGCCACATTTGTCTCTGCGCAATACGAGAAAAAATTACTTGCGAGTTTGGAAACACGTCCATAACTTTCCCAAATCCCTCTTTCATTGCAAAGGGCCTCATTACATCCCAGGCGTTAAGGTTTTAACGGCGCCGTCTGCGCCGTTAACCCTTAACGCCTGATTACCATTTTAACGCCTGCTTTTAGCAGGCGTTAAAATGCAAGGCGCTAACCCGCCTTGGTGCTAATTACGGCACCGTAATTTAAAGTGCCGTAATTAGCGCCTTCCCCACTCCCATTATGCCCTATGGGGAAAAAATGGGAATGGGGAAGGGTAAATGGGGAATGGGGATTTACCGCCCCACTCACCTTGGAATGGGGCAGTAAATCCGCCATCCACCATGGTGTAAACGGAGTTTACACCATGGTGGTAAAGTAGGGAACTTACCGCCTGGGTTGTAATGAGGCCCAAACTGTAACGAGATTCCTGTAACATGTTCTAAACTGTTCCCTCCACAATGAATAATAATAATGTCATGATGACGGTGTGTCACCAAAGTGGCAGAAAGAGTAACCAAATCCAACCACTTCATTCCGCGCACTCCATACCAGTGCACATCGACATGATGGAAACGAAGATATGCAGCCACTCGATATTTCTGTGCATGCACCTCCAACCAATGTATTCAAGAGTCTCCCAAAATCCAGACACTCTGCCTCCTAAAAGACACAGCCATAGTCATAGGCATTTGCTCTCCTTGCACCAAATAGATCTTCTGCCACAATCTCTCCTTACACACCACACCCAGGAAACCATATTGACCAATCCCCTGGCCTGCAGAGTCCCATATCCATGCCCGGCATGCTGAGAAGCCCTGGATGTGGCACGCCCTGACCGTGGACTGCCGCAGTGCACTCTGACCTCGTAACACCACTCCCTCATTGGCTACTGTTAGGCAGTTACACAACCATCCACCAACCACATGCAAGAACTCTATATCTAACTCTGTGATCACAGTTCAACACATTAGATTTACTGTTCAACACTCTGGCCCTCATTACGACCCTGGCGGTAAGTGAAAAATGATGCCGGTAAAGGATTACCAGCATTGCTTACCGCTCCGGCCGATTATGACCTGATAAAGCGATATTAGCGGCACCATTATTTAACAGTGCTGCTAAAAGCGCCAAGGGCGCGGGAACGAGGCCACCCATGCCACAAATACTGGCATGGCGCAAAGTGGGGAACATTACGAGTCACGCGGACATGCAATTGACGCCCTAGTGAAGGCCGTAAAGTACCTTACCGCCATGGTGCAAATACCGCCATCGCGGACCACCCGTAAACGGCCATGTGCAGTGTTCCCACCTGCCACAGGTGCACACAATCAGCAGAGGTGGAGGCAATACAGACTGGGCAAGCACAAATGGAGCACACCCCACCCCTTCCCACACCCAGTCACACTCCACAATGATTCCAATACTACTAGCAATGCTGGGGCTGGAGGACCTGATTGCAGTGGAAGTGCTACTACAACAACAACAACAACAACAACAACAACAACAACAAGCAGCACAGAGGAGACGCAGGAGGAGAAGGAGGGCAAGGAAGGGCCAGCATGACCCACCAGCACAGCCAGTGGCACCACGCAGGCAGCCCCCAATCCCACGCATCAGAGCCAGTCCATTCAACCTAACCACTGAGCAGATCCACACCCTGTACCGTCTGGACCGGGACACCATCACCACCATTGTGGACATGATACATGACAACATTGTCAGCCTGATTGAAACACTCAACGCCATCCCACCCCTACTGAAGGTAGTGTCTGTGCTCCACTTACTGGCCACAGGCACCTACCAGCACACAGTGGGGCACTTGCATTGCATTTCACAACCATTATTCTCACGTACGCTGAACCAAGTGCTTGATGCCCTCCTCAAGCACACAGATGACCACATTTCCTTACCACGGTCTGCCGAGGAGATCTCAAACACCAAAGTAGGTTTCCATTCACTGGCCGGCATACCTGGTTGCATTGGCACCATCGATCGACTGCACCCATGTGGAATTGGTGGTCCCACATGCGATGGAGGTAGCGTACCGCAACTGTAAACTATACCACTCAATCAACGTGCAAATGGTATGTGAATCGAACAGGATCATCACACATTGTTGTGCCCGATTCCCCGGATCAACCCATGATTCAATGGTCCTGCAGAACTCCACAATACCACGCTACATGGAGCGACATGCAGGGCAGAGATCCTGGCTTCTCGGCGAGTCAATGTTATGCCCATGAAAATGTGATGTGGGTAGGTGATTGAGGTATAGATGCATACTTCACCTGACTGAGATGGGGGGGAGAGATGCATACTTCACCTGGCTGAGATGGGGGGGAGAGATGCATACTTCACCTGGCTGACATGGGGGGAGAGATGCATACTTCACCTGGCTGAGATGGGGGGGAGAGATGCACACTTCACCTGGCTGAGATGGGGGGAGAGATGCATACTTCACCTGGCTGAGACGGGGGGGGGATGCATACTTCACCTGGCTGCGAGTGCCAGAAGGAATGGAGCATGCTCATACCCCAAAGCAGCCCAGACTGGAGCTGACACCTGACCACATAATGCAAGATGTAAGCAGCCCTACTATGTAAATGAAGCAGTGTCACAACCCTTCCACACCCATCTGTATGTGCACTGTACCAAATCAGACCGCATCCCTCTCAACAAAATGCAGCTACAAGCAAGGACTATAGCCAATACACAGCACCAAACAACAACTACTGAAAGGACAGTCCCCATTACTGCGTACAAAGGAGTCACATGAGGGTCAAATACATCAACACACCACTACACTGACACAGAGTCCCAACTGAAATGCATGACACCATTTGTTGTGCATAGTGAGATCATCATGAGGCTGATACCAACGGTGCCAGGATGAAAGCATACAAATTACTGGACATCTGCCAGATCACAGAAACAACCGCCGTGGACTAACACAGTGCATGAACACTCACAAGGAACTGGACCCCCCTGCGCCCACTAGTTGATGGCATGCAAACCAGTCCATAAGAGGAATACACACATAGAAGTCACATCGTGTGTCTCCATTCATGCATGGAAATGGGGTTGAATTTAAGAAATAAATGCATGCCATGGTGACACTTAATGAGGTCAAATATGATATGATAACTTCACATACATTGTTGCCCACATGCAGGTGATGCATGCTATCCCTTGCAGAGGTGGCCCCTTACCCCTGTCCGGAACCCACAGAACAGGCATGAGGAGGACTATAATCGTGCCCATACACGAACCCGTGCGGTGATTGTGCAGACATTTGGCCTCTTGAAGGCACGGTTTTGCTGCCTCAGCAGGTCTGGTGGGGCTCTCCTGTACCGCCATGAGAAGGTGGCAAAGATCGTCATGGCATGTGTCATGCTACACAATATGTGCATCAGACGGAATGTGCCCCTGCCTCTGACGCTGAACTACAACCACCTGACGAAGAGGATGAGGAGGGTGGGGATGGGGCAGCACCTCAGGGCGGCAGCGATGCACAGGAGGGGGACGTGCCATGCGTCAGACTCTGATCAACCAATGTTTCTAGCACACATGGGGGGTGTTACATGGAGATGGCACTCGGGGCACTGGGTGTGTCTGGAACATGGACACTGTAGACTGTTAACCAATAAATCACACGTACGCAATAAGCAATGTCCACACATGAATTATGAGTAACCAAAATGTGTATTGAAGAAGCATAACTAAGTTAACAAGCCCACCCACAGGTGGGTGGTGTCACACCACCAGCACAGAACCATATTTCAATGAACAGGCATACAAACAAAAGCAAACAAACCAAATTGCCATACATAGCAGTGGACGAGGGAAAAGGCAGACAATATCATTATGGAAGAAATACACTGATTTCAACAATAACCCCAGCAAACTTAGCATCAACTCTCCAAACCACCGTATCAATATGCCCTGTCTACAAATGGCCATGCACATCAATGTGTAAAGTGCACACACAAACTTTCTAATCTTTGCAGCAGTTCCTCAATCGATATGTAAAAGCCAAAGACAAAGAAAAATTAAAATACTGCAAACTATGGATTCCTGTCCAGTGCGCAAATACACAGGACTACGAGGACATTAATTAGGCTGCATTTCTGGACCTGCTTGCAAAACCACCCTAAAAAAATCTTAGCAATGCACCATTCTGGTGTAAGAAATCTCGTTCATAAACTGTACTATGCAAAAAGTCCTGATTTAGCAATGGACCATTTCAATAACATGCTCCTACATGGTACAGCCAAACAACTCCTCGAAGAAATAGACCACATCCAAAGCAAATATTTAGGAACTGAAGACCACCATCAAAATCCAGTAACTTTAGAAAAGAATAGCAACACCATTACCAATGTCAACCTTCTATTACACACATACTGAAAAGAAATAGCAAAGTTCAAGCACACATCTGCTGAAGTACCAAATCAATTATGTGTGTGTTGCTGCAGAACTTGTTATACAGAGAGCATCAAAACTATAGATATAATGCACAAAATAGAAGACAATGATGAATCCCAATGGTTCCAATTAGCTCTCTACCTTATAGCAGAAAGCAAATATGAAATTACCAACCCCTCTATACTGTGCACATACTGCACAGCACAACTGGACAATAACAAAATGTCTTCACAGGCATTCAGTAATAACTTAGAAATATACCCACTGCCAAAACCACTCCAACAGCTTAATTTATATGAGAGCATTATAATCCAAACAGTACACCCTTTACAAGCAATAATACGCCTTCAACCAAGAACAACAAAGTTGCCTCCCTCTGAATTACTTAAAGGCATGTGTGGCAAAGTAGTCTATTTGCCATTAGATCTCAAAGGAAATGTTGATACTCTAGGGGTACAACAGTCAATAGATCAATCTTTGATTATCCTAGTGAATAGTGCACCTACAAAAGACAAAAATAATTGACAGCAACTAGTAGATTTTAAAAAAGTTAGAAAAGCCGTGAAATATCTTAAAGACAATAATAAATGCTACAAAGAAATACACATTGAAGAGAACATGAGAGAAACCACCAAAATAATTCAGGATTCCTCAGAAACTGGACAATTTGAACTTCTAGATTCTACTGCAACTTCCAATATTTTAGACCACTACAAAATTCTACCACTGCACTCCAAGGAAACCATAGACGATGCACTGGAAACATATCAAATGCGACAAGCTAAAGGATCTCCAATCAGCATATGGAAAAAAAGTGTAGAAGCACAAGCCTTTCATCTACTTTTTTCTACTGGAAAAGGTGGAAGGTGAGATGAAAGACCCACACAAATAACAGCATCAGATACAGCTCTTTACGAATGTATTCTGAAGACCCCAGATTCAGACAACATTTAGAATACATATTCCACCTCTTGTTTTAAAGTGAACTAGCATCTCTATGTTATGGAGTTGCACACACATTGAAAACAGGTTCCAATTTTCAAAACATGTCTGCTATGCAGCTACTCCAAAAGGTGCAAGACAAAGATTAAGTTTTACAGTCCAGTATTACAAATCTCTTGGCCAAAATGCGTGGAACGAAAGAGTACTGGTTCCGACATCACGCAGATGTACAGTGTATGCAACCTTGGCCCACCCACATGGTTTGTTACTTTAAGTTGTGCAGAGTATGCATGGGAAGACGTGCATGACATACTACGCATAGCAAACAAAAACAAAGCAGGTATAGACATATAAACATCAGGAGAACCCTGCTCTCTGGATCATGTAAATGTATCGAGGTACTTCCATCATCACTTTATAGCCATGCTGCACTTCATTTGTAATAAAACAAATCCTCCCCTCGGAGAAGTGAAACACTTCTTTTGGAGAAAAGAATATCAAGCCAGAGGAGCACCACACATCCACATGCTTTTGAGGATTAAAGATGCTCCAAAATGTGGTCATGACAGTGATGCCACTGTTTTGGTGTTCATTCACACATATGTCACTTGTGAAATCCCTTCAGAAACTACACAGATCGAGCTACATGCCCAAATTTAGCAATTTCAAAGACACAAGTATTGTATGTACAAATATAAAAAAAAGAGAAATACTACACCAAATGCTGCTTTGATTTCCATAGACAGCTTCATGTCTTCAGTTAGACACAGTGGGCACTATTACATCGAGGGCGGTTGCTGTATGAACAGTGCCGGTAAGGGACCTGCACCATTCATACCGGGCCACCCCATTACAAGTTCTGCAGCGGGTCCTGCTCTTCACACCTGGTCAGACCAGACGTGCAGAGTGGGACCCGCTAGCAGAAGAGGATGCTAACAACGGGTCCATCATTAACGGGCCCGTTGTAAGCATCCTCCCCATTCTCATTGAGCCCTATGGGGGTTCAAATGGGAATGGGGATGTACCGGGTCGGGGTCCCACAAAAGAGAATTACCGGGCCCTCCAAGGTCGGAATGGCCCGGTAAGTCCCCTTTTTTTGGGACCCGGACCCAAGTTTGGAGGTAGCCATGCCGCTAAAAACGGCAGGGCTACCTCCAAACTCGTAATGAGGCCCAGTGTGGAAGGTAAATCACCTAAGAACACATACTGCATAAAAAGAACAGAAGCATCATGCAATCAATGCCCTCCTATGGAATGCAAAAATAGATGTGCAGTACATTGCAGACAATTTCACTGCAGTTGCACAATATGTCACAGCCTACTTAACCAAAGCAGAGGAAACAGAGCTGAAAGACCTCTGGGATGACATATCATCTGACAAAACATTGTCACAGAAATTGTACAGCTTCGGTATAAAAATGCTCTTCCATAGAGAATGTGGCTGCTACAAAGCCAAAGACCGTTTAACCAGCACTGCCTTGTATGGGAAATCTGAAAACATAGTCTAGCTAAGCCTTGGTCCTGCTGCATGCAGAAATAGTTCTAAAATCATATCAACACATAGAAACAATTGCCAAAAATGATCCCAACAGCCAGGACATTTTGAAAAACAACTTATCAGACACATACTACCCAAACAGGAGTACTGCTTTGGAAACCATGTGCCTACACCATATAGCCCAAAACTTCTCATACAAAAATAATATTAAACTAGATGAGAGAAAAGGTAAATACATAGTGAAAGGTTGTGAGGGTAGCATAGTTAAACTTGCCAAAGCCAGCCTGATTAATCATATGAAACTATCATTAAGAAGTCCTCAACATAAAAAAGTGTACTGCATGACCCTACTCCAACTTTTTAAACCATGGAGAAAGGAAGAAGATTCATTAGACACCCATGCCTCCTATGACGATGCTTTCAATACAAGTGAAAGCACTATAACAGATATACATTTTACACAGTACAAAAACATGTAGGACACTGAACGCCAACAAGAAGAAGAATTTCAAGCACAACTAAATATAGACACTCCTGAGAGCAGTCAACCTTCTCTAACAGGAAGCCAAGAACCACTGGGACAAGCACTCATAGCGGATTAGGCAGAATTTACCATGGCAGAAGTAGAAAACACCATGTGTCGGTATGAGCAATCTACAGAAGACTTTGCTGTACTGAAATCACAGTTAAACAATGAGCAGCATAGCATTATCCTAGAAGTAACTAAAACAATAGAACATGGTGTACATCACAAAACTAAAACTTGTACCTGCCAAGACTATAAACCTATACTGCTGTGTGTAAGTGGTCAAGCTGGTTCATGCAAAACATTCTTAATAAAAATCATCAGCACATTCCTCCAACAATTAACAAATAACAAGCTTTCAGCTGTTGTAACTGCCCCACAGGTTTAGCTGCCTACAAGATAGGTGGTGTCAATTTACACTGATTACTACTCCTTCCAGTAGAACACCAAAACAAATTAGACTACTACAAACTTTCAGCAGAAGCTGTTATGGAGCTACACAGAGTTTTAAAACAAATGAGAATGCTCCAAACAGATGAGGTGAGCATGATCTCCAACCTAATGTTGGCTTTGATTCACCTCAGATTGCAAGAGGTCCTTAAAACAGACTACGTAGAACTCTTTGGTGGAAATCATGTTATTGTTTTTGAAGATCTTCAATTAACACCAGTGAAAGGTGAATCTATTTTTAAAACCTTAGGACACAAACTGTGCCATGAAACTCTTGGTAGCATAGGAAATATAAATCTTTGGCAACATTTCCAATACAGAGAACTAACTGAAAACATGCATCAGTCTGCAGACCTCACCTATGTCAACATTTTGAAAAGTAATCATATTGGTGTACTATCTAAGGAAGCACAGTCCATCTTAAATACCAGACGCATCCATGAGCTCTACAGCCATAACACATGTGCTATTGATGTCTTGGAACAATTAGCGCACACAAAATGTAAACTGTATGTCCTTAAGCCAACTCTTGCAAGCTGTGCACAATTCAATGAAACAATGCTGAAAAAAGAAATGCAACCACTGGTGCAAATTTACTCCATAGACAAACTCGACTTGCATGGTATGACACTACCTATGTGTCAACAAGCCACAGAACAACTAAATAGCTTAGAAAACTCTATCTCTAACACAGCTGGTTTAGAGAAAATGTTAACATTGTGTTTAAACCGTAGAGTGAAGATGGAGCATAACCTTGACATGGTGCAAAGTTTAGTTAATGGAGCACTTGGTAGAGTTTTTGGCTTCCAATCATACCCCTGTGACAACAGCATTCAGTTTATCAATGTTCACTTTGATAAACTTTCAGAAGTTAAAAGGAAAGGATGCTCAACAGCCCAATTCCTTCTTTTCAAAGACATGTATGTACGCAGAGAACAGTTTTCTCTGTCACTATCATATGCAGTCACTATTCATAAATCGCAAGGTCTAACCCTAGATCAAGCATTGATTGATATTAGCAGCACAGTTTTTAAAGAAGGCATGAGTTACATTGCACTGTCATGCCTAATCACACTTGAAGGACTATTTCTAGTCAATTTTGATGCAAGTAAAGTCAACACTGGCATTCCTCGCAACGTAGAGTACAATAGACTATGTGCTGTCTCCACACCCAAATCTCAAAATGTACCCTCTTCCTCAAAAACACAAACTTTATAAAAGAAAATTCATGCAATCAGAATTTATACATGATCTCACAATAGTACCAATGAAGAAATTGAAATCAGCTCATGCTCGATCAACTACCAAAACCACAAAAGAATGTACTGAAAAGTCAAATGCATTCCCAACTCCTCAAATAAAGACAACTACCTCTGCAAAGAAACCTCATGGACTTTCATCAAATGACTCAGACACAGAACTGTCTGGTCCATTCAAAATGTCCAATACAACTGGTGAAAATTGCTATGCAAATGCAGCAATCAATATTCTATTCCAATTGCCACCAATTCTTGAAAATATTTACTTAATTGGTGCAGACCAGTTGTGTTTGCAAATGTTACTCCTTCACAGAAATGCAACAAACAATCCTGACTACACTTACAGTGTTGCTGGAATAAGGCAGGAATTAGACTACTGTGCAGGAATGGTGAAATTCACTCTAAACACACAGGAGGATCCACAAGAATTTCTAATGTACTTAATGCAAGTACTGGAAAGCAAAAACATACCTATAAATGAAATTTTCCAGATTTCATACAAATGGAACCCTACATGCACCCTCTGCACCCATGTGGTGCAAGAACAATTCCCTAACGAGCGCTTTGTGTGTGTATCTACACTTAACTGTGAATCCATTCCATTTCAACAGCTGGTACAAAATGCAAACAATGGAATAGTACGTACTACTTGCAAGCCTGATGATCGTACCGCCTTACAAATACAATCGCATAGCCAATACATAATAGTAATGCTTTTACGATACAATGCAGATGGTACCAAAAACAACTGCAAGCTTAATAGCTTCACAGTTGGGCAAGTATCACTTGGCAAGATAACCTTCACAACAGTAGGCATAATCTACCACACAGGCATCACCACCAGTGTAGGTCACTATACTGCATACATTAAAAACAAATGTGGATGGTTTGAATGCGATGATACTTCCATTAATCTGAAGAAAAGATTACCTGAAAATATTGCAAATGCCTACTTAATATTCTTGAAACCAAAATGTACTCACTAATATACAAAAGTAGAATAACCTACTGCTGAATACCCACTGTCACATATGTAATTGCAAAATCAAAATAACCTTTGACCCTGTGAACAGTTAAAATACGCCAACTGGTATGTAACTGCAACCATAGCACTTCAATATTACTTCCAGCAATCAATCTGCCCACAGCAACCTTCAGCAACCACAGTGCTACAAACAAACCCTCAAAAACTTCCAAACTATCAACAGTTATAATACGCCAAAAGGTATCTAACTTCCCCTACAATTCTGCGATATTACTCTGCAATACCACAGTACTTAGAAAACATCAACAAAAACCAAAAACATAAAGACATACTGCTAAAAAGAGCAAACAGATAAACAGTTAGAATACACCAACTGGTATCTAACTACAACCATAGTAATAACACTTCCAAAATTAAAATCTCCTCAACTATTGCTATACATAGTGGTCATGTTACTAAACCAAACTATGCAATATAACAACAATTAAACATAGAAGGTTTTTGTTTAATCCTGCATGGATTATTTTTTCCCATCGACCCAATGATTATGCGAAAAAACACAGGAACTGAGCACATCGCACAGTACGCTTGTTTAAAGCAAAGTACTTGCTAAGTACTAACTATGATGGTCCACAAAGTATAGAAATATCTGCAATGCAATGCAATATGGCATTACAAAGTACCTACCCTAGCATGCCATATTTTCTTTTATCACAGAGAATGACAGAAAAATGTATCGTACATGTGCACACACCATGCAAACAAAACAGCAGATATCCTCAACAATACAAACAGTAAGTATACAATTACTGTATCACAAACAATCCAAAACATTGGTGTCACACTTATTTGTAATCTGCAAACATACATTCTGTACACATATTTTTCCAATCCTTATACCAGTATAATAATGTTGCATGCAAAGCTGTACTATGCTGTGGCCTCTGGCCATGCACCCAAGACTCTAGGCCCTGGCTACAACCACCGCAGCATAGTACAGGCATGCATGTAAACATCTGCCCTCTTTCCACAACACAAACACATAAACCATACCCTTAAAACCATATCCACTTCTAAACACATAGGGCCTCATTACACGTTGTGCGTTAAGGGATTAACGTTACTGGTAATGGAATACCGGTATCGTTAAATACCAACCCCAATTACGACCCGGGTTACCGCTATTAGTGGCACCGCTAAGTACGGTGCCACTAATAGCGGCTAGTTCGCGGGCACGCCACCCTACATCCCGTAAATAGCGGCATGTCGCTAATAGCACACCATCACAAGCCATGCGGGCATGCAAATAGCGGCAAGGTAAAGCCCCAAAAACCCCTTACCAGCATGGCGCTAATACCAGCATCGCGAACCATCCATTAAGAGAACTGAGCAGTGTTCCCACCTGCCACAGGTGGACACAATCAGCACAGGTGGAGGGAATGGAGACTGTGCCAGCACAAAAGGAGCACACCACACCCCTTCACACACCCCTTGCCACACCAAGATGGTTCCAATACTAGCAGCATTACATGGGCTGGAGGATATGATTGCAGTGCAGCAGCAACAACAACAGGTAGCACAGAGGAGACGCAGGAGGAGGAGGAGGGCAAGACAGGTGCAGCAAGCACAACCAGGGCACCTAGTAATACCACAGAGGCACCCACCAATCCCCAGGATCTGAGCCAGTCCATTTAACCTAATCCCTGAGCAGATACACACCCTGTACCGTCTGGACCGGGATACCATCACCAGCATCGTGGACATGATACATGACGACATTGTGAGCCTCATAGACATCAGAACTGCCATCCCCCCTCTACTGAAGG
Source organism: Ambystoma mexicanum (assembly GCF_040938575.1). Classification (NCBI taxonomy): domain Eukaryota; kingdom Metazoa; phylum Chordata; class Amphibia; order Caudata; family Ambystomatidae; genus Ambystoma; species Ambystoma mexicanum. The sequence goes on from NC_090924.1 coordinate 548,310,540, forward strand.
TGGTGACAGTGCTCCACTTCCTGGCCACAGGCACCTACCAGCATACAGTGGGGCAGATGCATGGCATCTCACAACCAGTATTCTCACGCACGCTGAACCAGGTACTCGGTGCCCTCCTGAAGCATGCACGTGAACACATATTCCTGCCATGGACTGCCCAGGAGATCGCAAACACCAAAGTTGGCTTCTATTCACTGGCAGGCATCCCAAGTTGCTTCTGGGCCATCGACTGTACACATGTGGAATTGGTGGTCACACATCACAATGAAGTAGTCTACCGAAACAGAAAGCAATTCCACTCTATCAATGTCCAAATGGTATGTGACGCAAACAAGATAATCACACATTGTTGTGCCCGATTTCCCGGATCAACCCATGATTCAATGGTCCTGCGGAACTCAACCATACCACGCTACATGGAGCGACAAGATGGACAACGTTCTTGGCTACTTGGTGAGTAGCAGGGCAAGCACATGGCAGTGTGATGTGGGGGGAGAGATACATACTTCAACTGGTTGTGATTGGGGGGGATACATACTCCAACTGGGTGTGATTGGGGGGAGATACATACTCCAACTGGGTGTGATTGGGGGGGAGTGATACATACTCCAACTGGGTGTGATTGGGGGGAGAGATACATACTTCAACTGGGTGTGATGGGGGGGAGATACATACTCCAACTGGGTGTAGACAGACATCCGTAGGACAAATGGACATACAGATGTATTCCAATGTCCATCAGGGAAGGCCACAATGTACTTGAGAAGAACCCAAATGCAATTTGAAGCTGCACAACATTGAGAACAATCCAGGTTTCCAAATATCACACATCCATCCACATCCACATTGCACATCATGCCACACCACATAATACACAAATCTGCAACATGGCGTCAAGATAGTTATAAAGAATTAGCGCAGCACAACATCAATAAAGCAATGTGCACTTGAATGCATGCAAAGGGATCACCCTAGCAATAGCATTGAACCACGCACCTATAGCACCACTTAAGTGATGCTTCACAGCATGGCAACATCGATGTCGGAATGGCAGTACACTAGCAGTGTGGTACCAATTTTGCCTGGGCCCAGGGACACCTAAGACCTGGCCTCACCCAGGACATGTCAATTACTGTCGGAGGCATGAATCGGGCATGTCCACTTGCAGGGTCGAGCTCACCTCACAGATCGTCTGCATGCATGCTGGTAATCATGGATTTCAATCACAATGCAAAGTCGATTTGTGTGATATCTACAGGCCGCTCTTGAGGTGAACAGTAACAGGTTCCCATTCTTCCCCCCATACAGGTGATGCCGGCTATCCCCTGAAGAGGTGGCTCCTTACCCCTTTGCAGAACCCACAGAACAGGCACGAAGAGGACTACAATCGTGCACATACCCGTACCCGTGTCGTGATTGAGCAGACTTTTGGCCTTTTGAAGACACGGTTTAGGTGCATTAGCAGGTCTGGTGGCGCTCTCCTGTACGGCCATGAGAAGGTGGCCAAGATCACCATGGCATGTGTCATGCTGCACAATATGTATATCAGACGGAATGTGCCACTGCCCCCTGACGTTGAAATACAAGCACCTGATGAGGATGATGATGGTGATGAGGACGGAGGTGACAGGGATGCAGGTCATGCAAGAGGCGATGGCCAGGAGGGACGTGATGTGAGACAGCATCTGATCAACCAAATATTCTGAGTAACATGGTTTCACTCTGTAGGATTGATATGGGTAGTAATGCACTGGTGTCTGTGTTCAAGCACACAATGGACCCTGTCACCAATAAACTACACATACACAATGAGAAGTCCAAGCCTGCGTTTTGATTAATCACCAGTGTATTAAGGAATATTAAGATGTAAAAGTGCATGTCCCCAACTATCCCACCACCCTTTACCCCTACCCCCACAACAGTCCCGAAACACCCTTCCCTCCTCCCCCACAACAGTCCCGAAACACCCTTTATTCCCTCCCCCCACAACAGTCCCAAAACACCCTTTCCCCCTCTCCCCGACAACAACCCCTTATGTGTCTGGCACAATGTTGTTGTCCTGCTGCACACGTGGAAGGTTGACCCTGCAGTCCCTATTCCCCATTGCCACCACCAGCATTAGGAGGCTGGGTTGACGTGCACCTTGTGGTGCGCGTGGAGCAGCGGAGGGAGCTTGTCTGTCCCTGTGGTGGTGGTGGGGACTGGCGGTCCATCGCGTCCGCTATACGTGTGAGGACCTGCGTGAGTTGGCCAATCTCTATGCACAGCCTGTTGGTACAGGCTTCAATCGCCTCCCTTGAGTGCCTGGCAGTCTCTGTTATCTCCCCCCTGAGACGGGCAGCCTCTTCCACATGCTGCCCAACCAGCACAGTAATGTCCTCTTGGCGCTGCCTGATGCTGGCCAGGTCAAGGGCACTGTGGCATGCTTGTGGTGTGGCTGCTGCGTCTTCCTCTGCAACCAGGACATCTGGTGAAGCCACCGGTGGGATACTGCACCCTCCCATGTTCTCCTTTCCGGACTGGCCATGGACACTGGACCCTGGTGTTTGCTGTGGAGTTGCCTCTGGGGTTCCTGGGGGGGTTGGGGTGTGCATTCCCATGGAGAACTCTATCGGGTCCTCCACATCTGAGAGCGGCGCTGTGGCTGCCGCCTCACCTGTGGAACTTGTGGCAGCAGAGGGTGGTCCCTCCTTGGCTGGAATCTGTGGTGGGGGAGTTCACATCTGAAGGTGTGGCAGTTGTTGCTGGTGTGGACTGCGGTATGGTAGCAGTGGCGCTCCCACGATGTTTGGCACTCTGCATGGGAACACTTCTCCCTTTGCCCCTTGATGTAGTGGGGGTGTCCCCTGTGTCCTGTGACCTTGTTTTTTTCTTGGCAGGGGGTGGCTGAGTCGCAGTGCCAGGTTCTTCACTGTCTGTATGTGAGCCTGTGGGGGACAAAGAGGGGGATGGCATTGGTGATGGTTCAATGTACTTCATGCAGAATACGTGAATCATGCTGTTGTGTGCATTAGGACTTCCTTGGTAGGGATGCAGGTGATGGGCCTGTTGAGTGGGTCATCCATGCATGGTTCTGTGTGGCACTTGTCTCTGGTGATGCGTGCATGTGTGTGTGTTTGGGTTTGACACTGACATGGCCAGGGTTGTATGCATGTATGGATGTTGGCGCATCCATGAGGTGAATCTGGGCTCACATTTGGGGGGACCTCAACATTCACAGTGCATAGTTTCATGTGTACACTCACCTCCATCTGATGTAGTGGCCACACCATGCTCCATGCTCCCGACTCCCTCGATTGATTCAACACCAATCGTGTTGGCGCAGGTCTCCTCCCACTACTTCAATTTTATTGGCAAATCGGCTCCACCTCCTGTGGCCATGGCCATGTTGCGGTTCGCAGACAGGATGCTGCGGACCCGGAGGTGGAGATCGTCCCACTGCTTTCTGCACTCCCGAACAGTGCGGGTGGTGGTGCCCACTGCACTCACTTTCAGGGCAACCTCTGCCCAGATAGCCTTCTTCCGGATCAGGGTCTCCCGCCACATGTCGTTGGAAAATACCACGTCGGCATTCGCTGCAAGGGTCTCAGTGAGCATTGTTAGCTCCTTGTTGGTAAACTTCTCCTTGCGCTGGCAGTCGGTTGTTTTTTTATAGCCTTAGGCATGGCGAGGGAATCCTTGTGGCCTTGGAATGGCACAGTTCTCGAAACAGGTCCAGGGGGCAGAGGATGGCAATGGATTGTGTTTTTAAAGATGGCCGCCATGCTCTTTCCCGTTCCTGTACGATGACGCTATTTCCAGTTCCGCTATTTAACGGTGACCGCTAATTGCGGTGACCGCTAATTGCGATGGCCGCTATTAGCGGTGACCGCTGTTTGCATGTTGTGGGAGGTCAGAAGTGCTATCAGCGCTTTCATCAGTGCCGCTAGGGGTCTTTTTGGGGTCTTTAGCGGCATGGTGGTAGGGTCATTGCCGGCATGGCGCTATGCTCGTGTCCGCGTACTCGTAATGGTACGCTATTAGCGGCCTCTTGCCAAGGCGGACACGTTAATAGCGCCATGCCGGTAAATGTCGATTTTTACTGCACAATGTGTAATGAGGCCCATAGTACTCCAGTACATACAACTAGTTAACATGCTCTAAAATTCAATAATCCAGCCACCTTAAGACCTTTACACTGTAGTACACATACAATTAGAGAACTTCAACAGGTGTTCAGACTCTGCAAACATACATTCTGTACACATATTTCTCCAATCCATATACCAGTATCACAATTTTGAGTGCATGTCTGTATTATGCTGCAGCATTTTTTGGCCATGGCCTGTAGTCTTGGGTGCATGGCCTATGGCCTCTGGCCAAGCACCCAAGACTCCAGGCCCTGGCCACAATGACCGCAGCGTAATACAGTCCTTATTATTCAAACCCTATCCACTTCTGTATACATAGTACTCCAATACATACAACCACCACAGCACAGCACAATACAAACATCCTCATGTCAGCTACAATGCACTCCCCTGCCCTAATAAAGCCTGCTTACAGTCAATAGATGTACGGGCTGCCGGAGGAATTGTCCGCGGACTGCCACAGTGTCTGCAGACACCACGACAGAACACTGCTGTCTTGCACCTAAACAAATGCATCATATGACCCATATTTCACTCCCCCACTGTTTCCAGCCCTGCTTCCCACCACCAGATGCCCCAAAAACATGTTTTCGAGCACCTTTCGCTGCCGCGCTGTCTGCGAATAACCATAGACAAAATATGGCAGACGTTTCCTAAAATTATGACGCTCATCACGCTTCCCTCCAGCCAATCAATGTGCGTGTCTGGTGTCCGGTGTCCGCCAACATGATGCACAATGCTGGATCAATCAGAGTCTTGTCCGTGGAGGAAACAGGGAAATGTGTCCGCGGACCGGACACAGATTTCACACATTCTTTTGACATTCTTTTTGGTTGTTTTAAAAATAACTACTGGATGGATTTACACCACGCTTTCGGGAGCAAGTCGCCTCTCCTGGTGCAAATTTGGTGCTATTACGTCCAACGGTTTGGGCTGCGGGTGTGAGCAAAGATTTTTCCCATTATGTGTATGGAAAAAAAGGGACCCCCCCTACAACTTTGCCGCCCCCTTTACGAAACCTCACCAAATTTGGCACAGTGGGCCATATACTTGTTTTGCTATGTTTGGTGAAGATTTGTCCACGGGGAGCAAAGTTATAAGCTGCCGAAAAAAGTGCTCTTAATATGAGTTGAGCAACTTAACCATAACTACATAACTATATATTATATATGAAACTGCATGAAATTCTACATTTATATTCTTAACCCGATTCAGAATGGGTTTACAAAGTTTGGTGGGAGTCTGTCAAGAGGGCACAAAATTAGAGGGGGGGGGGGCAGAATATTGTAAAGGCTTATAAATGAGGTGCAATTTGATGAATCTACACAAAAGTTTGAAAAAAGATTTTAGCTCTAGATATAAATGGATTTTGTCAAGTGGGGCCGAAATTAGAGCGGGGGTAAAGGCTTATAAATGAGGTGCCATTTGACGTATCAACACTTACATTGGCAAATGCTTATAGATCAAGGTATATATGTTTTTGCAAAGTTTGGTGGGCTTCTGTAAAGAGGAGGCAAAATTACAGGGGGGTCCCAAAATATTTTAAAGGCTTATACATGTGGTGCCATTTGGCAATTCTACAGAAAGGTTTGCAAAACGATTATAGATCTAGACATGTATGTTCTTGCAAAGTTTGGTGGGATTCTGTCAAGAGGGGGCAAAATAAGAGGAGGGGGTCCAAACATATTGGAAAGGCTTATAAATGTGGTGCAATTTGACTAATCTACACAATTGTTTGCAAATAGATAGATCTAGATCTCAATATTTTTGTAAAGTCTGAATTGATTTTGCCAAGAAGGGGCTAAGTTATATGACTATTGTATGTGGATGCATTTGACACTTTTGAAAAAATCAAACATGGGTGAATTTCCAGCAAACTTGCATAAGGAGTATTGGCAAGGACATTAAAGCATGGTTTTGCAAATGTGCCTGTGTTTTATTTTTTGACAAGTGTCATAATGTAGGTACAAAAAACAAAATAGGGATGGACCTTTGGGGACTGAGGTATAGCCTGTGGCCATGGACAGTGGCCAGATTGTCCGAGTCATGGTATAACTTCATGACGCAGACAATCTGGCTACAGACCATGGCCGCTAGGGACAAAAATTGGTGTTAAAGTGGCCATTTCCACCTGCGACCGGCTATGTGGTAAAGCTATTTGAAGGTAGGAAAGGTATGAAAGGGAAAGAAATGCTTGTGGTAATATGTTCATAGGGGTTTGCAGGCTGCCATGGCAATGGAAAAGGGGCTGTGTACGGAGCCCCGCCTTATCTTTCCATGTTGGCTCTCTTGGAAAAGGATTTTCCTTCCTACCGCAGGACACCACAGGCATCCCGCTATAGGAAGAAAAATGTATGTTTTAGCACCCTGAGTTCCCACTTTTGGAACCAGGGGTGCTAATGGCCTTTATCCCCCATTTCAGGGGCTGCAATGGACGATAATGGTCCGGAGCCCTCGTTATTTATTTATTTATTTATCTATGTATTTATTTATTTATTTATTCATTTATTTATTTATAAAGAGCCAAAGCCTACAGACATCAGGCTGTGTGGTTACAGTACTTGATGAGGAAGATGAGGTGGAGCAAGACAGCTTACTACTTGCTGAGAAAGGATCAACCTTTCTGAGAGCATTGCGGTCATTGGATTTGGTGTGGTGGTGCATGGAGGTGGTCCCGTAGGAGTACTGTCCAGGTAGTCTGCGACTGAGTACAAAATTGCTCTCAGTACATTTCACTTTGGTAGCTTTCGCCTTTGGTACACTCCCAACAGTAGTAAAGAACTGGCACACTCATGATTCGATCTTGGTGCTAGAAGTAGGCACTTCCTCTAACTCATCTTCTTGGTCCTCTTCATTGTCTTTGGAAGTACTGCACTTTTTTTTTATTGTGAAGGTCCTCCAGCTGGTGGTGGATCTTGGGGAGGAGGAATGGCAATAACTGATGCCATTTGTAAGATAAATAGCAGTGTTGATAAAATTCTTCCAAGTATATATGTGTACTAGATTGTTAATGGATAATGAGTATGAAAAGGTGTAGGAGGTGTGCAAGGGAAATTTTGAAGTTGAAAGTTCCTCAATCAGTAGAAAATACAGGTCCGAACTGTCTTCGAAGAACGGATCCTGTCACGAAGTGCAGATGTCCTTCGCGAACATGTCATCATGTCGCCCGCAAGCGTATGGTCACGTGGGACTGTCCAGAAGGTCTACGATGAAGTCAGACATTCCCAGACGTCTACGCACACAAAATTATTTGAAAAAGTTGGAAAAAGTGTATATACGTTTTAAAAATGATGCTACAAGGTGGGAAATGGCAGAGTTTTAAGGTGAAACTTTGTAAATTGGACAAAAATATTGGTTATTGGGTAAGTGTGATATTATTAAGTTGTAGGAAAACAGCATGCACTGGTAAAAACCCATGAAATTCACTGAATAAACTTTGTTAAAGGGATGTTATGGTTAATTTGCACTACTAAAAACCTATGAAATTTCAAGCGTATACAAGCACCATGGCAGCGACATGCCTACGATAAGCACGTAGCCACATATTAGACTGCAGCCTGGGCCCACTGCACAGATTGCATGTCTGCCATTCGAGCCCACAAGGGTCTTCACTACCTCCTGCATACTATTAATTTTAATAACATGATTATCTCCCGGACCCTGCTAGCCTGTTACATATTGGGGTCATTCCGAGATTGGAGGTAGCCATGGTGCTATTAGCACCGTGGCTGCCTCCAATACCAGGTCCGGGTCCGGTCTGGCTGAATGGGGACTTACCGGGTCATTCCGACCCTGGAGGACCCTGTAAGTCCCCATTCAGTAAACCATTCCCCATTCCCATTTGAGACCCTGTAGGGCTCAATGGCATGCACCCGAGAAGCCCCGTAAAGTCCCGCTTTGCCGCAGGTTTATCTTGGAGCTCCTGCGATTCTGTGCTTCGTGCTCTTTTTTGCTGTAGATTTTCACTGGACTACTCTCTGAACTACACAACCAGGAGGCATCCTGTGTGGGGAGGAGCTATATATACGAGGCTCTGCGCGCACCACGTGCCCGCACCTGAGAAGCCCCGTAAAGTCCCGCTTTGCCGCGGGTTTATCTTGGAGCTCCTGCGATTATGTGCTTCGTGCTCTTTTTTGCTGCTGATTTTCACTGGACTACAGCAACCAGGAGGTGAACTCTCATACAAGCACTGTATATACTACGGTTACGTTATATATCTATATAAAGTGCTAAAATACACCCTGTTTGTTTATATCTAGGCATCCTGTGTGGAGAGGAGATATATATATGAGGCGCGCGCGCACCGCGCGCGTGCACCCTTGAAGCCCCGTAAAGTCGCGCTTTGCCGCTTCGCTGCGCCTATCGCAGTGAGTGGCGAGGCATTTGGTTTTGCCTGTTAGCGTAAATAACTTACAATATTTCTTTCGTTTATTTTTGTTTATTGTCGTTGTGTGAAAATGAAACGAGGCATTACCTCTTTAAAATCAGGGATGCCCCCTGGTTTCGGCCTCACATTTTTCCAATGGTGTGAATTCTCCGGCAAATTTGCCATCTACTATAACCAAAAAAACTCATCTAAGCTCTACCCCTCGTATGTCTAATATGAAATTAAAGCCTAAAACCTAAGCAGAGATACTCTTAGGGATGGATATTCGACCTTTCTGCCGTGAAACATATCTTGTGAACTCTTTTGAACTCAATAATGGAAGCAACATAGCAACAGTACATGGCCGTGTGGATCAAACATCTGCTGCATTAAAAAAGGATTCATCTTATGGACAATCAGCCAAGATGTTTGCAGCGGAGGAGGGTACAACTGGTGAGACATTAAAAACTGTCCCTCCGTTCGTTGCTACAGTTACGTTTGCTAAAGAAAATGTGTCTCTTTCAGACAGTATTTTGCTAAATAATGTGTTGACTGGTGCTGTTGTGCCTCTTGGTAAAACACCTAACAGTCCTGCCACATCCATAAGCAATTCCTTGAATTCGAAAATGTCTGCCATTTCAATCACTGGGGATATGCCTGTAATTGATCTTGACACAAATGCCTCTGCTTTTTCAACTAACACTCTTTCTGAAAACCTCTCTAAATCTCCCATTTTGTTCACAAATGTTAGCGTTGCTAATTCTGTAGCTAATCTGTCATTCATTGCTCCAACTCCGCGAAAAATGGCTACACATGGCATCCCCGAGTCTTGTTTGGCTGAAACTCACAATGTAAACACTGGGATAGCTCTCAAGTCAATGAATACTGCTATCTTAGCTTTAGCTAAGTTGTTTGAGGTCTTAGTCACAAAGGCTGATGTGCACTCTAATCAACTTAACCAGTTACTAGCTGAGCAACTCACGCTTACCAATAAATTGGAAAGTTTGAGACATTTTGATAGTCCACTCTCTAGTAGGAAGTCTGTAATGTGTCAGACTTCTTTGAAGTCTGAATTTTCATCACAAGTATATCAGACCATTTCGTGTATTCCAAATCCCATAATTGATCTTCTGAGTGTTACACATGAAACTCCTCTAGACCAGCAAAAAAATAAAAAATCAACATATCCATTGTTTGATGCTAATATAAATCCATTTGATGTGGTCAAGTCGGGGTTCAAAAAGGCTGCCTCCACAAAAAAATCTAAAAACATTAAATTGGGAGCCAAACTTAGCCACACAAACCAAATCTTTTATAAAGAACCTTTCAACTCCTGCTGCAGCCTCTGTAGTCGCGGCCAAAGTGATTGCAAAAAAATATTCCTTACAGTCACAGACAAGAAAAGCAAAGATAATGCCGGTATCAGCTGCACCGGTTGTAGATCACAGTCCTTTAAACAATTTGATATGTGTGGCTACTGACATGTCTAGAAATACCCTCAAAATTCAGACTTCCAATGGCTTTTCATTCATTTATCGATGGGAGTTGTGGACAAGGAAATGCGACTCAAAGAATTAACGCAAGCTATCGATGAATATATGGTATCTAAATCCGTTTCTAAAAATTTGACTTTTGTGCTGGGTGAAACGGCTCTGATGCATAAACCTTTTGCACCTGTTGCACAGTTACCGCAAATATCTCTACAAGATGTTGCCAAGTCTGTGCTTGGTCGAATCGTGTCCCAGGCGCCAGTTCAGAACTAGACAAACATCTCTGCTGCTGAGCCTGTTGTTGCTGGTGACATGGAAAGACTGATCCAGTCTTCATTGATCAAATTCTTTGAGATCTCCACCTTTTCTCAAATTAAAGCATGCCCTGTAGATCAGCTAACTTCAAAGGCTCTGCCTCTGTCAGTTAATCAAAAACGTGTGACTGTATGCCCTAAGCGCCCAGCAGTTCACGCACTGACACTTAGCTGCATGCCTGCTCCAGCTAAACAATACAATCTTAATCGTGCCTCTGTTCTCGCAATATTTGGTGAGGTTCCTGAGCTCGATGACATTGGTACGATTGACATCGAGCTTGTGAAATTCATCAATCAATCAAATCGGACTTCTGTAAATCTTTGGATCAATTCGAGGATTGTGGTAAACACAATTTGGGATATGAAAGCTCAACTTCTTGAACTGGGTTTTACTCTCCATCCCATGTCTGATTCATCAGACCCTTCAGTAAATTGTCAACAGGTCTTACACGTAAAGCAACCTTTAAACAAGAAACAAGTACTGATCTCTAGTACATGCACTTGTGACCCCAAAAGCAGTCAATGTTATCATCACGAATCTGTACAATGTACTTTGTCTTTCATCTGTTGGAATTCCAGAGGGAATAGGCATTTGCTAAATAATAGGAGTGTGCAGCTATTAAATCATGATGTAATTTTGTTGCAAGAATCCTGGTTCACTAGTGCTCCATCATGGAACAATTATGATGTCCTCTTGAAACCAGCAGTGAAAGGTTCTTGGGGGCGCCCCACATCTGGTTTGTTGACGGCTGTTAAACAGTCTTCAACTTTAAAAATCGAACCTTGGTACTCCCCAAATGCCTTTTTACAATTGACAAAAATTTTGGGGAAAAATTTCTCATGTGCTGCTATAAATGTCTATTGGAATCCTCTGGGTATTTCTGATGATTGTTTTTTGGATTCTGTGACCAAAGCCTTTGATATCGTCACTCTTGAGGGCCACACTGATTTTATTTGTTTAACTGGTGATTTAAATCTGCACTGTTTGGGTCCTATATGTCAATCTGAAAGAAATCGTATTGGGAAGTGGACAGGTTTCATCGAATCTCGAAACTTGTTCATGTTAAATGGTACCTTTCCCCAGGATATTCCACCTAGACCTACTTGGCATTGTGGCAGGAGCGAGGGAATCATTGACTTTATGTATGTAAATGCATCCATGCTAAATAATGTAACAGCATTCAACATAATTGACTCAGAAGTGAGTGACCATAACATGTTACACATGACTTGGAGCTCAAACTCTATTGCTGCCCAAGTAAAATCCCCCTCTCTTATGGGCTCCTATAAGGTAAACCCAGCCAGGAATAGATTATTATGGACTGAGACGTCCCTGGCAGCCTTTAGGACATGCTATTATGCTGAACTGAATAGTGGAGAGTTGGGCAATTGTTCTGCAGAGGTAGTATACCATGATTTAATGCAGCTGTTCCAGCCGGGTTCAATTATACAAAAACTAAAGCAAACACCTAATTTGCATATATTCGATCATGAAATTAGATCTAGGAAAGCCATGGTTTGGGCAGATAGGAGGGCTGCTCTTAAGCTCCCACAAGATATGCGACCAACTGCCCTCTCTCGCATTAAAACCAAGTATAGAAACTGAGTAAGAGGCATGAGGGCTAAGCTTTATCAAATTGATGGAAATAACATGTTGAAATCTTTGGCTTCTAAGAACACTGCTCAGTCATGGAACATCATAAATCAAGTAACAGCAGGTCATCAGGTTGCTGTTCAAACCAACAACGTGACGGAGGTGATGTGGATTCAGCATTATTCTGAATTATTTGCTGCACCCCCGTCACACCCAAGCTTTCCCATGCCCGAGTCTTTGCCTCCTTTCCATATATCTTTTGACAGAGACAACATTATGTACTTCATAAAACAAGCAAGTAATTCCAGAGCTCCTGGGCCGGATGGCTTGTCCAATAGACATCTTAAACAATTCCCGGACATCTGGGCGTATATACTTTTTCTCTTATTTGAGTCCATTAATATCTCCCAGAGGATCCCGATGTCCTGGAAACAATCGATTGTCATCCCCATCTATAAGAAGGGTGATCAAGCTAACCCAGCTAGTTATAGACCCAGTTCCCTCCTTGACGTGCCTGGGAAGATTTACTCTAGTTTAATTCTGAGAGAGTTGAAAAATTGAACAAAAAAATGCTTCAAGAGAGATCCTCTGCCATCAGGCTTTGTTAGTGGCCTTGGCACACTTCCTAACATGATTACATTAAATATGCTCAAGTCACAATACACGGCTAGGAAACAATCTTTATATTTTGCTTTTATTGATTTTCGTTCAGCTTTTGATTCCATAAATCGTAATCTGTTATTTAATAAGTTAAAATCTTTTGGTTGTCCATCCTCCCTTTTGTCAATAATTATTCAGTTACACACGGAGACTTCCATGCGTGTTAGGCTCTCTTTTGAAGGCCTTTTATCTGCATCTTTTTCCATGTTTTTGGGACTCAAACAGGGGTGTATTTTGGCATCAATACTGTTTAATTTGTTTATTTTGGATATGGGTCTCTCTTTTCTTCGAATTCTGTTGGATGCCCCTGAATTGGGTGGCCAGCGTATACCATGGTTGCTGTATGCGGACGACCTTGTATTAGTATCCCAAACTCCAAAGGGTCTCCAGAATTTGTTATCTGCCCTGTCTGATTATGCCACGGAGAACCAACTAATAGTCAATCTGGAAAAATCGCAGATCCTGGTTTGTAGACCCAGAGGGAGATCCAAGATTCAAAATGCTGTATGGCACCTGCAACATGAACCAATGGAAGTAGTCTTGGAATATAAATATTTGGGTCTATTCATTCAAAATAGTGTTGGTGATACCAAATATTTAATTATGCTACAGTCAAAACTTCTGACTCTGATGTCACAGGCCACAATACTTTTTCATAAGTATGGTAAATTCACTCTAAAGCATCTGTTCATGTTTTATGAACAAAAAGTCATCCCTATGCTTTTATATGGTGCGGAATCAAAGTTGTACTCTAATGACCAATCATGGGATAAATTGGAGGCCACTTTTTGGAGAAAGGTGCTACATCTACCAAACTGCTTGCCCTTGCCCATACTGTGTTTTGAATTGGGCTTGAACTCATTATCTAGCAGGGTTAAATGGAGAATGTGTTCCTTTTTTCATAAGTGTTTGCTTGGTGTGGCCAACAACAATATATTGAGTACGATGCCCGCTATTCGTCCTCTTCCACTCTGGCTTTCCCTTTAAAATGGCAAAGTCTTGTCTTGAATACTTTAGTAGAAGCCGACATTTCCCTACAGTTCCTAATTGAAAATCCAACACGTGCTAAAGCAAAATACTATCAATGGGACTGGATCCAGAACTATGATCTTTGCATAAAATATAGAGATTTTAATACCAAGATTTTTGGTATTAAATGCATGGGTCAAGTGGCTGGATACCTGTTTGAAATGCCCTTCGGCGAAAATTCGGAACAAGTCTTGCATTTAAGGATGAATTTATGGCCTACGAGGGAAGTGCTAGTGAGGCGCAAGATTATTCCTTTCGATGTAAATTTTTGTCGATTCTGTGAATTTCATAGTGTGAGAGAAACTCTGCAACATGTGATAATATCTTGCCCCAAGTTGAAGGAGCTTCAGGCTAAACATTTTGCAAACTTGTTGAATTTGCATATGGACTGGGATGAATTTGAGACATGGAGCATTTCATTTAATAGTGCCAGATTTTCGGTCATAAAGGCCTTGGTACAGTTTTTGGAAATTATTTTACCTAGTGAAATTCATTTATAATCATTTTGAGCCATGAATATATTTGTAAATACCTGCTGTTATGCACATGGGAAATCATTTGATTTGTATTAGACTTCAAGTTTTTATAAATTGTGTATATGATCTTTTTGTTTTTAAATTGCTCCTTTGTCTCTTGTCATGTTCCAAACTGTAAATGTGTATTTGTGTTTTTATTCTGTTATTATGTAATTTTGAAAAGTTGATTGATTTCAGCTGTATCAAAATAAAAAAAATTTAAAAAAATCCTGCCTTTCTTTCAATGGATTAATTGCACATTATTATTATTATTATTATTATTATTATTATTATTATTATTATTATTATTATTATTATTATTATTATTATTATTATTATTAGTATTATTGTCATGTCTCATATGTTGGTTATTGTCTTAAATGTATTATATTGATTATTTCATTTTTTATGTCTTCAATTGTTAGCTCTTGTTCGAATGAGATAAGTACATATGAACAATAAAATCACTTCACATGTACTGTCCAGTACCTGGGCAAAGAGCATTTGCCTTTTCAAATTAGATCTCTGTCTATCAATACTCATTCTATAATTTATCAGCCTGTGACATACATCACCCATGTTTCTATATTTCAGATTACAATGTGCACTCATTTGTGTTCGAAGTTACAAGGATATGTAGAGTCCTGCTACGTGGAACCGTCTGGGATCTTTGGACTTGAAGACCCAGTACAAAATTAGGACAGTTTACACTTAAGACTTGTCCCGCATGTTTATTTTGAGTATATATATATTCACAATTCCTCAGCGGTACACTAAGCTGTTGATGTTGTTATAATTGCCTGAATACCCCCGGAAGATTAGGCAAACCCCAACTCTTTGATTACGAGTTGCAGATCCTGCCTTATCAGAACCCGACAGGATAGTAATGTAGATATTGTGGGGTGCAGGGCTGGTGTGTCAGCTGTTGTAATCTATGTCCAGCTGGTTGGCCAGCCACGTGTCCCAGTGGAAGAAACCAACATATCAGTTGCCCACAGCATGCAAGACAGCTGCAGATGTCCAACTCATTGAGCAAGTTCAATCTGTATGTTGGCCGGGTTTGCAACTTCTAGAACTGCTGAATACATATCTGCTTAAACCTAGATAGGGCTGGCCCTTCCACTTCCACAAACTGTTTTTTTCAATTAGATTCTCTCCAGGGCATGTTTTTCACATCGTCCATCTTGTCTATGCGAAGCCAAGTGGCCTGAAGGGCAGCAACCTGGCTGGCCAGATCTACATTCTTGCCAGATCAGCTCCTCATTTGACGTGCCACGTCCAAGTCTGCAAAATCCCTAATTACTACTGCATTACTCCTGCTCATGACATGTCTGGAGGAGTGCATCTATGTCTTAAAATCGATCTGTCATTTGTGTACAACTCATTCAGACAGACCTCCTGCTCAGTTTTGGACAATGACACACCTATCACAGTTGTAATGTCGGCATCTGCCCTGTAGGGAGGGTGGGAACTTGATGATGTTGCAACCGTCATATTCACTGATTGAAGAATCCACCCATCTTCTGATTGGATTTCTTTTAACCCTTGCTGGAGACTTAAGGTGGTGCTGACCCTGTAGCTCGCAAATTGCTGTGCCCGGTTAGCTGGAAGTGATAATGAAGATTGCCCATGCTAGCGACACTGGTCAGTCTTGATTCTATTAAAGACAAGGAGGCGAGCATAATATCCCACCCAAATGAATGCAAAGAATAAGATTTATATTGTTGAATGTACATGAAGCTGATCGAATTGTGTCAGAGCATCGCATTCCCTCCCTCACGATATTTTGACTCTCTCGTAGGAGATGAACATAAACCCGCATGAAGTCACCGCAAGCTAAGGCGAGAGTGAAACCAGTTGTCCCGTTGGACCTTATGGATACCAAGCCGTGACCAAAGTTGCCTCGATGAGGAATTTATAGTTGAAAGGTTATACTGACTTGAGACTTTCTGCAGACAAAGAAAGAGGAAGGAACCTTGTGCTGGTAGTCCTTATAGGAGGGTTAGGCACCGGATTGGTGGAGGAAGGACTGATGTTTACGAGGAGGATCATGGGACTTGTAGGAGATCTGTGGAGAGCCTCTAGAGAGAAAGACACACTTTTAAACTAAAGATTTATTTTACTGAAAGCAAAAAGAAACATTTGTTTTGAAAAGGTTTATTAAAATATTGAATTGCTGTGTTGGTGGCGAATTAAAGAGTTAAGCATAATGCTTGCCTCTGTCTTGTCATAGAATGCAAATTCCCAGTGTTATATCAACAGTAAGCACAGCTTTCTAGACAATTTCCAAATGGATATAGCTCTATAGGAGACATGCACGTAGTGACACAATAGGGTGATCTTCCACAGGTGCCTTCCATGAAATTCAGCAATGTAATACAGAACTCCTTACAGCCAGATGTCAGTTGCAGCAATAGTGCTGCTGTGCAAGGGACAGAATGCATGCGTTGAGGGGACCACCAATCTCTTCAGCTCAGGCATGTGAGTCTTGGAGATCCTACTCATTCCTTTGCCAGAGGTTCCTCCATTGAGAAAGAGACAATACACAGCAGGCGTGTAAATTTACACAGCCTCCTATGTACTCACTTACTGTGTCCAATGCCTACTTGCTCCAGTGGAATGGCAGAACAATTTGTGTAGTATACCATGAACACTTGCCCAACAATGGGAAATAATTGACTTGGGTGCTTTATTGCCCTTATGGTGTCCTTTATGTGTCGGCTCCTATGTGTATTAACTCATGGGGGCCAATTAGGGATCTATAGAATTGTTAAGGCCCACATATGTGGTATGCAAGATTCCAAAAAGATTGAGGGCAGTGCATGATTATTTTTAATAGCATATTACTGCACTTTAAGATCATGTGTGATTTTCCCATTGGCCCTAGTACTTTTGGCACCTTTTTCATTTCGGTATTTCATAAAGGTTTTATTAGGAAAAATGCAACTGTCGCCAGAGGAGTGCTAGAATATTTTCAGAGTTTCCCTGAAGATCCGTTCAGTAATTGGTACTAATCGACTTAATGGCATTTAGTGGTATTACCGTTGTTTTAAATCTTGTTTTTACTGTACATTATATGTGTTGGATTTTGTGGTAAATTGCCGAAATAAAGCACGAACGAACGAACAAACGAACGAACGAACGAACGAACGAACGAACGAACGAACGAACGAAATGATGGCAGTTAATCTGCACTCATAGAGAGTACAGGCACCTCCCTCACTCAGTGCTGGCTATCTTATTTAAGAAGACCCTCATCCATGGTGGCCTGTCAGATCTCTGCTTTGGTGCGCACAGGCAGGGTGTTGGCTTCTTAACGGTTGGCTACCCTCCCACCCAGCATCTTAGTGTCTGTGGGCTCAGGGCACAGCACTTCAATGGCCACTCGGGCCCAGTGCCGAGCCTCTGCTTTGAACGGTACGTTCATGGTGATAGCGGGTGCAGAGAGGCCCAATAGAGTGCCGGTATCAGTCACATGGTGATCTGAACCTATCCATGTGGAAGCATCTCCAAGGTGGGTACTCTCTCCTCGCCTTCATGGCTACACCAAGCACTCTTGTTCAGCAACTGGTTTACACTGTAAGGATAGTCAAGGAATACAAACTCATAACAGTGCAATTCAGACAACAAGATGGGGAATCTATCAAAGCCATGTTGAGGCCTCTATATTAACAGCCTCATCACGAGTTTGGTTTGGCGGTAACCCTTAAATACGGCGGTAACGCTATTACCACAGCATTTAGGGGTCCACCAAATTACAGGTTTGGCTGCATTTACCCCAAGATCTGAGCTGGGGGGAAATGCGCCGGGAATATGCAAATTTTTGGCGAAATTACCACGCGGTAATACTGCCAACTGTAGTTGCGCTGAAAATTCCCCATTGGGCCCAATGGGGAATGGAGAATTCCCGATTGGGCCCAATGGAGAATGGGGAATTAGTGTTCCGCCAAACCTGTGATCCGGCAATAATAGCGGCGGGGGGTTTAGCAGTAACACTATTAGCCCAGGCAGTATCCCGGCGGTAATATCACTGGGATACCGCCCAACTCATGATGAGGCCCTAAATAAAACAAAATAAAATATAAATTGTGGCTATTGATTGCCCACTTGAACCACTGACATACTACAGACAACCCACCACTAACCTGGGTGGGGGCAGTTAGGCCCTGTGCACAGCGCAGGTGGCTCTGCATCAGGGTCATAGCACCCTTTGTTTGGAACAGTCTCCTCTCTGCATCGCTCTTGCATTCACACTGTATAATCAAAACCATTAGGCCACACATCACACATGCGCACATTCTGATGCCCTCGTTCTGCCACTGTGTGAAATTGGGCAAAGCTGGAGGGGGGGTTTGGCTTTCTTGCAGATTTAAAGTGCACGTTTTATCATCTTATGCTGCATTGACTTTTGCACAGTATGAACTCATTGGTGCCGATATCTGATTTTTGACATACAACATCAGAGGAATGGCTAGCATTTAGTCAAACATGGTGTCGAGAACGGTTATCAAATTCAGCATTAAAATGCACTTTTAGATACATTTTTAAAGAAAGCAAAGGGATTCTTCAGTGGTTGTTCCTTACTGGCGCGTCAGGGAAGGCTCACTGTGAGCGGGGGTGTAATTACTGACTCTTTATGTCATATGTTTCTGTATTACGTAGCCGTCTGAAATGCTCTTGCCTCTCTTGCAATTCTATTGCTCAGTCAGACATATAGATCTTTTTTCTTATGTCTGCATTTCGGTTTATGGTCATTTTATCTAAAACCATTGCATATAGCGCCATTCCATCGAAATTTTTCCATCTAAAACATGTCCATCTAATGCATTCTTTTTCTTTTCTTTTTCTTTTTTTCGGGGTGCACCCCACCCAAACCCACGTTTTTTACACTTTAAAATACACCTGAACAAAAATTAACCCTTTAACCCCCAAAAACATGCATTAGATAGACATGTTTTAGATGGACAAATTTAGATGGAATGGTATTAGATGGAATGGGTTTAGGAGAATTGACTAGATACCCTGCAATTTCACAATGACATGTCCTTCAAGGCCCCATAACTGTGAAATGTGCTCCCAGCATCCATGTGGGAGCTAGAATCAGTCATCGAAGTGAGTGGGAACGGCCTGGAGTGGGGTTCCACTACTTCTACTTTCTTTTGTTTACCATTCCTCTATGTTTTACGACAATATTGACCATTCTATACAGAGGATTTGCCCATTGATGTCCTTGTGCAAGTGTAAAGTTGTATTAGGAGCCCTTAGTTACTAGTCATTTAGACTATTGCAATGATTCCGGCCGCAACACCTTGTTACATGTTGCACTATGCTTCCACCTACCCTCTCCCCTGCCGATAGCACAGTTTCACTCATTTTGTCAGTACACTTCTACCACTGGCTAGGAAGCAATTATACATTAGTGTTGGGAGCAAGCACGCTCTTGACATTAATGTCTACAAGGCGGGCTGGCCAGTACATCGCTTACCCTCGTACAGAAACCCGCAAAAATGCTCAGCTCACCTTTGTGATAAGGACACCTGCACATTTCTTAGTTTCACACAAGTAAACCAAGTGAAATATACTGCATGCACCTTTTTACTTGTGTGAGTCTTCCCAAACTGGGCCCAAAGTCTATGAATTGGTATGGAACACACAAAAGGCCAGAATTACCATTGCTATTATTAATTAAGTAAAAGTAGTATGCAATACACTGTATGTGACATATAGAATTGTACGCGTGTGACTTTCAACTACAGGGAAATATTCCACCAAGAGTTTCAGAATCACATTTGATAGACAAGCACAGTAAAGATCGACTTGCCTATGCTGCGACTCTAAAGCCTGAAGTGGGATATTTGCCCTTGGTTGATAGTCACCGATGTACAATGTTATGTTGTATGGGAGTACATCAGCCCAAATAGAGTTTCATATAAACTGTAGGGTCATTTCTTCTAAGTGAGGGTTGGCTAGGACTAGAGTGGTCTCTGGGATGTTGGGAGGCGTCAGAGGGAGCGGTGTGAGGAGGGGTATGCCAAGAATTGGTTCTGGGTACAGTGGCAAACCGAGCATGTGGTGTCACTGCAGTGAAATATGCCTTTCATATTTCACTGCAGCATACATGCCAACCCTCCCGATTTCGGCGGGAGACTCCCGATTTTTCGGAGAAAAATATTGCTATTTTTCACCACCTAAAATCACTGTAACCCCAATGGAAATCTCCCTCCCAGATGTGTCTGAATGTTGGCATGTATGCTGCAGTGATGTGATAGCAGAGTTATGACTATACAATTGCAGTGTATGCACTAATAGGATTCAATGGAACTCATATACAAAAATTCAAATAGCAACCATAATGACAGTGTTCAATCACTAACCGGTATCCCAACGGAATTATAATCATTTTTTTCTATACACTTTTTTGCAGAAAATATTGAAAACCGAGGATGACTTCATAATGTATGAAATGACAACATCTACACAAACTGGATCTAGCATGCCCCGTGATCTGTGTGAGCGTTAACCGGTTACTTCAACGTCAAGACCTAACCTGAGCTTGCCGTGCGTATGGCATCATCCCCAGTGTTTACACTACTTGGCAACTTATTCAATGTTTACACTACTTGGCAACATATTCAGTGTTTACACTACTTTAACAACAGCATCACTCTGACTGCAGAGTGGGAGTGCAAGCCTCCATCAAAGCGCAATTTTCGCCAAGTGAGCAGAATTGTACAAAGCAGCTGTTACCTATCATGACAGGACATGCATATCGGTTAATAATGGATGATTTGTGATGCATTTGTGTGGGTCGTGTTTCTTTTAGTTTGTATACCTCTGGTTATATGACTGAATGTATGGGTATCCAGGCATTGACCCTCATTAGGACCCTGGCGCTAAGTGTTTAACGGCGCCGTGAAAGGCTGCGGCGCCGTTAAACACTTAGCGCCTTACTATGAGGTCCCGTTGCGGGACCCGACCTGAACGGCTGGTCTAGACCAGCCATTAAAGTAGGGACCCGCAAAGGGACTCTCGAGGTAAGTACAGTACCGCAATTTGCGGTACCGTACTTACCGCCTTCCCCAGTCCCATTGAGCCCTATGGAGCAAAAATCTGAATGGGGAAGGGCCAATGTTCAATGTGGAATTACCACCCCGCCAACCTAGGAATGGGGTGGCAATTCCCCATTGAACATTGGCGGACTCGTTACGATACGGGCACCAACCATGGTGCTAATAGCGCCATGGTTTAGCACCAGTATCGTAATGAGGGTCATTGTTTCAAATATATAGTTTTGAATGCCAAAGTTTTGAAAAAAATGCATCAAAAAATGCATTTTTTTGTAGGTAAAGGACTTTTTTTTAACTAAAATGGGTGTTAAGGGGTAAACAAACGGGTTTGGGGGGAACCCCCATTAAAAAAAATAATAATAAAAAAAAAATGTTCGATGCATTTTGTTTCCAAACTTTTCTATTCAAAACTTTGCCATTCGAAACAATCACCAGGAACCTATGTATGCCTGCATGTATGTATAGGCAGAGTGTTGTGTGCTATGCCCATATGTCCTTAAAAGGAATAAGGTGCCCATGTCTAATGTCCCCCATTTACTCAAATCAGGTACTGTCATCATTTGCCCAGGTGGCATTGCCATACACCAGGTAAGGGTGTCACATGCACAGATAGTGTTGTTATATGCCCTAGTACTCCTGAAATATACTTAACTACAGCATTATCTTCCAGACACTGGCACTATATGCCAGGTATTTCCGTTCCCAGGTCCAAATAATGTATGTCAAGTACTGGCAGGATATGGCCAAGTACTCTCAAGATAAGCCTTTTTTGCATGCCTGTGCAATCATAGTCACCTTGCAGTGAATGGACGATCACACTGTATACCCAGGTACACCCATCCTATCATTATGTTCCCACTAAATGCCAGGAAATGTCATTATATACCATGTCAAAGCAGTATATGTCAGGTGCCTCTATGATATGCCTAAATGCTCACACAATATGGACGTTCTGCCATTATGTTGCCAGCACTTAAAAGAGGGAGGAATCCAGCAAGACGTGCCAAATGAGAACACACGCTGGTATTATTATTATTATTATTATTATTATTATTATTATTATTATTATTATTATTATTATTATTATTATCAAATAATCAAACAAAGTAGTGGGCAATTTATCAGTGGCACAGCAATATTACTACTCTTGTATAATCAATACCTACACTTTGTCAGATACTCACATTCATTAGGCACTTAACATTAATGGTGGTTTGTTGTCATCCTTTGTCCAATGTTATTAGTATCTTACAGAGTAAGTAGATTAGTTTTGCACGTGGTGTTTTCTTGGGCATGGCTTTCTTCATGCCTTGGCTCAGCATTACACTGTGCAAGGCTTAAAGTCTGGCCATAAGCACATTGCTCACAAGCCTAGGGTTTTGGTAACCCTGACATAAATGAGGAAATCAAAACATTTGCAATTTATTTTCTCGCTTTTCAGGGGGATTTTGAAAATTTGGCAAATTCGGATTTCTGACATACAACCCTCCTAAATGTTTTTGTGAGCATAGGGAATAAGTGTAAGGGCGTCGCAGCATGTGTTTACTTGGGAAAGACTTTAAAATGCCCAGGTTCACCATTTATTGAGTAATTTCCAGACATGCCCACCTTGCACAGAGAAAATCTCCTCTCCAGCTATCTCTCTCCTTGGTGTTGTGCCCCATGGAATACAGATGAGTCCCACAATTCATTTTGTCCAATTATACACATAGCTCCTCTATATTTTACTTCTAATACCTTTCTGTGCATCTTATCTATCCCTCACCCTCATCCGAACTATCTACCCGACTTTGCTTTTCCCAACTCTACTGAATGTTCTGTGCTGTTCATCCTTCGCCTGACGGGCAAAGCACTTTGACACCATGAACTATTGCAGGAGGTGCTATACAAATACAAGATGCATGCAAGATAACTTAAATTGATATCATTTGTAGCTTAAACCGATGCTCTGTCAGTTTCTTCACTGTGTCAGTATCATCAATGTATCATTTTAGCAAATAATTCAATATCATCACTGTGTAAATGTTCGCAGTGGTGAGTAGCATCAGTAGCTTAGTATAATTAGTGGCTAAGTATAACAAAAGGCTCTGTGTCACCAGTAGAATAAATAGTTTTGTATTCTTAGTAGCTTTCTTGTCTGAGGCTAAATACTAATAACAGCTCAGTGTAAAAAATAATGAGTTAATATCACACATACAGTTACTAAGGTGTGTGCCCCCTCATATCCATTTGAATTTTAGTTACCCACCTCACGTGGTGTGGCACTAACAATGAGACGTACCCACCATATTGAATTACCAGACATAGAACAATTTCATTTTCTAAAATCAATGTATTGACCACAAAACATGCAACAACATTAGCATTCAGCAAGGAACAAGATTCACAGAGAGAGGGTTTAATTAAAGATACAGAGAGGACATCCTCTACCATAGAAAGCCTGGGGAAATTAATCAACAACCTAAAAAGATGAATCGGGAGAGAAATCTCTCAAAAACTCCACGATTCCACATTAGTCCAATACTACAAAGCTAAACACATTCCTAGGGTCCTCAGAATCTATTTAAGACCAACTCTATGTAAAGAAAACAGTGACTTGGTTAAGAAATGGGAACAGATCCACAATAAATGCTCTTTTTTATAACGGCTTAATAGTTTGGTTAATAAGCACGGATCCAGGATTCAAACCTCTGTTGCTCTGCATGGTCTAGCTTCCAAGACCAGCACATTGCCCCTATGCTATCCTCCATTCACTGACTATTGAAGAACTAGCCAAATCCCTTTCCAAAACAGATTCAGAAATTGGAAGGCTGAAGGAACAGGTCAACACACTCTTATCCCAGGAAGAACTTAATAGCATTTTAGAAGATACCAATAAGAAATTAGAGAGTTACCAATGAGAAATAGAACAAAGGAAGATTAGAAAGTTCAGAAGAGACACCTTAGACTACTCTCACGACATTGTGTTTACTTGGCAAGATTTCTATCATCAAAACCAGCCATTCCAACCAAATAGATAACCAAGAGTACCTAGAGAACCAAATAACAACAGTAGACCTTTTTTCGGGGAAAACTGATAAGAAAACCGACAAGAAGAGGATGTAAGAAAACTAAGGGACGAGAAAAAGACAGTCAACTAGTTATTAACATCTACAGTCATAATTTTTCTAAAGAAGAATAGGACCTACTGGACTTAGGACTATCGTTTGTCCCGACTAACAATAGCACACTCATCCAGGAACATATTAATACATCTAAAGTAACATGCAAAATGAGTCTAAAAGTGCTCTTTGATTCCCTTCTCACAATGGAAGAAAGATCCAAAACGTTGTACTATCGTGAGAAGAAGTCAAAAAGTACATTCAACCCCCAGTATCAAAAATGATAATGATAATTGACACATAGTTGCTGAAGCGATGATAGATTGTAACCATAATTACAGAAAGGCTGGGTAACTAGGGGGCACCCCTCACCTGGCTGACCGTTCTGCGTGCTGCTATGTGAAGTGGGAGAAAATGCATGGGTTGGTGCCAACCCAATCACAATGGACCAAATAATCTAGGGTCCTATAGTTAGTAGAACCAATGAGACGTTGTACTTTTAGTGACGTCTACAGTAGTTATTTTCAAAGGAAGGGCTTAGACCCCCACCTGACAGTGTTTATCCAATCCCCTCACTCTGTTGCCATATGCAGATATAGTACCTATATTAAAGTTACCTTTTCCTAACCAATAGAATTGCATGTTAAACTTTTGAGTCTTACACGTCAATTATGACGCGTTTTGAGTATAAAAGTTATGATTTGTATGAAGTTCGTTGGAGTTGAAGCGAGGAGGATGATCGCATCACTTTCCATAACTCCCCGTTTTTTGTACTTGTCATTAAACTGACTCCCTTTGCCAAACCATTGAGTTGTGTTTATTGATTGGTGTTGAAGTAATAAATCTGCACCCCCATCCATCTCAAAGGTGCAGCTATCTCCTCGTAAAGTACTTTGGAGCAAACCTCGGCTCTATGGGCCGGCCGGGGGTCTCCGGAGTACACTTGGTAGCAGAGGATGGTTATCGATTATTGATTAAAATAAGACACCTATTGACCGTCGACATAAAGTAACTCTAGGTCTTAGGCAATATCACGATTCCTTTGCCATTCGGCTGAGTAGACCGCAAAGCTCCCCGTAGACAGTGGTAGTATAAGGAAAACTGCAGACCAGAGCCTGAAGGGACCCATGTTCCCCACATTTCCCTTCCCATTCCTACGGGCAGCTGAGCGGGTGAAAAGCCGATAAAGGCGGTAACATAGGTGGTGATACAGAGGGTCCAGAGAGGAAACATAAGAATGGTGAGTAACACATATTGAATGTTTTGGCAAATAGTGCATGTCTTAGAACAAGCAAAGGGAAAAAGGTAACGGAGGGAGGCGGGAGAAAACAAAATATAGTCAGAAGTAGAGAATAATGTATATATATATATGTATGGGGATAATGACTCGAGAATAATGAAGTAAATAAAGGTTACCGGGGAGGACACCCGAGAAGTGAGAGGGTACCGGGGAAGACACCCGAGAAGTGAGAGGATTCGCCTTATTCCTACGCTTTTAATACAAGCGGCTAGAAGAAACGTGTACCCATAGTCCCAACTACAAGGGAATGACTAGGCTACCACTACGATCAAAGCCGTTGTGAAAAGGGTACGTTTAGACTCCATGAAGGGGTAATGATTAGAGGCAGAGATACTTGTGACCAGCTGGTGTTCGTCTAGTCTGTTAAGTGTCTGTTTTACATGTTTTTGTTGTGACGTCATACACCGAAAACATTTCTTTGAGGAAACTGATTTGAATTTTACACGAATAAGTATATGAGATAAAATCCCATATGAATTGATGTTTTTTGAGTAAAATAGAAGATATAAAATTTCGTGAAAATTTGGGATTGGAGCTTGCAGTGCTTAGTGCTCGCTCATATTGTTGGAACTGTTTAAACCACAAGAAAGTATTGACAAGTATTATAAAAGAGGAAAAGGAACAAACATAACTCCATTGACACACTTATGCAAACAGTTGCTGAAACACGCACCCAAACTGAAGAAATACAGTACAGAATGGGTTAAACGAGCTGCGCACAAAATGTTTATGCCATGGCCACATGGTGGGTCCTTATCTAAAGCCGTCTTGCAAAACATGACGACATATTTGCATGCCACATACACAGGCAAAAAGCTAAAAAAACGTCTAGCTATTCTAGAGCTGTGGAAAATGTACAAACAAGAGAAGGGAGAGTAGCTGCCAGTAGATCGGATACTTAATGTATGCTCAGAGGGGGGTGAGACGCCTACCACGTCACCCGCCCCATCTGAAACAAAGGTTGAAGAAAATAAAGATGAGGGATTATACCCGCTGAGAGATCTTAAAGCAGCTACGGGGTACAGCAACTCGGCATATGAGTCACCTACGCACAGTAGTGATGAAAATCAAGGGAAAGATATGGATAAGGATATCACCTCTGAAGTCTGAAGGGACAAGGAGAGGCGTGATGATGAAAGAAGAGATCAGGCACATACAAGCGCATCTCTCGGCAAAGAGAGAGAATGGAAAAGATGGAAGGGGAACGAAGATAGAACTGATGAGATAGCATTTTTAAAAAACAAATGGATGAGAGGACAAAATGTATTAAAACTTGATGGGAAAGGCATGGATGACGCGAAACAAAAGGAAAGGATAGAGGATGTATAGGGAAAAGGAAAAGAGAAGGAATTAAGAGACTAAAGAATAAGAAAGAAAGACAGACAAAGGCGAGAACAGCAATATCGCGAAGAGCAAGAAAGACAGCTTGATCGCAACCCAAGAGCAGCAAATGATTAAGACAGACAGAAGCAGCAAAGGTTAGAGGAAGAGCAATGGATACGAGAGAAAAGAATAAAGAGACGAAGAGATGAGGAAATTCGAAGGGCAGATGAACGTACAAATGAAAAGAAAAAGGAAGAAGATAGGGTCAGAGAGGAGGCGAGGAAGCGCAAAGAATTCGATGACGATGTAGAACGTAAGCGAAGACAGAGAGCACGCTATGTTGAATATCTGGGGAGAGTGGTTAGGAAACCTGCTCCAGTAGTGCATTGGGAAGACATTGAAGATTACTTTCCTGCGTACGATTCAGTACCAGGTATGTCTAGGGCGAATATTGAAGATGACTTCGACACCAGACACATCGGAGAAACGATCTATAAAATATACAATGAAATGGGGCTGGAACAAACACCCAAGGGGTGGGGGAAGATGAGCGCCTGGAGAGCACACAGCTCTACGACACAGAGGATGTCACCCGAAGTAGTGGAAATAGGGCACTATCCCTGGACAGATTAGAAATCAGTAGGAACCAAGACGATGCAAGAAGTTGCACAAATTGGGGACAGACAATGTCCGACACTTAGAGGGAGGAGAGAGAGGACAATGAGGAAGAGAGATGGAGCGAAAGGTGACTCCCAAAGGGAAAAGGAATAAGATGGTTAGACACTAGCGAGTCCGTACCAAGGGCATCGGAATCAACCACGCAGTCAGACCGACATGAAGAAGTATCTCACGGTCAGAGGGGGGTGTCTTCACCGCCCTACGTGGACAGACTTAGGTCCCTACCAGGCAGGCGACGATGCAGGAATATTACCCCTGGCATAGATAGAAGAACCATGAGGGAAGAGAGAGAGAACTATACATCCTAAATTCTGTTACTCGAGAAAGGGGGAGTAAGAACGCAATATATTCCATGGCCACACATGGATCGAGAAGATGAAAAACAAGCTTCCAATGCTGACAACGAGAGCCGGCAAGTGGATACATGAGTTCGAAAAATGACAGGAGGAAACACGCTTAGGGGACTTCAAAGGTCTCCTAATCGCCATACTTGGTGAGAGAGCAGATGATGTGTGGGCACGAGCAGGCTACCCTGGTGTAACCACAATTAATACCGCGCATGACGGAGCTCCATTCAACAATTGTAGAGCCGCAGTATGGAAAGCGATACGAGTGCTATACCCAGACACTTCCGATATGGGAGCTATAATGACGCAAAAATGAAGAAGTCTGAGGATCTGTTGATTTACGTACAGAATTTTCAAGACGCATGGGTGCTCGAGAATTTTGGACGAAATCTATACCGGTGTTTTACCATATATTGTGACAAGGGCTGCCAGAGCCAGTGCAGAAACAACTGAAGAAATTGGTGGGAATTGAGGCCAAGCCTTGGGCTGAAATACAGTTGACCATCTCACACTTTTGTAGACTGCTGCAAGAAAATAATCGCACAAAATAAACTGCACGAAAGGGTGAGGAAGCAAAATTGGTGCAAAAGAAATTCTCAAAGTATGCTCTTGAGGGAGCCATTATAACTAGCGCAGCTGAATCGAGCATGCAGCAGGTGACTAATCCACAGCAGAATAACCAGGGCAATACAGGGTTTTACCCCAGGGGAAGAGGATTTAGAGGAAGAGAATGGCAGAGCAATCAGGGAGGTTTTCAAAATAATCAAGGAGGTTTTCAAAATATGAAAAATGGTAACCAAGATATTTCAAACAGAGAAATGATCCGACCACCGCCAGTATGTTGGCTGTGTGGTATGACAGGGCACTTGGCACGCACATGCAGAAGCCAGGGCATGATGCAGAATGGCAAAGGGATAGGAGCAGGCATGATGATTCCACCTGCGGTTGTACAACAGGGTATTGCACAGAATCACACAGTGCAACAACAAGCGCCAGGAGTGCAACAAGGCATGCCACCTCAGAGCATGGGAAATTTTCCACAAGGACAATCCCAACAGGTGCCGTTGCAATTATCACAGACGATGAGCACTGGGAAGACCCCAAACCTTGGAATGAGAAGTAACCCTGGGAATGGAGGAAATCCACCTGTACATAGTGGGCCAAATTTGTATATGGACTAGGACAGCTCACTGGGAACCCTGATGAGTTCTATCCTATCAGTGACACCAGACCCTCACTGGGAACCTAGGGTGGATGTCGTTATAGGGGATAAAGAATATTCCTTCTTAGTTGACACAGGTGCAACACGCTCGTGCATACGTGAAGGCAAGTTTCCTTGTCCGGCGAGGCCATAAACACTCAGAGTTTTACCAGAGCTCCAAGTCGTGTTCCCTTCACAAATGCACTTCCAGTCTTCATAGGAGAATGTGAAATGAATGTACCTTTATTACATTCCCGACAGACCCCAGTAACATTTTGGGTCGAGATTTAATGACAAAGTTAAATATGACAATCTCGTTCACGGAGGAGGGCATAGTATGTCCCATTCCAGGAATGCACTACTCAAATGTATGCGAAATAATTAGGGCATACTCAGGACACATAGCCGTGAGAGCCATACCATTACAGCCAGAAATTATCGCATATGGTACGCGTGTGCTTATGGCAGGAATGCCAGGCCTTGCAGACAAATTCATGAGAACCCCTGATGAGTTCTTATTCAGACCCAGAATACTGATGCATGAGTCGAAGGGACAAGTATTTCCCTTGATGATACACACAGCTGCAATACGAGGGAAAGCGGCCTTGATTGACGGTTATGATGACGAGGGCCTGCAATGGTGTGCAATAATTGCAATTGAAGAAGGATATCGGGTGACTGACGTCACCGATTATGATCTGTTTGAAGAACAAGCAGATATGGGAGAGACGATGGTGGAAGTGAGTCTCACCTTTTGGGTAAAAATGATTAAAAGAGAAGTACCTCAGAGAATGAGGTTGGCACGACATCGTCCCGAATATTTTGATGATGATATGGCCCAGGTGCCTGTCTCAGTATGGACTACAGGCCCCTATGACATGGGCCTCTTGAAGGGGGTTGGAGAAGTGAAGATCAAATTGAAACCAGGAGCAATTCTACCAAAAGCCCGACAATATCCCATGTCCAGAGAGGCAGATGAGGGGATTTTTAAGACAATTTCTGCAATGATGGAAAAGGGCATCTTAGTGACGTCAGAGTCGTCATGCAATACCGTGTTTTATCCGATCAAAAAAATCAAAGGGAGGGTCTTGGCGTTTAATTCAAGATATGAGGCCAATAAATTATATTGTTGAGGCTGAGTTCCTTTTAGTCCCTAACCCGGCTACAATTCTATGTAATATACCTGTTGAGGCAAAATATTTCACAGTGATTGACTTGAAAAAATGCATTTTCTCAATCCCGTTGCACCGTGACTCACAAGATCTGACATCATTCACATTCAGACAGATGCGTCTGAAGAGCACGAGACTACCCCAGGGGTACTGTGAGTCTTAATCTATTTTTAACAGAGTCTTACAGATGGACTTGAGCAATATTGCACTAAAAAGTGTTGTTCTACAATACGTGGATGACATCTTAATTTGCAGCAGAATAGAAGAGCAATGCAGGCACGATTCTGTTCAGCTATTGACTATACTGGCTGAGAAAGGATATAAAGTTGACAAGGAAAAATGACAATATTGTGAACAAGAAGTGCTATACATAGAGCAGCTAATCTCACATGAGGGAAAGAGAGTGACCCCAGAAAGGGCTGAAGCCATACTAAACACGGTTAAGCCACACACAATAAAGCAGATGCAGAGCTTTCTAGGCCTATGCAACTATGTCAGGGCATGGGTCTTCGACTACAGCTCCTATGCTAAGCCTTAACTTCAGGCCCTAAAGAAGGCCCAAGTAATGAAGGAAAACATTGAATGGTCTGGGACCATGGAGGAAGGGTTTGCTGAACTCAAAAGAGCTATTTGCACAGCACCAGTTCTCAGGATTCCCAATTATGCAGTGGAATTCTACCTGTTTTGACACACGAATGGCAGCGTTATGACAGCATTACTCACACAGAGGACCAGGTTGGGGTAGAAGCCCCTGGCATACTATAGTGGGAATTTGGACCCAGTAATGAGAGGTCATTTTCCCTGTGAAAAAAGTTTAGCTGCCGCAGCGTTTGCCATAGAGAAGGCTACAACTATTGTGATGGGATGCTCCATGACGTTGTACATCGAGCACTCATTATTTGCCATTCTAGAGAAACCAAAGGGCACAATGACATCTCAGAGAGGTTCTGAAGTGATCATATTGAATCCATCAATTAAAGTAGTCCGATGTAAGATAGTGAACCCAGCTACATTTATAGCGGAGCCAGTCACTGAAGGAGGGCCGATACATGACTGTGCGAATTATGAAGAATTCTATGATGAAATCCCCAGGGTGAAAGAAAATGCCTTGGCAGAAGGAGAGATCATCTTTATTGACGGGTCTTCAAGGATCAATCAAAATTACGGGCAAAGATACACAGGTGTTGCTGTAATGAAGCACACAGCACATGGAGAGTTTCGAGTACTTATTAGTGCACGATTACCATCTCACTATTCAGCACCGGCTGCAGAATTATTGGCGTTGATACTCGCCATTGAGAATCACACAGAACAGGAAATAATGGTGTACAGCGACTCCACCTACGTGACTTCGATAGTGCACGCATGCCTAGCAAGCTGGAAAAGGAGGGGCTACCTCCGAGTAGACGGCACGCCATTGCAGCACGCAGCCTTATTGGACAGGCTGATCAAGGCACTACAGCTCCCAGTGGGCATAGTGGTTGTGAAGTGCACCACCCACACGAAAGGGACAGATTTTATCTCACGTGGAAACCAAGCAGCAGCCACGGAGGTCAAACTTTTGGCATCCAAAAGTGAGACAATCATGGCAGTGGAAGTTATCCATGCCAACGAGAGAATGATGGTTACACGAACTACACCTGAAAGTTAGAGTAATTTGGGCCAAACGCAGCTAATGGAACTCCAAGGGGTGGCACCACAGGAATGGAAGAACCTGTGGAAACATCGAGGGTGTTCTTTAAACCCCTCTGACAGCTTGTGGTGACAAGACAGCACTGGTAAACCAATAATGCCTGTAGGCCTACTAAAAATAGCACTGGAGCAGCTACATTATCCTGCACATATGACAAAAGAGAATTTAGCAGCAACGCTCACGGAAGACTGGTTCATACCGAATTTATCTGAGCACGTTGCATTCTTTATGGTAAACTGTATAATCTGCCAGCAATTCCCGGCTGGGGACACATTAAAAGTAATGATAGGAGTCATCCCCAGGCCAAATGGGCCTATTCAGCACTTGCATGTCGATTACGTCGACATGATTCAAGTATGTAACGGGTATAGATACTTAATTGTTGTGGTGTGTCCATTCTCTAGATGGATTGAGGCAGGTCCATGTACACACCCAGACTCTACCTGTGCGGCCAAATTTTTTGTGAGAGAGGTGTTCCCCAGGTGGGGGGTATGTGAAGTCATGAGATCAGATAATGGAGCTCATTTTGTCAATGAAACATTTGAACAGATTAGCTTGTTGCTTGGTATAAAGCACAAGTTCTCGTTGGCGTATCATCCGTAAGGTAATGGAGTCTGTGAGAAGCTCAACGGCTTCTTAAAGAAAAGGATAGCTAAGTTGAAACTTACTCTAAGGAAGGGATGTTGGACTGCCTCCTTTGGCACTGTATGCACTTCGGACCCAACCCGGTTCCGACCATCATCTTACGCAGCACGAGATAGCCACAGGAAGAAGAATGAGAACTCTCCTGACACCACGAGATAGAGCTAGATGTGATGTCCAGTCAACAGGAGAACCTATCTGAACTGCATGACATCTTGCCTTACTTTAATTTCAGACCAGCTGCAGCAACGACAAAAGGGGTGCAGGGCAGCACGAAACACAGAAGGAGATGCTACTACAGACCCAGATCAAGGATTTTGTTTACCATCCATCTTCCCTGGAGACACCGTCCTTGTAAGGAACCATACAAGGAAAAAGTGGGACAAACCGAGATTCAATGGTCCATTCACCGTGGAGGACTGCACTCCATCCTACAGTGAAACTACAAGGCAGGAGAGCATGGATTTTTCTCAGAGATATCAAACCTTACATCGGAGAAAGCCCTCTACCTGCACCCCAACGAGAGGAGCCAACGAGCGACGGGAAGAATCACAGCACATGCAGACGAGATCCATGATGAGGAAAAAGGACGCATCACAAGCTAGACAAAGACAAAGAACTTTTTGCAAGTTGTGGCTTAAATTGGAAACTTCCTCAAAGCAAAAAAGGGGATACGGACATAGAAACGGACACTGTGTGCATCTTAGTTGCAGGGTGAAGAAGAATAATTGCACACATAACCCACAACACAGTCTGTTGACTTTGAACTTTGAACTGAGGCACACTTAAGCCTTGATGAGAAAAGGATATGCCAAACTTTGACCGAGTACACTTACATTGGAAGCAAATACAGTATCCCGATTCGTTCAACACCGAGACACTATTCGGAATCACTTAGGGTGTCCAACAGTAGAGACATCACAAAGGACATAATAACCTATCTTGTTCTAGTGCTAAGATCATACCCGTCATTGGTAGGGAGGCTCACCAATGTCACTGACTTTCTTCAAGATCCTGAAAAGGAAAAGACAATAAGACAACTGCTTACTGTCATTACCGAACAATTTGTCCTACTTCCTGAATACAGTGAGGAGAAACCAAATGTCCCAAACACAGGCGGAAATAAATGAACTCATCAACAAATTGTTCTTTCGCCTAATCGAAGACTGTCCAACTCTTGTCGGAAGAACAACAGACACAGCAAATACAGAACATTTAAGCAATCTTTTAAATAAAATAGTGATCCTAGTTGCACTCCACGTGACCGGACAGTGCAGACATTGTTTACATTAACGAAGAGAACATATAATCCTGAACATCGGCAAAGACAGGACGGATGTCCCTGTCACCAGAAGACAGCAGGTTGGCACACAATGTCCTCTTTCGCCTAGTCACTGACTTTCCAGAGCTAGTGGGGAGACCAATCGCTGTTGACATGCTCACATTCATCAGAGATCCAGCTAATATGGGAATGCTCTTGCACGGAATTGTGCTCCAGGTGGAACTCTCTAACCTTCAGCTTAGATATCTGAGGAGATTCTAAAAATCTTTTCGCCGAGGGACAGATCGAGGAAGCAGTGTCCAGAACTTCACTTATTGTATTTTTTGTTATGTTTTCCCTATTCCTTCATAATGATCAACGTACAATATGACCTCAGGACTGAAGCAAATCCGAGGAGTGGACTGGGAGCATACGTACTTCGAATGTAAAGGAGGCCCCAGACATGACCTGCAGCCCTGCCCCTCATTTCGAGCTACCAAGAGGTTACTCACCAAGGTATGTGACGTATGAGGAGTAAACGAACCAACAGAGAGCCGCACTGGGACTCTGCCCTGTGTACATAAGAAGATCCGTACCGGTTGAAGCAACCATAACTCGACAACCGTGGGCAGCACAGAACCCTATCAGACAGCCATTCCAGCCGCTGATACGAAATGAGGAATACCTACACACGGTCCACGAAGAGACCCCCCAAGACAGAGCTAGATGTGATGCCCAGCCAACTAGGGAGTTAATAGGAGAAGAGATGAAAGCCTATCTGGACTGTTTGACATCCAGCACCTTTTTCATTTCAGACCAGCTGCAGCGACGGTGGAAAGGGTACAGCACAGCACAAACCACAACAGATAGTGCTGATGCAGGTGCAGCTCACAGCCTTTGTGCGCCCCTCGTCTTCTCTGGAGACAGCGTCCTTGTAAGAAACTTTACCAGAAAAAGGTGGGACGAGCCAAGGTTTAATGGCCCTTTTATCGTAGAGGACTGCACCCCGTCCACTGTCAAGCTAAAGGGCAGGAGAGCCTGGATCTTCCTAAATGACATTAAGCCTTTTGTAGGAGAGAGCCCTCCTGCTGCACCTAACTCCGAAGAATCTACAGACAAAGGAGAAGAACCTCAGCACATGCAGACAAGATCCATGACGAGGAAGAAGGACGCATGAACTGCAAAATAAAGGCAAAAGAACGCTGGGTGAATTGTGGCTTTTAAAACAAGACATTTCCTCAAAACCAGAGAAAGAGATAAAGGACAAAAAACGGACATTCTGTGCATCCTAGTTGCAGGGTAATGAGAAGCACATCCAAAGCCTCAACAACAGTGGTAAAATGAACGTTTTAAATCATGTCACGCCCAAGTAGTACAGGGAATCAAGACTCTGATAGACTGCCAATAAAATATTCTCTGAGAGCGTAACACAGTATCCTGAAGCAACCAGTATCAAGACTTTCTTTACATGCACAGAAGCCTCAAGTGGGATGTGCTCACGTACTTTCAATTAGTGGTGCTATCATATCCGTCATTCATAGGAAGAGAAACAAGTGTCACAGAATTCATTCAAGATCCAGATAACAAGAAGGTAATCTGGCAACTGCTGACTGTCATCGCAGAAGCTTTCACTAAGCTGCCTGAATACAGTGAAAAGGGCACAAATTCTCCCACCTCAATTGATCATCGATGAACTGACCTATACCATATTTTTCCGAATCATAGAGGAGTGCACAAGACTTGTCGGGAGAACCACAGATACCCTAACATTTATCAGAGATCTAAGAAACAATGAATTTTTCAACCAAGTATGGTACAAATTAAATTACTTGGTTGCAACCCACGCAGCAGGAAGGTGTAAAACTTGTTTGCATCAAAAGAAGGGCTTGTGATCGGGCCCCAGCAAAACAAGGCAGATGTCTCTGTCTCCCGCAGATAAGCAGCTTGCACACAATGTTATGGTCACACTAGTCACGGACTATCCAGAAATGGTGGGAAGGCCTGCTTATGTTGACGTTGTCACCTTCCTAAGAGATCCAGTCAATTTCCTACACATGAGGACCCTTCTCCATGGTATCATGCTCCAAGTGGAGCTGTCCAATTTCCAGTGAGAATTCCTAAGGAGTTTCCAGTGAGACAGATTGAGGAAAGTGCAAGACTGTTCACGCTGCAAGAAAGGCCTGTGATCTAGAGGCTAGAGAATCAGAGCAAATGTCATCAACACCAGAAGACAGCCAATACGCATATCGTGTTTTCTTTCACCTCATTGAAAACTTTCCAGAACTAGTGGACAGACACAACAACATTGATGTGCCCACTTTTCTCAGTGATCCAGCAAAAAACACGCAAATAAACAGGCTCCTGAGGGCTATTGCAGCGCAACTAAGAAGCAACTATGGACATCCACTGCTGAGGAGAGCCTTAGGAGGAGTAAATCCAAAATAGAATTTTGTCGTCATCATTTCACTATGGAGCAGATAGAGAAAAGAGGCACTGTTCTTCAACTTGTCACTGAGAGACCGAGATAAAGGAACAGACCCAAAAACGTCGCCATCCTATTGTCCTTTTTCTTAATTTTTCTTATTTTTGCCTATTTTTTCATATGTTCACTTTTATTTTTATTTTTGTTTTTATTTTTACGACATTTTATTTTTGTGTGATTTTTAGTAGTTCCATCTGTTCAACCTTTCACAGTGACCAGATTCCTGCATGTCCTCAAGGCCGAGGCAAATTGGAGTTGTGACCTGAGACGGTGTTTACTCTAGAAATGCAGGATGAATGTGATGTGCTAAAACGGTAGTCTAACCCTTCTCCATAGTTTAGCCAACAGAACTGTACTGGATATCTAGAGACTACTGTTCTCACTCGTGAGAAGGAACATTTGAATAGCACTTATCACTTTAGTAGTTACTGAACTTTAGAGCCACGAGATCAGAATAAAGAAAGAAATAAACTATTGACTATGGACTTGATCAAAGTGGGGGCCCAGAATAGTAACTTGGTTTTACCCCCAACAGAAAGGCACCCCCGCTTTCCGCTTTCCTGGGAGAAAATGCTGGCAGATGTCTTACAAATCTATCATGTGTATATGTTTGGTGATCATCATTGTCTTTCTGTCATAAACAATCAGAGCTGATTTCTTTATTGGTGCACAAAGTGTCCCACTATCAGCACGCCCACAGGATAATGAACGTCAGAATCCCACAAAAGCACCCAGACCCTATATAGTGATTCCAGTTCCAAGAAAAGCTAATGATGAAGCAAATAATTTAAAATTGAATGTAATTAGCAGTGATACGTATACACTTGAGGTAATGAATGGGGGAAAAAGCTGGAGACAGGGTCAGCACTTAATGAATGAAAACGTTGCACTGACTACTGCACGCACCCACACACAGGATGCACACAGACAAGGGCAAGTGTCAATGGCTACAGGGCCTCCAACGAAGGCAGCAGAGAAGGAGAGACTGCCTGCCGAACATTCAATTCCAGAGAATAGTGGAGATAACCAAGAAAAGCCAAGTGAATTACCAAAGACGGAGGAAATAGCAAAATCCCTCAAAAGAACAGAAGTGGCCATGAAAGAACTCACAGAGAAGACACACATGCTAATAGATTATTTGTTCCCATTCATAGTCCAAGCAAAGAAACTACACGGCGAGCTGAAAAACAGAACTATAGAAAATATAACAGCAAACATGCCTGCTCCAACGCAAGGAACAAGCCGCAGGCCTGCAACACAGCCACAAGTTGGGATGTTGGTGAACCAATGGTGGTTACGGGAAGTTTATGGCAGACTGCAAAAGGGAAGGAAAGGAAGCACAAATCCTCCTCCTACCACAGCAATGCAATCGAGGCAGCCTGCTCCATCGAGATACCCGAAGTGGAAAAGCAGCACAGATGCATTGAGAGACATAGTCATAGCAAACTACAGAAGAACGCTGAGAATCAAGAGAAGCCCTCATGAAGATAACAATGAACTTAATGACTACCTGGACAGCACAGCCCATCTTGGAAACAACATATGGTACAAGAACATGAAGGAAGTAGGGCGAAGACAGTCGAAAGGCGAATGCTTTGTCTGTGCTCTACTACCATACAGCATGGGAAAATCCAAGATCTTCGTGGCTGTAGAAATTGATGTCCCTACAGCACACTGTATGTCACACGTAGCAATGTGTAACAGCAGAGGACAATTTATGGGAAGAGATGCCTCGTTGATATGGGACAACGAAAAGGATTACCCAGATAAAGATGGCTACGTCCAGGACATTAAAACAAGAAACCAAACGCACACCAGAAATCATGTGATCAGGTACGAGTACCCTGGCGTCAAAGGATCAGGGATAAGATGGGAAGTTAACCCGAGACTGAACATTCGAGGGAAGACTGCAGAAGAGGCTCAAATCTGGAAGAACAGAGGCCAAATGCAGATCTGGGGGTCAGTGGTCTCCCCAGATGGATGGGAAGACAGAGTAGTAATCTGCCGAGTGTAGATGATCCTTGGATCCTGCAAGGAAGCAATAGAGAATTCAAAGAGGTTATGCAAACCTCTGTGGCCAAAGCTAGTAAAGTTACTAACATGGGTCGAAGATAGAGGGGGACCCCTGCAGATAGTGCCACTGGAGAGCCCGAAACTATGCTTCAGAAACAATGGCACAAGGAAGATGGGAGAGAATTAAAACTGCAGACGAATCTTTGAAGCTCCGGGAATGACCCAAGGAACCGCAGTTATTATGGACCATTACTGGGCATGTGGATCCAAGGCATACATAAGGCTGCCGAAAAACTGGGGAGGCATATGCACACTAGTGAACGTCCACGTTCCCGCACTAGTGATCCCTAAGAATGACCTAAAGTTGGACAGTTTCCCGAAAGCAGATGCTCATCTAAGAAGAAGATGATCAGTGGAACTGGTATCCAGGATGAAGAGGGAAAATTACTTTTCTCCCAAATCAGAAGAGGCATTCCATGCAATCCCGTACGAACATAGGCTGATCAGCCTCACCGCAACAGTATTCACAACACTACTCCTGCCCCACATCCAAATTGGAGTGAATGCTAAATGGTTGCAGATAACCAGATGGGAGTTATTGCAGACCATCAATACCACTATAAAAGGATTCAACGCGATCAAAGAAGAGTTGAGACCAATCAGACTGATGCCCCTCCAAAACATATATGTGCTTGACATGATCACTGCGATGGATGGAGGTGTTTGTGCAAAAATTGGAGAATCATGTTGCACATGTTTGTACCATCACCCGATGAAGAAAACGGAAACCTAACAGAGGCCATAAGCATGTTGACAACTCTAAAAAACCAGATGATCGATGGAACGGATGAGGTGGACGATGACAGCTGGTTTGGGAACCTATTCTCATGGGTCCCGCAATGGATGGCTTATATATTCAAGTTCCTGGGAGCCCTACTAGCCATGGTACTGCTAGGATTCTGCGTTATTAAGATAATTATCACACAATGCCAGAAAACTGCAAAGAAAACTATTGGGATGAAAATGATGGCCGATGTTGAGCCAGGCTGGAAGCCAAGAGACCTGACAGATGAAGAAACCATGGACTTTGTGAAGGCCAGCGAATTTGCACTAGAAGGAACAAAGTTCACATATCCTAAAAAGCGAAGAAGGTATGAAGGAAAGTGGATCTACTGCAGTCCAAACAGACAGTGACAGCTTATGACCTGGAACAAAGATGAACATGTCAAAACAGCAGGAAGTTTGAAAGGCGTGATAAAAATATGGACTCCAAAGACGCACATGTTCACGCCTTCATGTACCAATCCTGAAAATGATGAACAAAACACTGAAGAATCAAAAGAAATAGAGGAGAAGAATCAAGCAGAAGTGGTTGATAAACCGACCAGAGGGGGGAGTGTAAAGGAGGCCCCAGACATGACCTGCACCCCTGC
Source organism: Ambystoma mexicanum (assembly GCF_040938575.1). NCBI lineage: Eukaryota > Metazoa > Chordata > Amphibia > Caudata > Ambystomatidae > Ambystoma > Ambystoma mexicanum. The sequence continues at coordinate 548,350,351 of NC_090924.1, forward strand.
CCCTCATTTAGAGCTACCAAGAGGGCACTCACCAAGTATGTGACATATGAGGAGCAAACAAACCGACAGACAGCCGCACTGGGACTCTGCCCTGTGTACATATGAAGATCTGTACCGGTTGAAGCAACCATAACTCGACAACCCTGGGCAGCAAGGTACCCTATCAGACAGCCATACCAGCCGCTGATACGAAATGAGGAATACCTACACACGGTCCACGAAGGGACCCCAAAAGCTGTAATGGAAGGCCAGTGGAAATGACACAAGGGCCTGAACAGACTCATGAATGAGCAAAAGTGGCTATTGAAGACAAGCACGCCAGTGCAAGTAGCTACGAAAATAAATGTAATGTACGCAGAGAAGAGACAATGTTAAAACGAAAGGAAATGGTGCTATGAGACAAGATGGAAGCAACTGTCCTGTTAAACTTGTGTAAATAGGCTTAAAAAGCAAGATGGTAAGAAATTGATAGTGCTTGCAATGCTCAGTAGAAGATAGAGCGGCAAGCGCCAATCATATATCTACCTCAATAAGGCACATTATACAAGAACGACTCCATTTTGTAAAAGCAGAAAGGTACCTAGGCGGCCAGAGGCCTGACAGGCCAAGTTATGAAACCCAGCCTAAGGCAAGAGAAGGAGCGGAATCGAAACTCGGCAAAGAGCGACTCATACTTAGGAAATCGAGGTCAACCAGAGAAGGGGAGGAGAGCATGAGCTCACAAGACTCCAACTACAGAGCATACCAGCCCATCCGTGAAGGTCAAGATAAGAGAGGCCCATGCATGTGGCTAGGCTGACACAGAATTAAATGCACAAAAGGCTAGAAAATGAAGCAGATTCACAGTGAACCAACACGTGACCAGCCAGGCGTGAAGAGGTACCACTGCCTGATGTCACCCAGAACCCAAGGATGCCATAACCTTTCCTGATAAGAGGCTACAGTTCCGAGGCCATACCCAGCCAACTAATTGACACATAGCCCTAAAACACTGATTGATGGAAAGGAGGAAGGGTGAATCTTGGGGCACTAGGCTCCTGGGTGTCTATTCTGCATGCTGCTAATTAAAGTGGAAATTTATGTTTAGGGGTGTAACTTGCCCAATCACAATGGACCATGTAATCTAGGGTCCTATAGACACTGTAACCAATGAGCCGTCGTATTTGTAGTGACGACAATCAGGTGTGATGTAGAGGGATGGGCGTAGACGCCCACCCGATATGACTTATCCAATCCACATGCTTTATTTCTATATACAGAGACAGCACCTATACTTAAGTTACCTTTCCTAACCAATTATATTGCATGATGATTTTTTATAGAAATTAGACGTCAGTGATGACAATTTGTGCCTATAAGAATTGCTGGTCTACCAAAGTTCGTGGAAGTCGGAGCGAGACCGGTGATCGCACTACAGCTGAATCCCATTTGTTTCCCTGTTTGATGTATGTATCGTTAAACAGACTTCCCTTTGCCAAACTACTGAGTCCTCATTATTGAGTCGTGTCGAGTAAGTGAATCCTGCACCCCCTGTCCTCACATGGCGCAGCTATCTTGTCTTACAAGTTCTACAGGGTGAGTGCTGACCTATGGGCCCGTCAGTGATTTCCTTCCCTCTTGCACACGAAAATGCACAGTAAAGTGATTAACTGAATTGTTATTTAATTTGATTTTTTCAATAAGTCTAGCAAAGGAACTGTATGCTGAGATAATTGAGATAAGAGACTACTCATCACCCACAAGGAGGGGGGACACTTGTCGAGCACCGGACACTCTTTAACTCAGAAACAATAAAAAATTGACATTAGGTGAATGATCGAGATGGGGTCCAAAGAAGCAATTTAGTCCTCCCGAAGAGAAGAGGCCCCCACGGTTATCTGGATGTAAATGTTGCTGCCTGACATACAAGGGCATAATGTATATGTGTATCATGTCCATCATTGTTTTACTGGGCCTCATTACGAGGTATGCCGGTAGCCATGCCGCTATTGGCGGCATGGCTGCTGGCAAAACCGCATCCGAGTTTGGATGGCCCGGTAATTCCTCACTCGAGGACATGGACACGGTTCATCCCCATTCGCATTTCAGCCCCCATAGTGCTGAATGGGAATGGGAGAGGGAGTAAACAATGGGCCATTACGAGATGGTCCGTTGTTTGCTCCCTCTTCCCCTCGCGGGACCTGGTATGCACGCCTGCTTTTCCCAGGCGTGCTTAACGTGTCCCGCGAGGGGACCTCGTAATGTGGCGGAACGGGTTGAACGGCGCTGCAGCCTTTTACGGCACCGTTTAACCCGTTCCGCCAGGGTCGTAATGAGGCCCACTGTCATTAACGATTATAACTGCATTCTTTATTGGTGCACAAAGCGTTCCAATTCCAGTGTAGCCACCTAATGATGCACACATGAAAACCACAAAAGCACCCAGACCTTACATAGTCATTCCAGTCCCTTGAAGATCTGATGGAGGAATGAATGAACTTGAAATGGATGTGATTAGCAATGACACTCACACACTTGTGGTCACAAACAAACAGAAAAGCCGGAGACAGGGCCAGCACGGAATGAATGAAAAGAGGTTACTGACAACTACACACATGCAAACATTGAATGCACATGAAACAGGCCTGGTGTCAATGACTGCAGAACCACAAACCAAAATAGTAGAGAAGAAGAGACTGCTTACTGTAAGAAACTCCACAGCAGAGGGTGTGGATAGACAAGAAGAGTATGAAGGAAGGCCAACAGAGGCAGCCGAGTCTGAAACCCTTGAGAAAACACGAGACAACTCAGAGAAACTCTTGACACAAACACAATTGATAGTAGACTCATTATGGCCGTCCATAGCCAAAGCAAGGAAAATAAAAGAGGAACTGAAGAACAAAACTGCAGAGACTGTATTACCAAGCATATATGTTCCAACGCAAGGGACAAGTACCAGTTCTACAATACAACCATATACCGGACCAGCGTCAGGGTGGTTGAAATGGATATTTATAACCAACAGGAAAAAGGTGCATGAAGACCAAGAAAGAGCTGCCAGACTCTTGTCCACTGAAATGATGCAGATGAGGAGGCCTGCACCACGGGGGAAAGTGCCTGTACGCCTACCAGAGGGAAAAAGCTACATGGACATTGTTAGGGATGTGATGGTAGCGAACTACATGAAAACCTTAAGAATCACGAGAAGCATGCATGGAGATGACAATTAACTAAACGATTACCTAGACAGCACAGCACATCTGGGAAATAACATTTAGTACCAGCACATGAAGGAAGTTGGAAGATGAAATTCCGAAGGGGAAAGCTTTTGTGCACTCCTACCATACACCATGGGAAATTCCGAGATCTTCATGGCTGTAGAAATTGATGTCCAGACAGCACACTGTCTTTCACACGTAGCCATGTGCAAAACTAGAGGACAGTTTATGGGAAGTGACGCTTCCCTAATATGGGCAACTGAAAAGGCCTATCCCGATGAAGATGATTATGTCCAACACACAAAGACAAGAAATAGAGCTCAAACTAGAAATCATGTGATCAGATACGAGAAGTCTGGAGTTAAAGGAGCAGCAATAAGAAGAGAAGCAAATCAGAAGCTAAATATCCATGGAAAGACTCCAGCAGAAGCTCAAAATTGGAAGAACAGAGGCCAGATGCAGATTTGGGGAACAGTGTTTTCACTAGACGAATGGGAGAAAGGAGTAGTGATTTGCAGAGCATGGATGGTCGCTGGAGCCTGCAAGGAAGCAATTGAAAATTCAGTAAAGGCTATGCAAGCCATTATTGCCAAAGCTTGCAAAACTGCTGACATGGGTCGAAGACAGAGGAGGACCCTTACAGATAGTGCCACTGGAAAGCCCAAAGTTATGCTTCAGGAATAATGGCACAAGAAAGATGGGAGAGAACCAGAACTGTGGACGAATTTTTGATGCTCCAGGAATGGTTCATGGAACTGCAGCAATTATGGATCATTATTGGGCATGTGGATCCAAAGCATACATCAGACTGGCAAAAAACTGGGGAGGCATATGCACAATAGTGAACGTCCACGTTCCAGCATTAGTGATCCCAAAAAATGACCTGAATACTGAGAGTTTCCCGAAAGCAGATGCTCACCTGAGGAAGAAGAGATCTGTGGAACTGCTGACGTGAATGAAGAGAGAACATTATTTCTCTGCTAAATCAGAAGAAGCATTTCATGCAATCCCATATGAGCTCAGCGTTCACAACAATTTTTATGCCAAGAATCCAAGTTGGAGTAAATACTAAATGGTTGCAGATAACCAGATGGGAGTTACTGCAGACGATCAACACGACCATAAAAGGATTCAATGCGATTAAGGAAGAGTTAAGAGCCATCCGACTGATGACTCTCCAGAACAGATATGTCCTTGAAATGATCACAGCTATGGATCGAGGAGCTTGTGCAAAAATTGGAGAATCATGTTGCACATTTATACCATCTCACGACGAGGAAAATTGAACTTTAACAGAAGCCATAAGTATGCTGACGAAGCTACAGAACCAGGTGATCGATGAAACTGACAAAGTCGATGATGTTAGCTGGTTTGGATGACTATTCTCGTGGGTCCCACAATGGATGGCAGAGATATTCAAGTTTTTGGGAGCCCTGCTTATGTAGGTAGATGGGTTTACTGTAGCCCAAATGGACAATGTCAACTAATGACATGGAATAAAGACGAACATGTAAGGACAGCAGGAAGCCTGAAAGGAGTAATACAAATATGGACTCCAAAGAGACACTTCTTCAAACCATTATGCATAGACCCAGAAGATGAGGAATGAATGAACCCAGGCAACGGAGTGAAGATAAATATAGAAGAGTCAAGTGAATGTAATCCAAAGAAGGAGGTGAAAGTGGTTGATGAATCGCCCAGAGCGGGGAGTGTAGAGGAGGTCCCAAATAAAGCCAGCACTCCAGTCACCCATTTTGAAGTACCAGGAACATTCACACCAAAATATGTGACGTACGATGATAAAATAAACCAGCAGAGAGCCGCAGTAGTGCTCTGCCCAGTACCTATCAGAAGAGCAACACCTATTGAAGTACCAGTACCCAGAAAACCATGGACAGTAAACTATCCATTAAGAAAACCCTACCAGCAAATCAGACGAAAAGAAGATTGCCTAAGTACCGTCCCGGAAGAAACCAAAAAGGTCTTAATGGAAGACGAATGGTGACGTCACGAGGACTCAGACGGACTCGCAGATAGAAGAAATGACGACCCAAGGATGACACAAAGAGACAAACGTCATGAGAAAAGAGATTGTGAACCTTAAGTGATAGAAAACTATCAAAACGTAAGAGAGTTAAGCTGTAAGCTAGATAAATACAGTTCACCAGTTTACACCTGTACATATGCTTGGAACCGCAAGAAAGCAAAGAAAACAGTACAGCTTGCTATGCTAAGTAGAAGAATAGAGTGGCATGCGCCATTATACATAATCTACCTCAAATTGAAGCACAGTATCATAAGTGTAATTCCACTTTGCAAATGAAGCAGAATCAAGCCAGGTTACTAAAGGCCGAATGATCAGAGATTCATATTCTAGCAAAACAAGAAGAGATGGCTCAATCAAAACTCAGCAGGAGCAACTCGTGCCAGAAGAGCCAACATCGAGCTAATAGAAGAGGAACAGTAGCTACATATAATTGAAACTTAAGAACAGAATATCCTGTCTTTGAAAGGTTGAGACGCTTTCAACCGCCCCAGAAGAAAATATCAGAACTTTTCCAGACAGAAGATGCAGTTTCGAGGCCAACCACATTGAGATAATTGACACATAGTTGCTGAAGCGATGATTGATTGTAACCATAATTAGAGAAAGGCGGGATAACTAGGGGGAACCCAGGACTTGGCTGACCGTTTTGCGTGCTGCTAAGCAAAGTGGAAGAATATGCATGAGTTGGTGCCAACCCAATCACAATGAACCAAATAATCTAGGGTCCTATAGTTAGTAGAACCAATGAGACGTTGTACTTTTAGTGACATCTACAGTAGTCATTTTTAAAGGAAGGACTTAGACGCCCAACTGACAGTGTTTATCCAATCCCCTCACTCCATTACCATATACAGATATAGTACCTATATTAAAGTTACCTTTTCCTAACCAATAGAATTGCATGTTAAACTTTTGAGTGTTACACGTCAATTATGACGCCTTTGGAGTATAAAAGTTATGATTTGTATGAAGTTTGTTGGAGTTGAAGCGAGAAGGACGGTCGCATCACTGCTGATTTCCATAACTCCAAGTTTTTTGTACTTGTCATTAAACGGACTCCCTTTGCCAAACCATTGAGTCGTCCTTATTGATTGTGTTGAAGTAATAAATCTGCACCCCCATCCATCTCAAAGGTGCAGCTATCTCGTCTTAAAGTACTTCAGAGCAAACCTCGGCTCTATGGGCCGGCCGGGGGTCTCCGGAGTATAATATGATAAGATATGATATGTCATTTATAACACACCTGTACACAACTGTTTCTAGGCACGACAAGACAAGGAGGGGGAAACAGAAGGAGTACAAAACAACAATTTTACTAGGCCTTGTGTTATTCAGATTGTACAAGGGCGGGGAGGAGGAAGGGGAGATGTTCTGGGGGGAGAAGTGCAGATAACTCAATTAGTGCTGGCAGAGGGTGGCTCATAAGTGCTATGAGAAGGGAGTGTAGGGTTGCAGATACATATCCTTAAGTGCTGTTGGGTCCCGGAGGCAGTGCAAGGGCAACTGGACAAGCAGGAGCCTGGGCCTTATTTCATTATTTTGGAAGATGCAAAGGGTCTTGAACTTGATCCTGGCAGTCACGGGCTGCCAGTGAAGATATTTCCGAGCTGGAGACATACGATCCCTGGGCTTGAGGCCAAGGACAAGTCTTGCAGTCCTGTTCTGGATAAGTTGTAAATGTCGAAGAGTAGAAGCAGGCAGGTTTAGAAAGAGGCTGTTGCAATAGTCCAGCCTACCAAGGACCAGGGATCTGGAGACAGTCAGTTCTGGGGGAAATGCGAGAAATGGCAGAATAGCTCGGAGGAGGTGGAGTTGAAAGTGTGACTTCTTCGAGACGTCAGAGATGTGAGGAGAGAAGTAGAGGGTGGAGTCAAAGATCACACCAAGGTTCTTAGCCTCACAGGAAGGAGCAGGAAGAGGGCCCAGGGTGGGCAGCCAGAGAGAGGGGGAAAGGAGGGCACAGGTGTCACTATGAGGAGGATCTCAGTCTTACTGGCATCAAGGAAGAGATTATTGGCGGCACACCATTCCTGAATTGCGGCCGGACAGTCTGGAATGAGAGAAGGAGCAGAGGAGGCTGAGGGGAGCCTGAAGGAGAGCTGGGTGTCATCCATATAACACTGAAAGTTAGAGCAGAATGTAGTGATGCAGTGGGCAAGAGTATTATCTACAAATGTCATGCACCTCAATGGACTCTTCTATGGCCCATGCCTATGCAAACCTATTCATGTACATTTTTGAAAACCCAACACATTTTGAAACATCGCGAATGGCAGACAAAATTGATCTGCTGGAAAAGATATATTGATATCATCTTTGGTATTTGGAAAGGTCCCAAAGTAGAATTGGAAGACTTTTTTAAATATTTAAATGATCAGCTCCAAAGAATTCAATTCACTATAGACATTGGTAGTCCCAGCGTCCATTTCCTTGATGTAATGATCACTCCTGAAGATAACAGACTCACAACATCAGTGTAATGTATACCAACAGATGCCAATACCACACTACAGTACACCAGCTATCACCCCCTCAGACCTTAAGGACAACTTACCACTGAGTCAATACATGCGCATATGAAGAAATATTTCTGATGAAATTAGCTATCGTGGACCAACTGACAATGTGATCGATGGATTTAGATAAACTGGTTATCCAGACACCATTTTAGACACAGAATTTTAGAGAAGCTACTCCCATAGTAGAAAAACTCTTCTCACACCCAAACCCAAAAAAACGAGGTTCCATTTTTACACCTGATGAGATTCTCTAAACAAAGTGGACAAATCAGTAGTATTATGAAGAAAAATTGGAAGATCATGAGATTAGACCCTCAATTGACCAAATTACTCCCCTAAACCACTGAGGTTATCCTACATGAGAGGGAACACTTTCAGGGAGAATGTTGTCAAAGATGAGAGAATAGACTAAGAAAGACATGCCTACATGTCCAAACCTAAATATGGAATGTTCCCTTGCTTGACTGCAGTCACTGCAATAACATACAGAGAGGAGACCATGTAAGATACCCGTACACAGGACAAAAATTCCAACTTAAACAGTTTGCCACCTGTGATTCTACATTTCTGATGTATGGCCTTATCTTTCGCTGTGTCAAGTACTACGTAGGACAGACCACTAAAAGATCAAGGAAGGATTAACAGAACACAAGTCCAATATCAGAACTAACGATCACAAGTCCCCAGTGGCAAGACATTTTACAGAAAGCAGACACACAATAGCTCAATTGAGATATGTAGTCTTGTAGATAGCAAAATCCCCCTGAGGAGGTAACATGAACATGTTATTGGCAAAAAGGAAAACGTTTTGGATACCCAGGCTTGACTCCATGGTCCCCATAGAACTTAATGAAGAGTTTTCATTGACCCCATTTCTTTGATTAAGTTACCTCTATCACTACATGACTTGACACTGATGATTGGTTTTACTCATTCTGTAACAACATGAACAGCCCCATGCAATACGTATTAGCATATTGTTATATAAATAACTCACAATTGCTGTCTATAATTGATGATCAGACTTCATCGAGATGTTATGAGAACATGGACAAATTATATTTGAATTCATTGTGTAATCAAATAATTATGAGATGTCGAACGTGTGTTGAGAATGTACATAGCATTGTATCGTCCGTCCAAAATGCATTTTTTGCAAGTGTTATATCTTCATCTAGTTACAATCATATACCACGATCCTCAATACTTTGAGACACTTTCATTGTGAGATAAGCAGTGTCAAATTAATATGGAAATATGAAACTATTGACAGATACATCTAATAGATGCATGACCTCATTAGTTTGTAGCTAGCCAGATCATCTATTTATGAGGGTATCAGAGTGATTCTGAATATAGAGGAAATCTGATAACCTACTGTTACCACATTGGTGAAACCTGGAGGTAGGCGCTGTAAAACTTATTTACTCCACAGCAGACATCAGGGTTGACTTGACATATGATAATAAAACGTTTATATAATATGTTTTGCAGATTGCTGCATGACTAAGAAAAAAAACATTAAGCAATTAAATAAAAAGAATTGGACCACTTGAATAAAATAGCATTCTTGGGTTGGTGATTCTATACATTTTGATACATATATTTCTTGACACATAGAAACATGTGAAAACCAGTGTTTAATAGTTTAATAGTGTTCGTTATACATGTATAGATACCATAGGAAAGTGAAAGTTAGAAGATTTACCCAAGCTTCTGAAATTGATGTAATTGATTAAATTAATGCATTTTTCTCCTGATGAAGGGAAGTTATTTCCCGAAATGCGTCAAGCTCTTTTAAAGCTTTTGATGTATATGTATTGTTGAATTGCCGTTTTGAAGTACATTGAGAATAAAATTGTGTATGAATTATTATCCTAAACTTTACACGTGGTTGAACGTATTCATTTATGAGAATCGATAGGTCACAAATTGCAATACTTATTACCTTGAATTGTACCAATTATTGCTTGACAACACTCTCAGTACATGAGGTTTGCAGTGGACGGGAGTGTCCACCAATTGCAGACACCCTATCTTCTGTAATTGTACATTAGCGACTTTTAGTGCCAGAGCCGCATTTATCTCCCCTTCACCTGAAAATCTCCTTAAAAAATCATAGATTAATATCACGCATACAGTTACTAAGGTGTGCGCCCCCCTCATATCCGTTTGAATTTTGGTTACCCACCTCATGTTGTGTGGCACTAACAACGGGACGCACCCACCATATTGAATTACCAGACATAGAATTATGTCATTTTCTAAAATCAATTCATTGACCACAAAACATGCAACAACATTAGCAGTCAGCAAGGAAGAAGCATCACGAATACTGAGCTCAATTAAAGATACATAGAAGACATCCTCTACCATAGAAAGCCAAGAGAAATTATTCAACAACCTAGAAAGACTAATCAGGAGAGGAATCTTTCAAAAACTCCACACTTCTACATTAGCCCAATACTAGAAAGCTGAACACATTCCCAGTGGCCTCAGAATCTATTTAAGACCTACTCTATGTAAAGAAAAGAGGGACTTTGCTAAGAAATGGAAACAGATCCTAAATAAATACTCTTTTTAATTTGTTGATGTATATGCATTGTTGAATTCCCGTTTTGAAGTACATTGAGAAGAAAATTGTGTATTAGTTATTCCACTTAACATTACACATGGTTAAATGTATTCATTTATGAGAACCGATCGATCACTACAATACTTATTACCTTGAATTGTACCAATTATTGACTGACAACACTGTCAGTACACAAGATGTGCAGGGGATGGGAGTGTCCACCAATTGCTGACACTCTGTCTTCCAGTAATGACTTTAACATGCCCAGGCTCACCATGCATTGAGTAATTTCCAGACATACCCCCTTGTATAGAGTATACCTCCTCTTCGGCTATCTCTCCTCTTGGTGCTGTGCACCAGAGAACACAGTTGGGTCCCACAATACATTTGGTCCAATTGTACAGATAGCTCCTCTACATTTTACTTCTCATACCTTTCTGTGCATCTTATCTATTCCTCACCCTCTTCCCAACTATGTACCCGACTTTGCTTTTCCCAACTCTACTGAATGTTCTATTATATTCCTGCTTCACCTGACAAGCAAAGTGCTTTGACGCCATGAACTATTGCAGGAGGTGCTATACAAATGCAAGATAAATGCAAGATGCCATAACTTGGTATTATTAGTAGCTCACACCGATGGCCTGTCAGTTTCTTCACTGTGTCAGTATCATCAATGTATCATTTTAGCAAATTATTCAATATGATCACTGTGTAAATGTTCCCAGTGGCGAGAAGCATCGGTAGCTTAGCATTATTAGTGGCTAAGTATAACGAAAAGCTCTGAGTCAACAGGAGAATTAATGGATTTTCTTCTTAGTGGCTTGGCATCTGAGGCCAAATATTAATAAATAACAGCTCAGTGTAAAAAATCATGAATTAATATCACACATACAGTTACTAAGGTGTGTGTACCCTTCATATCCGTTTCAATTTTGGTTACCCACCTCACGTGGTGTGGAACTAACAATGGGACGAACCCACCATATTGAATTACCTGACACATAATTAAGTCATTTTCTAAAATCAATTATTGACCACACAACATGCAACAACATTAGCATTTAGCGAGGGAGAAGCATCACTGATACTGGGTTTAATTAAAACTTAGTATTATTAGTGGCTAAGTATAATGAAAAGCTCAGTGTCAAAAGTAGAATTAACAGGTTTTTATTTAGTGGTTTGGTATCTGAGGCTAAATATTAAAAACAGCTCAGTGTAACTAGTGGTGACATTGGACTGAGAACGGATAGATCAGGGTGGCGAATAGAAAGAAATAAGCGAAGCCAGATAAGGGTGAGAATTTTAAAAACAATACATACACAAATTAAAGAGGAGACGTGATTTAGAAGACAACCAAGACAGTGAGAGAAGCGTCAAGAAATGGAGGAACATGGGGGAAGAGAAAGCAAAATTCAAATTAAGAGATGGCAGCCAGAACAAAGTGGGGTGAGCTGATAGGCAGGAAGACCAAACAGAAGAGAGGAACAGTAGAAGAGGTGAGAGCAAATGAATGCAGAGATGATGGCTTTAGAGGCAGACAAACATAATAAAGAGCAATTCGTACAGATCTTGGATAGGTTGTACCAACAGTTACGGACAGTATAGTAAAAGTGGTGAGAAAAAGAGAGGAGTCAAAAGTTATGCCTAGATTGCAAGGAAATGAGAAAGAAATCAATAGAACAGGAGGAGAAGAGAGAGCAGAAACAGGAAGAGAACGAGTGGAAGAAGCCGGGTAGAAAATATTCTCCATCTTGTAGGGATTCAGATGAAGAAAGCAAGAATTCATCCATCGCTGGATAGTGGTCATACATGTGGAAAGAGGAGTATGAAGAGTGTCAGAAGAATCAGAAAAGGAGAGGAAGAACCGTCTATCATCAGCGTAGAAATCCAAAGAAAAGCCACATTTAGTGATACTATCAGAGACAGGAGAAGTGCACAGAGTGAAAAGGAGGGGGCCAAGAACGGAACATGGGGTTATCCCGTATAAGAGAGATGAGGAAGGAGAATATCGGAACAAGAAATAGAAAAGGTGCGATTAGAAGTTTAGGAAGTAAACCACTGAAGTGCTGAGCCAGAAAATCTCTGAGAAGAATGAAGGGTAGGGAGCTCGACAGTGTTGGCAGTCGACTGTTCATCTGTAAGCAGTTCTGGTACTGGGGGGGGGGAGAAAGCCAGTCAATTCAGAAAGCAGAGTTTATCAGTGTGCGAAACAACTAGCATGAGAAAGCTGGATATGCAGGCATCTCTCCCCTGCCTGCATATATAAGGCAGACGCACTGCACAGAGTTATTCTGACTTAGGCAAAGCAACATGTTAGCCCCCACACCCCCTCGTTCTACGTCTATTCAGAGAAACCTTTGTTTCTGCACTTTTGATCGATAAGATTTCAACCAGGTTTTTTTTGTTTTTAAATGGCCCGGTCCCCACCTCTCCTCCTCTCTAGCCCATCCCGATCCTCTCACCCTCACATCCCCCAACCCGACCCCACACTCCCTTACTCCCACATACACATTTACATATGCACATACTTGTATATGTAATTGGTCGACTTCAAGTAAAAGAGCACACTGTTAAGCAGCTGTCTGCAAATATAGGTAGTATGGCCCACTCTATCTCCTGCTGCCCATTCAATAGAGTCAGGTGTGATGTTTTAGGGCAAAGATTGAACATTTGTGGATTGCTTTGCTGTGGGTCCTCTAGGCATCCACCATGAATCCCCTTAACATAGACAGTTTGTGGACAGATTGGAGACTGGGGACAGATTTGACATATTTAAAAATCGGCAGATTAGGAACCTCTGAATAACAAGCATTGACAATCCCAACAGTGTTGGCTTTTGTGTAGGCATGGGAAAGGCATTTGCCGGGCACTGCCAGAGTGGTATTAAATTGCCAATGATGGTGGCAGCTGTAAAATGGTACGAGTACCTGGGCATATAATAGCAGCGCCTGTCTGACACCTAATAATTATACACAAAACTATTGGATTTGCCAATGCTTGTTTTTAACACGACGTATGTGAAGTACGCGCATAGTGCTTATAAATCGAGTAGCTGAAGGCAGACCTGGTTAATACATTGTTATTACACTGGTAGCTCAATTACAGCTCCAAATATGTAATTCCTCTCAGAAGACTGCTTTGAAAAAACATTGGCAGGCACTTGAGCACAACGTTTGATAATAAGGATTGAAAAAATCTATTTTAAAGAGATCCCCGGAGGATGTGTTTTGGGCAAGGAGGGATTAGCATCGCCATCAGCAGTAAATGGGTGGCTAAGTAACCAAACAACACCTACAAGCTTTGTGTACCTCGTCAAGTGCCATTTCTTGCTAGCTGTACTCTAATGTAATAGTTTTTGCCACCTAATAGACACAACTAAAAAGAGAGCCTGAAAATAGGGAAAGTGAAGAAGGGCAAGAACGCCTAGTTATACAGCAGGAACTGCTGAATGCAGACATCAGAGAAAGAGATAGAAGGGGAGAGAGAGTGGGTCAGCAGAAAAAGTAATTCAATGAAAGAGTGGCAGGAGAGGAGGACAGGAGAGCAGCCAGGGGCGTTGCTAGGGGGTGCGGGGCTAATGGGGCTATAGCCCTGGTCTTTTGGTTGCAGCCCCGGATAGAATCTCAGGAGCTACAGCCAAAAGACTAGCTAGCCCCCAGTCCCAACAGTTCCGACATCAGCTTAGCCCCGGGTCTTTTCCAGACCTAGCAACTCCCCTGAGAGCAGCAATGCTGAGTGCATATACACAGAGTGTTTCATGGGAGGAGAGGGTGGTTCCGGCTCGTTGAAAAGAGGAAGCAGGAGAGTGGGGACAGGACAGGAGAACAGGACCTTTTGAAGACAAAGAATAAGAGTGATGAGTAGAACATTAAGCTGGAATGCAAGAAACGGTCAGAAAGGAGGAGTATCCAGCAACAACCACAGACATACCATGAACTTTGAAGTATAAAATAGGTATTGGAGACACGGTACAAAAAAGGCAGGTGCCTGAAAATGATAGGAACAGCACTGCAGCAATCTACTTCTGTTGTTTATTTTTCTGGTTTTCCATTGCCGGAAATTCTGATGGTATTGCATTTTCTGACACAGGAATTCCTGTTTCAGAAAAATAAACAAACCACTCCTGTTCTGCTCCTGCTGCGCCCCACCAGCGCATTCCAGTGCAGGTGAGTCCCATCGGCTCTGTGTGTTTGGAGCTGCTGTGTTTCACTTCCATTGCTGGTCTCTGTTTATGCCTAGAAGTCCATCTTTTAGTTTCTGGGGTAGCCTGTGATTGACCCTGGAGGGTCACGTGACAAATGGTGATTTTATTTGTAGCTCCTCCTTCTCTATTTTTAGCTCCTCCTCTGTCCCACCACTTAATTGCCCTGGGTATGCTGCTAGATTTGTGTCTCCTTTAATTTTGCACATTTGCTGCACGTTTTGGGTGAGTATGGCATATGAGTATATAGTTTCAGCATCTGAATTTCACCTTAATTGCTGTTCACTCTCCTGCCTGGAGGTTCTATGTTAAACCTTTGAGGTGGCCTATGATTTGTGTAGCTGGGTCAGGACCTTCGCGGCACTTATATTTAGGGATGGGAAAGCTTTAAAGTGCTCAACCTAAATGCATGTCCAATCCTTTGAAGAAAAGGATTGAACCGGCTCGAACCATTTGAGCCTGAATAGTGATGGCTCCTGAGTCGAATGGAGCCGAGTTGGTAAATGTCGAATTAGACTTGAATCCGTTCAAGCCAATCTGAGCCTAAGGCCACTATGGCTTGAATTGGGTTAAACATCTTTTAAAATACATCTGCAATTTAAGAAAGGATGAGGCCTATTCTCAAAACATGGCTGTGCAAGTAATGAGATGCGCTTGTGCCGCACCCTAGGCCCAAAAGACACATGAACATGCTCATCACAGATGCACACATTCACATACCCTTTTTCACACCCTTTGCACATGTGCACAAATAAGGCAGCATTTCTATGTATTTCCAAGCACATCCCGAAACCACAAATGCAATGCTCTTTGAAGTGGGCTGTAACATTTCCCAAAAGCTACTTCTGTCCCCCTTACATTTCTTTCCATCTAACAGGGGTAGACATGTTTTTACATTTCACTAATGCTCTTATTTGCACCTGGCATCCATGTGGGAAGTAGGAGCCTGTCATACATTCCCAACAGTGATGTATGCCAGGGGGGTGGCAAGCACATTATATTTGCTGCCAAACAGCTGCCCTGAAATGCTCAGGTCAACTTTGTGCAAAAGGTGATGTGCCTATTTATGAAAAGAACCTATTCCAGTGCTGTTTTCATTTGCATTCATTCTTTTGTCGCTATTCTATAATTTCCTTCGCTTGCAGTAATGAATGGAAAATTTAGGGTACTCGTCCAGTATTACCATAGGTCTGTATTCGAGTCACATCGAACCATCAAATACTCATATCTATAGGAGGGGCTTGAATTCTGGTTCAAACGTCTTGGACCATAGAAAGCTCTAGCATCAAAAGTATCCAATATCTTGAGCCGAGTTAAATACCACTCTGTGTGTGCTCCACTAGGTTATCAGTCGTCCACTGCATCTCTTTATCACGTGGCTATTCTATAATTTCCTTAGTCACCAGTAATACTGAATGGTAGGATACTGGTCCAGAATTACCATAGGTCTATTTTCGAGCCATCAAACTGCTTCATCTCCAGGAAAGGCCATAACATTTGCCAATTCCCCTTCTTTGAAACCTGAGGATATTATCAATTAATTAACAGCCTGCACGACCTTCTGAGCACCAATAGATCTTTGTGGTGCTTTAATGATAACCTGCACTCCAGGCTATCCAGACTAGACAGCACAGCTAACTAACTGCCCTGTCCAGGCAATACGCATCTGCTGCAACAGCTTTGGACACCTAATAACCAGCTACCAGGGACAACTTCCTCATCTCCAAGAGTCACAGAAGGACTCCATCCTACAGCCCTCCCCAACATGCTGCAACACCACAACCAGAGCACACCTCTGGCCATCATGGTCATATTCACTAACGCAAAACCGAGCACACATCTGCCTCACGCCTTGTACCAAGATATCACCACATGTCCAATACATCTGGATTTATGGAGGGTGGATCTATCATGTGCCCACACAAGCATGCATGTTACAAATCATTAAGAATGAAGGACCGCATTGCAGCACATTTCTGGCCCTTACACATGTCATCCAACATGATCCACATAGGACGTATTTCAAACACGACGATTCCATATATGCACACAGGCTCCAGACAACTATCTGCAATGGTCAACGGTGACATAAGGCCTCACCAGCAGCAGATGTGCACTATAGGATTGGCAACGGACGTAGCATACCATGTGGATTATTTACAGACCCGAGGGCACAGGGATCAGCAATACATCTGATGGGAAAGCATTTAAACTGATGTTATATCTCGGGGCCAGAGGATTCATGGTGAGAATTGTTTCACCAGGGTATTATGGATCAGATAGCAGCTCTTTGTTTGCTTTGGATTTCTACTGAGAATACTTTTTATATGTTGAGATTGTGAATACATATGTATGCCATTGCAGATAAATATTCCTCCAAATACTTTGGTGTACTATTAGGGTTTTGGTTATTTTATGAGCTTTCTTCAGATCTCATCCGGAAAACTCTGTCCGTGGAAAATGCACTGCAAAATTCAAGGTTTGGCCCCATATTGGGAACATATTTATCGGGGAGATTAACTCCTCCACCAAATCCTCCACTACATAATCAGCGTACTTGCTAAGCTCACTCATGGAAGATTCACAGATAGGAAAGGTGCACAAATAAGACCTATCCTGGTGGCTGACTAGGCTACCTCCACAATAGGGGCACTACTATTTAGTGTAACATGTTGGCCCTAAATACATTACCTCAGGCTCCCGTAAAAGAGGATTGCAGATGCACTTTGTCTGAAATGGCCTAAATCACTGCCCTGGACAAATCGGAGAACTAAGGCATGGCAAATTTCCCCCAAATTCACCTACACATATTCAGAAGTCACCATTTCAAAAGTTCAGTGAGCTGTCAATATGCATGGGTCACTTTACTGGGTAGGAGCCCACAGACTCACATGACTCTGAAGCACCCGTTTGTCTACCTCACTGCTCCACATACCTTGCCAAAGCTCCACATGAACAATTTTCATTTTTATTCTATTTCCAGGGCAAGAGCACAGGAAATAGAAAATGGCCTACCAGTTCCCAGTAGGGCAATGGGGCATGTTATCGGGACCTGTGGGATATGGCAGCAGCCCACCCTCCAACTCAGGGCTCTAATGTGCTGGCAATGGTTAATATCAAATTTTTCCAGATGAATATTTTGAAAAGTTCCAAAAGTTTGCAGGACCTCAAACCAGTCAGAATTCGGGTGGTTGATTGGGGAGTGTGGCCGGGTTCCTGCAAGATGGCCACCTGATAACAGAGCTCAGCGCCCAATCCTCTACTCACCGTATGTCCAGCAGGTCCCACCACATGTTGTACCCCCACGTAGCAGCAATGGGTGGCTAAAGGTGCTGAGATCACAATGGTGCTCAAGAAGTGGATTGAGAGGCTGCAGTTGGAACAGGCGCCAGCAGAACCTCAGGCGCGTGGTGAGTTGACATTTGCAAGCAGGTTTGCGGGACCACCCAGCAAGCTCCCTTCTAGCTGGAGCAGCCGGGGCTGGAAGATCAGAGTGTGGAATGCAGCATAAGCTGAACTTGCTGGCTGGGCAGCAGTGAAGTAGCTCAGAGGCACCAAGGATGGCACTGACAAGAGGGAGTGCACTAGTATCTTTTCTGTATCACCAGCAGCCTGCTCGGGGGCATTGTATGTGGCCATCTTGGAACAGGGTTCCATACAATGAACACATAGGAAATAACAGATATTAAAGCATCACAATGACCAACTCGCTTCCAATTCAGGCACCTGGAAGATCCTCAACTGTCTCAAGAGGGCTAGAGTGACCAATCACACCACAAATAAACAATACTTGACAGTTTAAGGATCTGGTGATTTGTCCTCAAGCAAAGCCCTTAAATTGAACAGAAACAAGAATCCAGTGTTAAAAGCATCAACAGACAACCCTCCACCTGCGAAGACAATGGAAACGCCACAAGAACACTTGAGCGCATTTATGGCTGAATTGTCCTACATAAACAAAACTGTATGTTCAGTAGATAGATGAACCCAGGAGGTCCAGGACGAAATGAAAACACTGCAAAAAGTTAGTGCTACATTTGTAGGGTAATTGAAGCATGCATAGGAGAGGATGTCATATGTGGTTTACAACAGATTCAAGGAAGTTTATGCAAATTCGAGTTGGTGGTCTCACAGATGGAGGACGGGCATAGGAGGAACAGTATAAGGATCTTTGTAATCCCAGAAAAAGCAGAAGAAACATATCCCATTCAGTGGATGGATAAATAGATCCTGCCAGTGCTCCAACTTAACGCCTCTTCTCAAATTGAACTCCAAAGAGCACACAGAGTGTGGTTCATCACAAATAACCGGGATAAGAAGCCCAGACCCGTAATCGCCTATCTACTCCACCATACCCATGTGGTACATATTCTGGAGACCATGAAAAAACAAGCAGATCAATTCACCTATGAGGGGAATTTGGTCTATATATCGGCAGATTTTTCAAAGCATACCGTGACTAAATGGAACCACATTCTATCAATTTTCCCTGAAGTGCATCAACCAGGTCTGAGGTATGGTCTCATGGCCCTAGCAGAAATGGTGGTCACCAACCCCTCTGGAGTTTCAAAGTTCTTTGATGACCCAGAAGACTTGTGGGGACACCTGGAGGTGATAGCAAAGCTCTGCATGGCCACTGCTCCTCCCATATACAGAGCATACCAGGGGACCAGCCTCCACATCTCCAGGAGTAAGCCCTAAAGGCCCCATTCAGAAGTTGAAGCCATGCTATCCCAGTTTAAATATTAAAAGTGGCCCATGGGCAGGCCATGTTCTGGTTCCCTTCAAGTCTAACATTTAAGTGATATAAGAGCCTGGCACCATCCCATGAAGGACATAGCCAGTTGTAATGTAGCCAGATGGTGCCTTTGTCTTAAGATTTCTTACTGGACTAACAAGTAGATCAACTATGCAAAAGGGCAATTGGGGTCAAAGCCATCCGCTGTGGTTTATTTATTTATTTATTTATTTATTTATTTATTTATTTATTTATTTATTTATAATTCACATTTGTAAAGCGCACAGCAGCCTGTAGGCAATGTGGTGCAGTTTCGAGACAATAAGCTTAGTTGCATAGTACAGTGTTAATAACACACAAGAAGTACATTCTTAGTTACAGTAAGCAGGTACAGGAATAACTCTAGGGGAAAGGGGAAGCGGAAAGGAGTAGGTTGATTAGAAGGGAGGGTGTGGGGGAGGGAGTTAGTTGAATAGAGTGTTTTTTAGGGCTTTCCTGAATGAGGGAGGGCTCAGCTCGAAGTGAGTTGGGTAGGGTGTTCCAAAGTTTCGGTGCTATGTGAGGGAAACTAATACCCCCTGCTTTGGCCCTTTTGATTGAAGGGATGCACAGTTGGTTAGCATAGCAAGTTCTTTTTGGGTGTGAGGATGTGTCTCTTATAATGGTTTCGGATAGATAGGGCAGAGCATCTAGTGTTAGGCACTTGAGTGAAAGAGTAAGGGTCTTGAATGTAATACGATCCTTCACAGGGAGCCAGTGGGTGTCTCGACTAGCTTGAGTAATATGGTCCCTTTTTGGTATATTTAAGGCTGCTCTGAGGGCGTTATTCTGTATGACTTGGAGTCTGTTTATATTTTTTGTAGAAGTACCGGCTAAGAGGACGTTAAAATAATCTAGTTTGGCTCCAATGGTGGCTCTAGCTATAGAAAGACGATTTTGCTTAGAGAGGAAAGGTTTTTCTGCGTTATTGAGCTTTGTGGATTGGGCAGAAGCCGAGGCAATGGCGCTAACCTGTCGTGTTATGGATAGAGTGGAGTCTAGGTAGACAGTGAGTGCCTTTGCTGATGGAGAGACCGGGATGAGTGTGTTATCAATGGTGAAGTTACCATATTTTTGATCCAGTTTGGAGAGTGTTTCTTAGGGGCCAATAATGATGAAATCAGGTTTGTCTCCATTGAGAGATAGCCCATTTGTCGCCATGCATGCTTGAATGGTGCTATAAATCAGATTGCTGCATGGTCTTGGTCATAGGAACCTGAGAGGGCAGGAGAACCTATGTATCATCGGCATAGTTTGTGTATGCTATGTCTAAGGAGTCCAGTTTGTTGAAGAGTGGTTTCGTAAACAGATTGTAAAGAGTGGGAGCTGTGCATGAACCCTGAGAGACTCCACAGTGAATGGTAGTGGAAGCCGCATTTGCCTGGTTGGAGAAAACCTTCAAAGCTCTTCCGTTTAAGAATAAGGTGATCCATGAGGAGGCTTCATTGGAGTATTGTGCTGCATGAGTGAGATGGGAAGTGAGGATCTTTAGGTACACAAGATCAAAGGCAGCCGAGAGATCAAGAAGTAGGAGGAGGGTCGGCTTGCATAATTATTGTTATTTGGTTTTTAAGATCTGGGAGGGTAATTTCTGTGCCATGTCCTTTGCGGAACCCTGATTGCCTCTTGCCGAGGATGGTGTTGGTTTCGAGGAATAGTTGAATTTGGTTGTGGCTTTGTCCAGGATTTTTAAGAGAAACAGGACAGTGGTGATGGGTCGGTAGTTACTGGGCAAGGTTGGGGGCCAGGGAGGTTTTTATTAACAGAGGGTGTACCCAGACTTCTTTAAGGCTGGCAGGGACAGACCCTGTAGTGAATGAGGCATTAATGAATGCTGTTAGGAGAGGTGTGAGGGAGTTGGCGCATTCCTTAACAATATTCGGAGGGCAAATGTCTCATCTGCACATGGACAGTTTAAGACGTTTGAGGCGGTCAAGAACTTCTGATTCAGTAATATCATGGAAAGAGAAGAGCTGGTTAGTAGAATCGTGGGATGGGTGGTAGGATGTGGGGGTGCTGGTCGTGTTTGAGCAGGTCTCTGAATTGCGCTTGAATTTTGTTTTGGAGCAGTTCTATTTTATTAAGCCGGGCTGCTTGTATGCTGGAACACCATGCTTCATCTTTAACAATCTCATTGCGGCTGATGTAAGGGGTAATGAAGTCTCGAAAAATTGAGAACATTTCCTTAGGTTGAGAGTTGGCCTTGGAGATGCGTGAGTTAAAGGAAAGAGACTTGGCTTGAGTGACCGCTTTTTTATATTGTGTGGAAATCCATTTGGAATTGTCTTTAGTTGAGTCACTCGGGTTAGCTTGCCAGTTGGCTAGAGCGCTACGTCTGTTGGTGCGTAGAGCAAATAGTTCACCCGAGAACCAGGCGTTGATGTGAATAGATTTTTTCTCCTTTTTATTTTCTAAGGGTGCTATGGCCTCAATTGCTTTAGTAATAGAGTCAGTGCATATATTTGCAATTGTATCTGGGTCATTGGAGAACGGGGGCTTGAGCTCTCGGACTTCCAGAAAAGGAAGAAGGTTGTCCTTGGTTAGTTTTTTTGAGCTTCTCACCTGAGCTGGTGGGGCGTAGGTGAGGGTTTTGGAGGGTGGGGCTGAGGAATGGAGAACAGAATATAATTGTGATCCGTCCAAGGCAGGGCAGTGATGGAGCTGATAGTGGTGGGGCAGTTGTGGTCAGCCACCCACTCAAGGGTGCGACCTTTACAGTGAGTTGGACTGGTGAAATTTTGTTGGAATCCCATGTTATTGAGCTCATTAGATAGGGCTGCTACTGCTTTATCTTTGGGATCATTGAGGCCTATGTTGAGGTCTCCGAATTGTTTTGGTTTGGTGGATTGTTTTAGGTTGTCTCTTAATAGATTGAGGAGGTGTCCTTGGAAATCAGGGGCTGGGCCAGGAGGCTGATAGATAGTGTGTATGTTTATGTTACACTAGGCGATAGGGATGGTTTGGCAGAGATTAAGTCGGCATTGGCTTCCAAAAGGATGATGCACTGTCTGATGGAGCGTACATTTTTAGTTATAAGAGCTACTCCTCCTCCTCTCAGTAGCTGTCTATCTTGTCGGAGGATGGAGTAACCTGGTGGGAGGGCTAAGGAGATAGCAGGTCCAGAAGCTTCATGAAGCCATGTCTCTGTGATGGCGACTAGATCTAAGTCATTGATGGTGATGAGGTCGTGGATTTACAGGGCATGAGCAGGAAGGGAGCGTACATTAATGAGAGCACATTTGAGAGCAGGAAGGGGTGATCTTTCTTTATGATGGAGTGTGGGGCCAGGGGAGGCAATCCCAGGATCTGAGGATGCGTTGGTTGGTTTGGCGGTTTGAGGTTTGCATGTGTGCGGGAGTGGTGAGGGTGGTATGAGTCCGTGGCAAAGGAGTCTTGGGAGATATGATAGCAGTGATGTTGGATTTATTGACAGTGGTGTGCTTGGTGATATAGGTGCAATGAGAGCGACTGCCCACGCTGAGATAACTAGTAGTACTGGAGTTAGGGAGGCTATGGTGTTGTAAAGGTATAGTACAGGATCTTGAGAGTCTGAGTGTTGAGTCTGCTGAGGTGCAGGTTGTGGTAGAGGAGCTACTGTAGGTGGTAGGGTGCTTAGAGCGAGCGTAATGTAAGTGAGAGAGGGTGGTGGTACCACCGTCCCCTTGGTGAGTAATAGCGAAGGTGATGGTGGTGCAGTTCATCCTAGTAGGCGTCGCAGAGAAGAGTAGAGTGATAATGGCTAATACTGCTACTAGCACTATGTGATAGGTAAGGGTCAATTGGGGTGAGAGCCACAGTATGTGCGCATTGGAAGCCTGGGGAACGATCCTGGAATACATTAATGATAGAGAAAATACTGTATGTTGGTTGAGGCAGGGAGGGGTATGTCTGCAGGCCGAGGGAGATTTCACTATAGGAATTGAGGTAAGGGTCATAACATTAAGCTATACCCAGGGAGAAGGCATCAGTGGCGCTGAGGTGCACAGTAGTGGGAAGAGATAGGTGGTACTGGGGGTAACCAGTAACAGGAATAGCTGAAGGCACTGCGATAGATGTAGGGTGGCACTACAGTACACAACAAATATGAGAGAAGATTGGCAATAGGCTACAGAATAGATCTGAGGGCAATAGGCAGTAAGCTACACAGTTGATACTTAGAACAAGACACAGTTGTTGCCTGGACCATCTACACAGTTGATACCTAGAACAGGGCTACACAGTTGATATCTAGAACAGGGCTGCACAATTGATACCTAGAACAGGGCTACACAGTTGATACCTAGAACAGGGCTGCATAGTTGATATTTAGAACCGGGCTTCACAGTTGATATCTAGAAAAGGGCTGCACAGTAGATACATGCAGCAGGTGGCGCTGCAATAAACAAATAGGCATGAGGTTTGACCTGGGAAGATGATTACCAAAAGTATAGACAAGCAAATATACAGTTATGGTGACATTGGTAGGGCAGACAATACATATTGATATTCCAGGGTGAATGCAGATGACAATGGGTAGCGTGCACGTAGTAGAGTCAGAGTCTCAGTGGTGGGCACATGAACATTGGAATTCCCTTTGGTGGGGCTGTAATGTCAGGCAACCGTGTCCTAATTGCGCGGGTTGGCTCCCGGAGGGAGAAGTAGCAGGAGGAGTGCTGGAGGTGTCTGCTGAGAGGTGCGTCTCAGGTACATGTGAGGGAGATTTCGACAGCGTGGATGAGCGAGACACAAGGCTTACTCTGAGGGGTCAAGGGCTATGAGAGAAGGCAAACAATAAGGTCCGGATAGGGAGGGTTGGTTGATGAGAAGGAGGAGTACTCACGGTAGTTAGATGAATGTCTGGACAGGAGCGTTTCTGGCCGACAGCCTACGAACCGTGACAGACAGCCACAGACAAGCCTTTTGATTCAGGCCTATCCCTTCGCTAGCCAGGTAATGTACGCAGTCCAAGGATATATGGCGTTTTGTTTTGGGTGTAACAGCAATGTGCCTCGAGCAGCAGTTTATGAGAAGGCTGCATGAAGGCATAAGGATGGGCAGTTATTGAGGGCTGAATCTATTACTGTTATTTTACACTGTTTACTTTTAAGTACCTATCTGAGCTCTCTCTCTCACATCTCTCTATCCCTCCTCTTTTTGTAAGTGAAACAACAGTAGGGCTCATCCACAGCTGTAAAATAACCTGTGAAGGACAGCCTCAATTCCCTAGGGTGAGTAAAGGAACGGTTGCAAGACCGTCCAGTAATTGGGGTAATAGTTGCCTGCTGCTCATTATAACTGGGGCATACTGTGATGAACATCATGACATGAAATGTAAGGGGCCTTTGGGCACCTATTAAATGACAACAGGTTCTCACTGACCTGAGGAAACTGGATGTTCAAGTGGCCCTTCCCCAAGAGATGCACCTCCCATCAGGGGAAGTGCCAATGCTAAGGGGACAATTGGTCGGCCAGGTATGTGCGTCCGCACCCAATGGTCAGAGAGGGGGGTGGCTCTTCTCTTCCACAAGAAGCTCTCACCATGCATAGTGAACACCAGGATCGATGGGGAAGGCAGACGGTTATTGGTGGAGTGCTTGTTAAACAAACTCCCATTAACAATCCTGAATATCAACGCCCCTAACTTAGCGTTTCTAGAAATCTGGCAAAGCCTACGGCATATGGTCCAGACATGTAACTCCCTTATTTATTTATTTTATTTTTATTTTATTTATTTATTACATTTGATACACGCCCAGACCCTCAGGTATCAGGGCGAGGTTGCAAAAACATTAATCATGATTACAGTCAGAATATCTGATAATCGGTGGAGATTCTACTTTCCCAGCTGACCCCATCCTAGATAGGCAAACCCTATGTAGATATAGAGCTTCTAAAATGTAGGGATAATTTCAGGATGTTATTGAGTATAATAGCCTTGTAGACGTATGGAGACTTTGCTATCCTGAGGGGTAGAGTACACTTTCTACTCTCCAATGCACTGCTTACCCTTCACGAATTGACTATATATTCATTAGTAAAGGCCTGGCAAAGTTGGTATATGGAGCTGAAATTTCACCTATTGTAAAATATTAGATCATGCTCCAGTGATTGTGACTATAGATTGGGGACATAGCACGCCAAGGAGTGGCAAGTGCTGACTAAACATGGATCCACGCTTCAAGAGTTCTAGGCAAGGGGGGAGCAGCTTTTCAGTAGCAGCACCCAACATTTGGAACTCCCTCCCCATTCTCACGAAAAATGAGCCATCCCATCAGCGCTTTAAGAAATCGATCAAAACTTGGCTCTTCATGAAATTCTAATCACGCACCTGTGCCTGCTGTCTGACCCCACATATCGTCATGCTCCCACTCACTATTCGATCTCACCCATTCTCTGTACGTGAGTTCTAAAAAATGTATAGACTGTGATACCCTGTGAATCCACACTGTAACCAGGAAATTAGCTCTCTTTTGTACATATTGTAATATTCTGTATTGTATTGGTAACGTAACATTGTTTTTCCCTGTAACCAGATAACTAAGCCTGCTGTAACCTACGCCATGATACCTCCGGGTCTGGGCGTATATTAAATGTTATAAATAAATAAATATATTGGGCAGTAGGGAGTTTAGAGACTCCATGAGGCAATTTACGAGAGAATACTTCCCTCTGAATGAAAACCGGGAGGTAGTGCCTAGTGTGGTATGGGACACTTACAAAGCCACCCTCAGGGAACATACTATAAGTTTCTTCTCATGGAGAAAGATAGCAACGCTACAAGAAGTTTGTATAATGCATGGGGCGATGGGAGCATCAGTATCAGCACGTACGCACTGACCATCATTTAAAGGAGCTTATTAAGGATACATGTGAATGCAATAAAGTAACAGGGCAGCTCCTCCTTAAAAATCATTCTAACTTTTCTGGGGGCGCGAATACGGCCGGCTCCATGTTGTAAAAATAACCTTAAGGCTAGGAACCAGAACAACAGGGTCTCAACCCTTGTAGCTGGGGGAGTCACAATATTTAAAAATAAGGACCTTGCAAGTGAATTTTCTAAAATTCTGCAAAACCTTACATACCCCCGAAAGCATCCACTCCCTGCGTATGATTATATCGCATATGTCGAAAATGTGCCATATCCAAGAGGGCAACAATCCCCCTGTAAGAACTGCTGAAACAGGAGCAGGAAATATCTGTTCCAGAAATCAAGGGAGTCATTTGTACATCTAAACAGGAAGGTCCGAGGCCAGATGGTCTCTCTATAGACTTGTACTATACATTCAAAGACTTGTTGGCACCGAAATGATGGTCTCTCTTTAAGAGGTATGGCGAGGAGAGTGCACTCAGTGGAACATTCTATGAGGCTATTATCCACATAATTGCGAAATCTGGGAAAGAGAGCTTAGGAGAATTACAGACCAATTTCTCTAATCAACATGGAAGTGAACATGTGTGCCAAAGTGCTGGCCATGAGGCTGGACTCTATCCTCATAAAGATCAAACAGGGTTTATAAAAGGCAGACTCTCCTGCGCAAACCCCCGCCTGCTATGCAATGCTTTGAGTTAGGGAAAAACTCTGCGTAAGCGAACAGGCCTTGGGCCATGCCTACATTAGACCCACAGAAGGCCCTCGATAAGGTGTCCTGGTGATTTTGAAAGGAAATCCTGTGGTGGCATGGGTTTGGCCCTGCAATAATAGCACTGTTACTGGTGCTCTAAAACATCCCAAATCCCCGCTATATTTTAAAGGGTTGTTTAATCATTATTGTCCCCGTTTCAGAGGCACAAAACAGGGCTGCCACTCTGCTGCGTTTTGTGCTATCCCGTGAACCCCTGCTTAAGCAGTTCTGGATGAATGAGGAAATCAAAGGAGTAGGCACCCCCTCCTGCACCGACAAAGTGTGAGCATACACTGATGAAATCATTGCGTACCTCGAGGACCAGGAGGACCCCCTTCGACCCTTCTTGTGGGGAAATCGAGTGGTACTCGAGGGGCTCCAGATACATATTACATTTTGGGAAAAACAAAGTTAAGCTCTTTCACAATCTATGTTTTAGCACACACATCAATGGTCAGGGGAACATCACATACTTAGGCATCGCCTTCCCCAATTGCACAATATATATTATAAAAATGAATTACGAAAGAATTATGTCCAAAGTTGAGTTATTAGTCAATAAATGGTCCCCCCTACACCTCACATGGTGGGGTGGCTAGAACTCGATTATAATGAGTATCTCCCTGTGATCATGCGCAGTCTGGCAATTATACCCCTTCATTGGTCCGCCTCCTTCTTAATCGACATCCATATTAGCCTATATCAGTGGTCTTCAAACTTCTTTCGCCTTGTCGCCCTCTGAGCACAATTTGGGCTAACCGGGACCCCCCCAAAATGCCAAATATACAGTATTTGGAAATGGCTATGAACTATTGCGCACCGTCACTGCACACTAGTCCCTGGGCTCCCCCACGTGCTACCATCACAGTACCTGGGCTCCCTCATCCCACTCCTACCCAGTCCCTGGGCTCTCCCCACCTCATCACAGACCCCAGGCTCTTCCCACCCTGCTCTCACCACTATCCCAGTGCAGTGGCGTAACACAAGCTCTGGGGGCTCCCCTGCAAGCCATGCTGAGGGCCCCCCCCCAACTCGGCAACAAATCACAAGTCGTGCCACACTTTGGGCTGCCCTAGATTACCACGCTTGCGCAAAATGCACAAACGTGTTGCTGAAGGGGTATGCCACATACTGCACTAGGAGAAAGATATAAATCTGTGTTTTAATGAAATATACAGCACACTTTCTGAGAAAAATGTACTAAAAAGCCACAGGGTTTGCTATTGTTGTGTAGGGTAACAGCAATCCAAAACATGCAAGTCACCAACAGTGCACATGAACATTAATGCTTTGCTATTAAAAATGTCATGCCCAAAATGAAAACATGTCCAACTGGCTGCACAATGTAGACCAGTGTAGACACATAATAACATTACAGTAACATTAAGACATATCTAGAATGGTTGCACCAAAATGCCAGTCGAAGCAATAAGACTCATCAAGAAGAGAGCACACATTCAAGCCTACGTCTCTACGGCCTCTAACAACACAGCCAAACTCTTTAACATCTGCAAGGAACTGGCCAATCCTGTTGCGGTTTCTACCTCTCCTGTTCCCTCAACAGGCCCTCTGTATGGCTTTGCCCTCTCACTTCTCTGCTAAAACTCAGGACATCCTGTCCACTATCTCCTCTTCCTCTCCCTCTTCCTCGCTCGCCCCCCTTTGGCCATCTCTCCCTCTCCTCCTCCTTTCTCCTCTTTCTCTCTAACACCTGACAAGGTTTCTAGACAAGTCCCATCTATGGAAGTGTCATCGAAACAGGTGCTCGTCTGCTCCTCCAGAGCCGTCAAGGACCACATTGACACGATCCAGCCTTGGCCAATTTCTTTAATCATTCTTTTGCCACTGGAACTTTCCCCTCTCCCAAATTCTTGGAAAAGCTGGCCAACTGCCAGTTTACACTCCACACTGAATCTGTTGGTTGTCTCCATGACCATCAGTCTGGCTTAAGAGCTGCCAGAGGCACGGAAACTGCTCTCCTGAACACCTGTGAAGATCTGATCTCTAACCTTGATTCCAGCATTCCTTCTGTCCTCATCATCCTGGAACTTTCCTCTGCTTTCGACACGGTCAACCACGCCATCCTAATCAATTGACTCTGTGAGAACCTGGGCATCATGTATCAGGGCCTGGAGTGGCTGACCTCCTTCCTCTTGGACCGCCCCTTCCAGGTCCAACTTTGTCCCTTTCACTCTGCCACCTCTCTCTACATGTGTCGTTCTCCAGGGCTCTATCCTCTCACCCTGGTTTTTCAACCTCTATTTGGCCCCTTTGACTTACCTGATCTCTACCTTCTCCTCTAATTTACAGTGTTATGTGGATGACACTCAGCTTTCATTCAGGCTCCCCTCAGCCTACTCTCCTCTCTCGCTCATTCCTGTTGTCATCTTCAACTCCACTCTCTCTTTCTCTCCTCACATCTCGGACGTCGCCAAGAAATCCCACTACCAGCTGCACCTCCTCAAAGGGACTCTTCCATTTCTCACTTTCCCCCAGAAGCTCACTGTCTCCAGAGCTCTGGTTCTCTCTAGGCTGGACTACTGCAACAGCCACTTTCTCAATCTGCCTTCCTCTACTCTCCACCCTCTGCAACTAATCCAGAATAGGACTGCAAGACTTGTCCTTGGCCTCAAGTCTAGGGACTATCTCTCCAGCCATGAAATCTCTCGACTGGCTCTCGGTGGCTGCAAGGATCAAGTTCAAGACCCTTTTCATTGTCCACAAAGCTTTCTGGGGCGGGTATCTGCACTACATCCAACGCTATCTTTCAAAATACCTTCCTTCTCGAGCCCTAAGGGTTAGATACTTCTCCAGGCAGAGAGTGGGGGAGGGGGTAGATCCTTCTCCCCTGCAGGTGCCTCCCTCTGAAATGGCCTCCCTGACCCTTGCAAACTTGAGCCAGTCCACCTGAAGTTCCGGAAGCAGCTCAAAACATTCCTCTTCTCCTCTGATTTCTCTCTCTCCCTCCCCTGCTGACCTACCTGTCCGCTGTACCAACTGGTTGCTTGGCTACCCTC
Source organism: Ambystoma mexicanum (assembly GCF_040938575.1). Lineage (NCBI taxonomy): Eukaryota > Metazoa > Chordata > Amphibia > Caudata > Ambystomatidae > Ambystoma > Ambystoma mexicanum. The sequence continues at coordinate 548,380,288 of NC_090924.1, forward strand.
TGTCTCACTTAGTCCAGGCTCTTTCTTGATCAGTCACCCTTGCACTTCCTCCAGGCCTACCATGCAGTTAGGGGCTGTAGCTGTAACCCTACAATCCCTTGTTCTCCTTGCACTACCCAGAGCCTCACTGGCCTGGCGGCACTTACTCACAGCATTGCTGCCCTGTTTTCCCCTCCACTCTCCCTTGCACTTCCCCCCTCCCTTTCCCCTTCTCGTTCTCGCACTTGCACGATCTGAATGACACAAGGCTTAGTAAGATCATTTGTCTTGTCCTCCCTCAGTTTTCCTTCTCTTGTCTTGTTGTGCCTAAAGACACTTGTGCACAGGTGCGTTATATATGACCTATCATATCATAACATATCATTTTATCACAGATGCCCAGAAAAATATCCAGTGCCGCAGTAAACAAACAGCTAGACTGGCAGAATCCAAATGCCAGTCTAGCCAGGTAATTACACTTATCAGGACTGCTTTATCAGAAATGCCCAGTTAAAAAAAGTCATACCAAACTGAGGAATGACTAGACTGGCTGCACCAAAATGCCTCTCTAGCCACTAATACCACATATCATGCCTGCTTAGCATGGACATGGACGACCATTATGATTTATTGCACAACCCCACCCCCCCACACATCCCTTCTCCCTCCCATCCCCTACCCCAGCCTCCAAAATCAGCTCATTGGTCCAGAATTACCTTCACGTCCCTCTTCCTTGTCCCAGTGATTACGTATGAGGCTCCTTGCATCACTGGTAAGTACTGGAGGAAGAGTGGGACTAGGAGTAATGAAGATTACAGGTAGCTAAATCAGGCATTACCTTCATGTACCTCTACCTTATCCCAGTACTTGTGTATGAGGCATAGTGACTCAAACACAAGTACTGCCTCATACACAAGTACTGGGATGAGGAAGAATAGGGCTAGGTGTAAAGAAGATTACCAATAATTAATCAAGGCATTAAACACAAGTAGTGGTGCAACACCATTGAGCTAACTGGGCTTCAGCTCTCCACCCCCCCCCCACTGAAATTGTGGGCTATGTTGACTTGACCTGGCTGACCTTCAGAGCAGTTGCCGGACAGAAAAGGACACAGATGTTAAACGGCACCTGGGTTTTGCCATTAACAAGGGCCCGGCCCAGCAACTACTAATGTACATCATTTCACTGTTAGTACCTGCATTCAAATGCCAAATTTTTTAAGCAATTGAAATTGTGATGTGGGTTTAGTACTTGCATGCCAGGGGAGTGATTGGAAGGGTAGAGCGGAAACATGAGACCAGTCATTCTCACAGCAGCCCATAAGTGGGTGCTTTCAGACCTAAAGGAGAGAGGTAACTGCTTGTAACATTGAAGCTGCACTAGAATAGTCTCATTAAAATACGTAAAGAAATTAGATGACCCCACACAAATAAGTTTGCTCCTCCCCACCACACGTGAAGTTAGCACCTCTCCCAACATTTGAAAAGTTAGCCCCCCTGAAATGTAGGTTTTGTTGCGCCCCTGAACACAAGCACACACACCATTCACCATATATACACATGCACACACAGCCAACCATATATTTAAGTGCACACCCTTTCACCATACAGGCACACCCAGGTTAAGTGTGCAACCTTTCACCACACAGGCACACACAGCCAGGCAGCCAACCATACATTTAAGTGTGCATCCTTTCACCGTACATGCACACCCAGCCACCCATACATTTGTGTGCACCTTTCACCATACACTCACACAGGCTGTCACCTATACATTTAAGTGTGCACTCTTTCACCATACCCTCACACAGTCACCTATACATTTAAGTGTGGACACTTTCACCATACAGGCACACCCAGGCAGCCACCCATATATTTCAGTGTGCATCCTTTCACCAAACACTCACACATGCACACGTCATGGGTTTAGGGGAGCCATAATACTTCAAAAATATATTGGGCCTCATAAGGACCCTGGCGGTGACGGTATGAACGGTGCCGGTAAGGCACTGGTACCATTCATACCATCCCGCTACATTACGAGTTCTGTTCTCAGGTTCCTGACAGCCCGCCAGGTCTTACCTGGCGGGCTGTGCGCCACCCGAGAGCATAACTTGTAATTGCGCCAGCACCGTTATCAACGGTGCCGGCGCAAACATGATCCCCACGCCCATTCTGCCCTATTGGGCAGAATGGGGATCGGGAGCCCGGCAATACCGCCACCCGCGAATGGGCAATTATCGGCCCATTCATCTTGTAATGGGCCTGTTATTGCACAATCGCGGGAGGCAGGGCCGATAGCGAGCATGGCGGTAGCCGTGCCTGCCATACAGGCACAGCTACCGCCATGCTCGTAATGAGGCCCATTGTTTCTTTTTGAAGTCACTCTGACTTCATAAAGACATTATTTCCGTTAAGGACTGGACCATAACGGAAATAATTTCTTTATGAAGGCAGAGTGACTTCAAAAATAAACTATTTATTTTTGAAGTCATTGGGCTTTCCCCACCCCATGACATGGAGGCCTCCAGCCTAGGGTCTTCATGTCATGGGGTGGGGGTAGCCACCGGACTTTTGTATTCACTCTGCCTTCATAAAGAAAGTATTTTTTTTTTTACTCCAAGTGGGGCCCCCTTCCTTCCAGAAGATTAGGTCGCGGGGCCCCACGCACCGTGGGGTGTGCGGGGGCCCCTGTTACGCCAGTGTCCCAGTACTCCCGCCAATCCCGCTGCCACCACAGTCCCTGGGCTCCCCCAACCCGTTCCCAACACAGTCCGAGGACCAGTGGGAGCTGGTGAATTTTTTTAATGGAGGGGCATAAATCATTCCCACAAAAATGCCATAGCGACCGAGCGCAGCGAGAGCGCCCGAACCAATCAAGGGGGATTCTGGGGGTACAACCCTCCAGCCCCCTCCACCCCCACTCACCAAAATCAGATCAACGGACCAAAACAAACACACACACACACTCACTCACACACTCACACAGCAATCAATCTATCATTCATGCAAGCACCCATCATCATACACTCACTCATAACACAAACATACACGCATCCATACACATATTTAAATAAAAAATAAATGAACATAAACGTACCTTTTGCAGGGGCCTGCGCCTTGGTGCTGAAATGCCCCATTCCGGGGTTGCTCTGTCTGTATGTGCGAGGAGGCGCAGGAGCTCCTTCTCACACATACAGGCATCCAGTGCCCCAGCCAGCATGTCCAATGATCTATGCAAGGCTGGCAAAGCAAAACGCCCCCAGCCTTGCCTGGCTCAGTGAGCATGTGCGGCTGGAGAATGATCTGTCAAAGGGAAACAGTGTTTCCCTTTGACAGTTCAGCCAGCCCAGGAGCACTCCCTCAGCTGGAAAAAAGCAGCCGAGGGAGTGCTCAGTGTTTCCCTGAGCTGGCTCCACGGCTCCTCCATAATGGGTGAGGTGGCCACTGGGTGGATGCCCCTTCGCTCGTAATGGATGAGCCGCCAGGCTATGCAGCTAATAGTTTTGACCATTGTTGCTGAATGAATATTAAATATCACAATTTGCTTACATTTTGACAAAAAACACCCCGTGCGTACTATTCAAACAGCCTGTGACTAAATCAATGAATATCCATTTGCAACTGCGGGGCGCTTTTTCATTGAGGCCTGAGACAGTATTATGGTCCAGTCCAACCATGTGAGCCTCCCCTGCCCATTTCCTCCAAACTAAAAAATGTTTTAAAAAAAACAAATTATATATTATTTTCATTTTTAAATTTCATGCTGGGCTCTCGCGCCCTTGTGGGGGGGGCATGCCCCAGAGCTTGAAGACCTCTGGCCTATATTGAGATATATTCAGCTATCCAAGTGAGTGTGCAACTTTTTACACATGGCGGAGTGATACTTAAGGCTGTGGAAAGAAAAACGTCTGAGAAAGGCGGCAGGCATCTACAGCATCCTCAAACAAAACAGTGATGAGAACCATAACGGGAGAACTGAACTGGCTTGAAGTGAAGATTGCAGATTCAGCATACCCTCTTTATGTCATATAACAGACCCCTGTTAACACCATGCCAACTAGCCAATGGTAGAAATTATTCAGATTGCGAACTGTGTTGGGCGTGCGGAAAGGAAAAGGTCTCCTTAATGCATATGTTTTTTGGATGTAGAGGCTCAAGGACATTTTGGGATGGTGTATGGCCGAAGATACAGCAAAACCAAAAGGTGATGGCTGGAAGGTTTTGAATCAATCATAACCACTGTCACGGTTCTGGGCAACCATCCAGACCATTGTTTTTCAGCCTGCCAAACCATTACTGAAGGGGAAAGACCATATGCAAATCAGGCTAGGCTCTGCCCCAAAATGGGCAGTCCAGCCTGAACTACTAGGTCACAACCCTTCTGCATGAGACCACAAGCAGCCCCAGACATGTTTCAGCCATGTTAGGCGTCATGGGTGAGGGGTAGGTTGGGTCCTTTTTATGTAGCGGCTCAAGGACATTTTGGGATGCTGTATGGATGAAGATACAGAACATCTGCCGCACCTGTATCCCCTTCTCTCTGGAAGCTGTTCTGCTGGGCAGCGTGCACCCGGCTTCTCGCGGAGTGGTGATCCAGGGGAGGACACTGCACATGCTGATAGCTATTGTGATTAAGGTAACAACATCCAACTGGAAGAACCGTTGCCATCTGTCAGTAAAGGTGGAATCAGGTGGTCTAATTGCACTGTATGGACACCTACATTATCAAGAAAATGCCCGGCTCGTGCCCAAGTGACGCATCATGGCAACACTTTGAAGAGTTCCTCAATACTAGAACCTGATATCCACTGGGAGAGACCGAAGGTAGTGGAGGGTACACCTGGTGCTTAATGCAAATGCCTCTAATTAATAACTGTACACGTGCTGAATCTACAGCTGGTCAGCTAAGTATATGTCTATCATATATAGCACATGTATATACACATTCAGCATTATCTTTGTAAGTATTATATTGCACCTTGTTCCGCTATTCCTTTCTATCTCTATCCGTCTCTATTATTTCTTTCCTCCCATCTGTGGTCTCTTTCTACTCTTCTCTTACCTCCTGCAATTCTCTTTGTATGGCTTAAGGTGTAGAAGTGTTCTATACCGGGAAGAGCAACTCATGGAGTCAATGATCGTGTGGTTTCTGTTCAACGAGTTGAATTTTGAATAAGTAGTTGAAGTTTGCTAAGCCTTGAGTACTACTGGTTGTGTCAGTTGTGCCAGAATCTTTTACACTATATGTGTTTCAGTTCTAAAAGAACACTGTTCCCGAACCACAGCTGTTTTGTTCCACTGAAGTCTGTTATGACACTGTTATGAATTGCGAACTCTGAATCTTAATAAAATTGTTTAACTAAAAAAAAAATGTGGGTGGTTTGGTTTATCCCTAAACGAGTTCACCCATCAGTACTGAGACCAGGGAGTGCATGCACACCCTAAACAGCACTGCTTCTTAATGGTGCATCATGAATAGTGCGAACATGAAATGTAATATTCAAGTTTTGATTCTTGCAGCAGCTCAACCTTCATGCCCAGTCTCAGTGCTCTGCTGCCGTTGATACATTTAAAAGATATTGGGAGTGATTTACAAATGCGTTTTTAAATGGGATTGTCATTATCCTGATTCATGGAATTTTATGCATGATGCAAAGTGACTTTTCACTGGTGCAAAGTAACTTTGCACTGCCAACAAACACCCTGATTCTTGGAACGGTTAAGTGAATTTCCAACCAACACCCTGATTCATGCAACAGTGCAAAGCGTATTTTTTGCCATGTAAAGTCACTTTGCCCTGTAAACATACAATTTGCACTGCTCCACTCTGATTCATGGAACAGTGCAAAGTGTATTTGTGGCGTGCAAAGTCACTTTGCCCTGTAAACATATACTTTGCACTGCTCCACTCTGATTCATGGAACAGTGCAAAGTGTATTTCTGGCGTGCAAAGTCACTTTGCACTGCAAAAATACACTTTGCACTGCTTCACCCTGATTCATGGAACAGTGCAAAGTGTATTTTTGGCGTGCAAAGTCACTTTGCCCTGTAAACATATACTTTGCACTGCTCCACTCTGATTCATGGGACAGTGCAAAGTGTATTTCTGGCGTGCAAAGTCACTTTGCATGGCAAAAATACACTTTGCACTGTTCCATGAATCAGGGTTGTTGATAGTGTAGAGTCGCTTTGCCCCAGTGAAAAGTCACTTTGCACAGTCCAAAAAAATCCATTAATCATGCCCTATGTGAATCAGGCACAGGGGCAACTATGCTGTACGAGTGAAAGACACAAACACTAACACCCCAAGAAAGCCCCGCTCACAGGCACACACACACACACACGAGCAGGCAGGCAACTCACCCACGGAGGCATTCACAGACCTTCTGGTGCCTTTGAACCTGCATGCTTTCTAGCTTCGAGCAACAGCGAAAACTAAAACAAACTGCTTGTAAAGCGCGCAACAGGTGCCTTTTGATAATGATGGCGCCTGCGGGGGAGTAAGAATGAAAAGTGATCCACACCCAGGTGTGGGCGTGAGTCGGGCTCACCTGCTCTAAAAGCCCTGACTTGAGGTATGGCAGAGGAACAGGTGTAGGTGAGTCAGGGCATTTCATACGTCATATATTTGATCAGGGGAGTTGCTAGGTCTGGAAAAGACCCGGGGCTAAGCTGATGTCGGAACTGTTGGGACTGGGGGCTAGCTAGTCTTTTGGCTGTAGCTCCTGAGATTCAATCCGGGGCTACAACCAAAAGATCAGGGGCTATAGCCCCCTTAGCCCCCCCTAGCAACGCCCCTGTATTTGATACAGGCGCACTACTGCTCACGGTCCTTTCCACTCCAATCATGAAAGAGCAAAGCAGCTCAGAAGGAAACCTGCACCAAAAGCTAATGCAAAAGAAATAGAAATATTGAAAAGAAAGGAATAAAAGATAGGAAGTCGCTCAACGTGTATAGTCTCTGCAGATATGTACTGGATGAATTGGCGATAGGGAGGATAACACTTTCATTTGTTTGTTTGTCAAACCCATCCCAATAGAACTCTCACTGATCCAAAGTCTCTGTCTAGGCGTTGTGCGTGTGTGGGTGGTACCATGGTGAGATGGCGTCGGCTGGGCCTTAGTGGCTGAGAGCAGGCAGGGGGGTCCCCCTAGCCAAGCTGAGAACAATGAGGGCCGACTATGGCATCCTCTGACTTCCCCAATGACTAGTAACTGATCCACATTTGTCAGTCATCCTAAGCCAAAAAAGAGCTGCAAAGGAGCGTGGAGTGTGTGATAGAGCAGTCCCTCCAGTCTTTGGCAACAACATCCATATTGGGAGAGTGGTCATCTGGCTCCTCAGGCCGATGGCAGGAGTAGCAGAAGCACAGAATAATTTCAATAATGTATGTAGGTGATCACTGGAGGACCCAAGTGGCAGAAGGATGTGGCTCTAGCACCGTCAACATATGCACCCCTCCTACACAAATGAGATCCCCACGTACACCTAAGAGAGGCATACTGGGCACCATGGTAGCTACCTTTGAGAGTGCCTACGCCTTCCACTGATGGGCATCGCCCAGTCCTGAAAAGATCTTCTTAGGCCTACATCCACAAGTCATGTCCTGCTGGCTTGTAAGTGGCCTTTGTTGGCTTTCTCAGCAGGGACCCATGGGGAGTAGGAGTTCCCTCATGCTTCATTAGCCGCATGGGCATTACTAAACTCCCCACATATTGTCCCATGTCAAATGTATATATCATTAGCCCAGTCCTGGCTGAAAACGAACAACCCAACATCTCTGTTAGGAAGTTGGATAATATTGCCTTTATCAAATAGCTGCTCAATTAACCACCATGAAAAAGTGAAACCCCTCCCTTGGACTTATGTATGGAGGGTCTGATGTATAACTTTATTGACACCACCCATAATTACCTCAGGCTTATCATCAAGGTCTACCAATGTTTTACATTCAATAGTCCACTTTCACAAGTACGATGGAAGAATTAGCGACAGTATCATCTCGTGAGTGCGTCTTTTGCCAGTCACAAGAATCCATTATTTTGTTTACAGAGATAGAGGGAGAGTTCTTCGTTATCCTCACACCCATGGTTTGAAGATAGGAATGTTTCTCCAGAATTCCTCATTAACCACCTTTCACCCTTTTGACTTTGGTGAAATGTATAAATATTGGAAAATTAAAAAAACTGCACTACTTTTGTTCATTGAGAGAGCCCCGTAAGCACTTCCACAGAGCAGGACTGCCACCGTACTGCCAAACTATGAGTTTTGCTCGCGGGTGCCTGACAGCCCACCAGGTCTGACCTGGCGGGCTGTGCGGCGCCCGCGAGCATAATCCGTGGCTGCACCAGCACCAGTGCCGCTGCATCCATGCTCCCCATCCCCATTCAGCCCTATGCGGCTGAATGGGTATGGGGAGCCCTGTAATACCGGCACATGCGAATGGGCAATTACCTGGCTGCAACACTTGTAATGGCCCGGTAATTGCCCATTCGCGGGTGCCGGACCCAGAGGGGAGTTTGGCGGTAACTGTGCCTGCCATACAGGCACGTCTACCGCCAAACTCCTAATGAGGCCCATTATGTCATTCATAACTCTGATGGGTGCATACCAGTATAAGCGTATGCCCTCTGGCTTGGTGTCTGTGGTTTTTCAGAGCATTATGGAAAATCTGTTTAAAGTGACCAAGGGCATATATTGCTTTCAGGATGACATCTTTGTGTCTGCATGGGAAGAGGAAGAAAATTAGAAGTTGTTAGTGCAGGTTTTGGAAACTCTGCAGAAGGGGGGGTTGACTGTGAAGAAGGAGAAGTGCAAGTTCAAGGTAAATGAGGTCACGTACCTAGGGCACGTGGTAACTGAATAGGTGTTGCAGCAAAGTTGGTGAAGGCAATAAGGGAGGTGTGTAGGCTGCAAAACAGTTGAGGTCGTTTATAGTACTCATGGAGTTCTGTGCTAAGTTTGTGCCAAATTTCTCTGAGAAAATGGGAGTTTTTGAGGATGAGTAAGGCGTTTGAGTGTTTCAGACTTGATGGAATAAGCACTGAAAAGTATTAAAGAAGCCATAATGAAACCCACCAAATGATATGCTTTGAGGTGGAGTGAAGACTGTGTTGACTGTGTATGCGAGCTTGAGGGGCTTAGGTGCAGTACTGTAAGAGGATTCAATTCAACACTACAGCTAAGTCAATGCCTAGTCTGGGATACTGAATGGAAACCCTTATTAATATATCTTTATGTCCAGTTCATGCGTTCTGGATGACTACCCCTATTTAACACCCCTCTCTTGGAATCCCCCTGACCCCACTGAGCCAAGAAGTAGTTCTGTTTTGCAAGTTTAAAGGTTTATTTGATAATTTAAACAATAGATATATATATCACACTTTATAATAAATTAATAATTTAATATCACACTTAATCTGAGCAGTAATCAATAATGGATAGTCCGGCACTAGCACACTTCTTTATAATCAATGATGAGTGGTTATAGGATGGATAAGATAGCAACACTGGTAAATAGGGACAGAAGAATAATGTGGTAGAGAATGCTTTATAGGGTTCAAGGAAATGCAAGGTTGAATGAATGAAATGCAGTATAGAAATACTCAATATGATTTCAACAAAACAATGTAATCACTTTTCTCTGGCAATCCCCTCCCCCCTTTATGCAATGCAAGGAAATGGAAGGAAAGCACACAGTTCTCAGAAATGCAATCAAATGTAATTCAGTTCACCCCAGCAAGCTTAGACTACAGAAGTTGGAAACACAGGCCCAAAATGCTTTTATATGTGCTGGCAATGAAGTGAAAAATATGCTAAAATGCTTTTAATTCCCTCTAGAGGTTCAGGGTGAGTGGTGTCAAGTTAATATTAGTCCAGGCTCACTCTAGCAATGATTCAGGGATGGTTCTTAAGAGGCAAACGAATTTTAAGCAAGGAAACTGCTGTTTTCGCACGTGGAGAAATTTGCAAATCGCGGTACATTCGTGAGTGCGTTTTTCGCGATTGCGGCAAAAGTATAGAGAATCGGAATGCGGTTCTAGGTTCGTTGAAAAGCCAAGATTCCCAGCTTTCAGAGGAAAGTTACTGCAAGTCTCTAAGACAAACGGTCACGGAGATATGAGTGATATGGTAAAGGTCGTTTTTCAGATTTGAAATTTTAAAGTTCAAAGTGACAAGTGACAGCTAGCAACTAGAAATGACAGGTGACAGCTTTTAGGCAGTTCTACTTAGATTAAAATAGATTGAATTATATTATTTTAACTAAGAGATTGGTTCTGCACAGTTCTGCTAGGTACTCACAATATATTTTTGAATTAGGCCTCGCCACGGATCTGGTCAGGTTTTAGACTGGACTCTGGTCTGGTCTTGGCACTTCACAGTGATCTGGGTCAGCTCTCTGGTTCTGCTAACAGTGGTCTGGGTCAGCTCTGCTCTCTCTGGTCTAGCCTCTCTGGATTCTGGAGATTGATGGATTTGAAGTCTGGATCTCTGGATGTTGTATGGTCCGGCAGCATGCTCCGCAGCAAATGGAATTGAATGTCCCTATCTGTCCTGACTGTCTGCTTTTATGTGTTTTGAAAATGGGTGGAAAGGCTAGCTTCCTAGGCCCTACCCCTCTCCACTTGTCATTGGCCACTTCATCCTCTTCCCCTTGATTGGGGGAATGAAATGAAGTGTCATCATGATGAGGTCTGTTTATGATACAGAGAACCCACCCCTGTCAAATTACACACAATCTATATTTTGACCCAAAAGACATATTTGCACAGGTACACATTTGTTTAAAATTACATGCACCCATCACATATCACAGGAGGTATACCCTGTCCAAATCTGCTCTTCCTGGGAGCTTGCATTCAGAAATGGCAACATTTGCACTTTTTGGTCAGGTTACCAATATCAGATTCTTACTCAAATTTACCCAAATGTGTGCAAGGCATGCAGGCATTGATTGATGAAATATCAGACTTTTAACATGCATACATTTTAAGTAATACCCTCTTAACTGCTAGCTTTCCCCCAGATCATGCCACCGGTTCTAAAAACCTCTTAAAATGTGGGCAGAAAAATCACAAGAATTATGGTATCATTTAAATAATCATGACAAGTCCGTACTATGAGTTATTCATCTTTTTCTAAAACCATATTCTGGCTACAGAGGGGTGTGGTTTCAGGTCACATGGTACAGAAACCAGTTTTTCCACTTTCTTCAATCTCAGCCTCTGTCTCCAGTTTCTCCCCCTCCCAGTTTCTGCCAAGCCAGCTTGCTCTCACATGCAGTGCTCCTTCCCTTTCCTTCCAGGAGGAAGCCACATTTACGACTCTCACCAATAAAACATTTGCCTGAGTCAGGACAGGGCTTTGTTCAATTTCCTGCAGAGCCCAGGTAATTCAATCAGAGAAGTGTCAGATCCCTTTTGGTGGGAACAGCAAAAGGCAGCTGGCCTGGGAACACAGCTGTAGTGCAAGTCTCAACTCCTGTCGGGGGTAGCTGGTGGGCAGAATTCAGTTCCTTAAGCCAGGCCCCAGCTAATGTCACTTTTAGTTACCCAGTTTTCTGAATTCAAATAAAACTAACCATTTTTACATATGCAGCTAGAATTCTGATTCTAAGTTTAAAACTATGACATTTAAACAATTGCAACCTATGTGACACTCAAAAGTAGGTCACTCATTTCTTTTAAACATTTAGGTTTTTAGTGTCTTTCAGTCCAAATTTACTTAAACTGCTGAAATCCACAGCTCAGCCAGTCTTGTTATAAACCTTCAAGTCACTTCAGAATATAACTTTACATTGGATCCACCTCTCAGTAAGTCTTTCTTTGGCCTGCTTTGGGTTCATTTATTCAGTTTTACACAAAAAGAGAAAAAAAGTCTGGTGTTGTTTTAAACCGCCGGCTTTCTGATAGTGGTGAGTACTGGTAATGCAACCATTTTTGGGATTTAAGAAAATGAATTCCCCACAATTCTAGGTTGCTTTTGGCAATCAGCATTGCCATTCCCAATGGTTTCAGGCTACTGTGTGGGTAGTCCAATGGTGGTTTTAGGCAGTGCCCTTCTGTGCCCATAACATCGGCAAAATGGGTGGCAGCCTATTCTTCATGCACTTCCCTGGGCATTTACTGGGAATCTCTGGCCATCATGATGTTTTCCATGTCAGTACTGCACAGTTTTGAGGTAGGGCTTGGATGCGTGGATAAAAACATCCCACAAGCCCCCCTCTTGCGATGGCCATTCTGTTTCACTGATGGGACTCGCAAGACCTGGGATGTTTCCTCATCTTCTTCCAATAGATGGCACAGTTCAGCATCTTTTCCTCCATCCGGTCGGATCGATCGGTTCTCCTCGCCGGTCCTGATGGGAGTATTGGGCGGTACACTGGGCCCCCCGCGTCTCTGCTCCCGGTCTCCGGATCGTCCTCCTTGGCCCGTTTCCAGGTTTTCTTTCTCCTAGGACGACAAAGGAAGAGCGGCAATACCTATTCATGGACATTTCTTCCCCCACCATTGATATAGTGGGGTGGCATATAAATTTATAGTCAAAACCTATGGACATGCACATTTCTTTTTGCATTCAAAAATGAAAACACCCACATTGAGAAACTCAGAATTTGATAGGCGATATGGAGGATATTTTAAGTTAGAACTGAATTGATCTGAGACAGTACCCTCTAGGATTCCAGAGGATTCCTCCAGTTGTTGCAGAGTGTGCCTCGGATGGCAACACTTCAACTGGTTTATGTGGACCCACTTGTCTTCCCCCTCTGCCAAACCGCCTTTGGGGATGCGGATCTTGTAGGCCACAGGGGAGGTTTTGTCTATAATCTCAAAGTGTCCCTTCCATGTAGGCAAAAATTTTCGCTGTTTGGCCTGGTTCCTTTGGAAATTGTATAGATAGACCCGGTCCCCCACCTGATATTCCTTCCTGGAAGTTTTCAGGTCATAGTGGGTCTTCATGCTATCAGCTGATCTTTCTAGATTCCGCTGAGCATAAGCAAAAGCATGTTGAAGGTGTTTCCTTAAATTCTCCACATACTCATGAGTTGTGGAGGCATTTATCAGTGTCTGCTCTTGGGTCCTGTAGAGCAAATGCTGAGGAAGCACCATCTTGCGCCCAGTCATCAACTCAAATGGTGACATTTTGGTTGCAGATGAAGGGGTAGATCTGATGGCCATTAGGACCAGAGGTAATCGGATATCCCAACTTGGCCCAGAATCTGCCACAAACTTCTTTAATATGCTCACAATGGTTCGGTTATATCTCTCTACTGCCCCAGAAGGAGCTGGCCGGTAAGCAATATGCAACTTCCTTTTGACCCCCAGTATCTCCCACATCTTTGTCATTACTTCACTGGTGAAGTGGCTACCCCTGTCTGACTCAATCCTTTGAGGTAGACCGAAACGGGAAAAGATGTGGTTAATCATCAGGGCAGCTGCAGTTTCTGCCTTGCAATTTGGGGCTGGGAGACATTCCACCCACTTGGTAAACAAGCATGTAACGGTCAACATGTACTTGTTTCCTCTAGTCGAGCGAATCACAGGGCCTACAAAGTCGATTTGTAAATCTGACCATGGCAGTGTCATCACCCTCTTTTGGAGAGGCGCACGGTGCGTGAGGGATGATGGCTGAAATTGTGCACACACAAGACACCCCTTCAAGTATTGGTCGAGGTCCTGCCCCATGTGTGGCCAGTATGCAACCTCTCTTAAGATTTCCAATGTTGTGTGAAAACCCCTATGACCGGCGGTGGCCGCATCATGGGCGTGACTTAACATCAGGCTTCGGAATGAGGTAGGAACCACCCACTGAATGTGGCCAGCTTTGGATTTCCTTACCAGCAAACCGTCTTGGATTCGGAACATTTTTGGACATTTCATCAACACTCTTAGGTCCTCTTTCCCAATATATTCGGTATCCGTCAGGGGAAAGTTCTCAGGGTCCTCAAGGTGTTGGTAAAACTTACCAATAATTGGATCCCCCTTCTGAGCTGTAATCAAATCAGCATCAGGGGTCTCCTTACTCCATTGTGCAATTGAAAGGTCGTTGTGAGCATTTGTCTGGGACCTAGTGATAGCAGTGACCTGGATTTCCCCCAACAGGGACTCAATCTCAATTAGATCCCCTTGGATGGCCCCGGTTTTGGCCAGCTGATCAGCTAAGTCGTTTCCAGTTTTGTCTGGTCCCTCTACTTTGGAATGACCCTTGATCTTTTTCCAATAGATGGTCATCTCATTCGAGGTGACCAGATCATCAATGTTTTGGATCAACTTCCCATGTTTCAAGGGTTTGTTATTAGCACATAACATGCCTCTGGTTTTCCAATTAACCAGGTGCTCCACGAACCCGTTCCTTACATAATCCGAATCTGTGATTATGACCAGTTCGTGGAGTTGATGCTGGACAGCAGTGAGGATGGCCTGATGCACCGCCATCAATTCTGCCACCTGACTACTTCGGGGACCAATTTTGTATCCAGCGGAGGGTTCTGGGAACACCTTCACCCATGCATTCCCTACGCTAGCCACCAGTTCTTTCTCCCCGTCGTTGTCAACATGGTAAGAGCATCCATCCACATAGACAGTGGGCATTCCCTCACACTTGTCCTCTTCAAAGACTTTGTGTGGGGAATTAAGGTATGCCTCCATGTTGTCCTTTATCTTTAGACTTTCGTCCTCGAGACAGTTTTCTCTGACATAATCATGCAAATCAGCCAGACCTTGCGCGAGGGGACTCTTCTTGTTTTGGCCATATCTGACCTCCACAGGAAAGCCTTGCATTGACAGAATCCAGGAAGTAATTCAGGAATTACTCACATTTCCGGCCCGGATTCTGTCACTTTGGAGATATTGCAGAGGCTGGTGTGGAGTCTCCACTATGATGTGTTCCCCCTGGATAAACGGGCGGTAATTCTTCAATGCCCACACCGTTGCCAGGAGTGCCTTCTCACAATCGTTGAATTTTTCCTCCACAGAGGATAAAGTTTTGCTCGCATAGGAGATTACTTTATTGACCTTGTCATGCTTTTGGTATAATACTGCTGTCAAGCACGTATTAGAGAACCCCGTCTCCAGGAAGAACTCCTTGTTTCTGACAGGGTAAGCTAGGCAAGGCGCTTGTGAGAGGCTTATTTTGAGTTGTTTTACTGCCTCGGCTTGTTCTGGACCCATTCCCACTTGACCCCCCCCCTTCAGGAGATGAATCAGGGGCCTGGTGATCTCTGCGTAGCCCTCAATGAACTTTCTGCTGTAATTAGTCAGTCCAAGGAGGCTCCTTAGTTCCCGCAGAGTTGTGGGGTCTTTCAGTTTCTGAAGTGCTTCCACTTTCTTTTCCTGGGGACAGAGACCCTGAGGAGTAATCTCATGCCCCAAGAAATTAACACGGGTTCTACACCACTGTGCTTTCTGAAAGGAAAGTTTTGCTCCGGCGGCCCTCAACTGGGTCAGAACATAACGGATCTCCGCTATGTGTTCCTCCACAGATGAACTTTTGATGAGGACATCATCTACATAAGCCAGGTTACCCCTTGCACCCAGGTCGGGCATGGCCTTGTGTAGGAAAATGTTGAATTCATTGCCGGAGTTGAGGTATCCGAAGGGAGTCCGGGTCCATGTGTATTGCTGGCCCCCAAAGGTAAAAGCCAGCTTGTATTGGTCCTCCCTACTGACAGGCACAGTCCAGTATCCATTGGTCAGGTCTATTGCAGTGAATACCTGTGACCCCTGGATCTGGGCCAGCCCTTGGTCAATGTAGGGCAGAGGCCATCGGGAAGTATGGACCCGTTTGTTGAGCTCCCTGAGGTTGGCGCAGAGTCTCCACTGGCCGTTTGGCTTCAATATTCCCAGCACCGGATTATTGAAGGTGCTGTGAACTGGACGGATTATTCCCCGGGACTCAAGGTTCTTAATTATTTCAGTAAGGGACTCCATGGATGCGAGAGGCAAACGATATTGCTTCACATACACTGGAGTCATGCCAGGGTCTGTGGGGATTGTTGTTGTGTGGATGTCAGTGCGACCACAGTCATATGAGTCTACCGCAAAGAGATCTTGGAAATCCAAGAAAACTTGTTTCAACTTTTGCTTTTGTTCCAGAGTCACACAGGCATCAGCTAGGTTGACTCTCTCTTCCACCATCTGCCTGAAGCCTGAAAAGACTTCTGGTTTGGCTATCTCAGCGGCCTCCTCCAGCTGGGTGGAGAGGTCCCTGGTCAGAGTGCTGATTTGGACTGGAGGCTTCAGGTGGGAAAGGCAGCCCTCATGGACCTGGAAAATCACCTCATCCCTCCTGAAGTCACAAGTCACATCTTCCTTACCATAAGGGCAAGAACTGTACACCAGGAAGTTCCCCCCATGCCGGGTAAAAATCAAGTCTGGTGTTGTATTCTCCTCACTGTCACTGTCAAAACAGTCCTTGGGGATTGGTCCTAACAGTTCATTACCTAAATCGATGGAAAAATGTCGGTCATCAACCGCCATTCCAATAATGGTGCCTGCGGCTAGAGTAATACTCTTTAAGTCGCTGTTATCCACCTCTATTAGAATGGTGACATGTTCTATGTTGACTAATGGTGTTGGGTTTACCCCCAACCCTTGCTGTTGGAGAGAAGCGTTTAGATGTATGTAAGCATCAGGGTTTTGCAAATATTGTCCTCTTTTAACTTTCACTTCCAGGGAGAATTGTCGGGTCCTTTCTGGGATGGTGACTTCCTCTTTGATCTGAATTTCAACTGCATAAGGTAGCAATTGAGCTGACCTAAATGCTTTTTCTGGATCATCAAAGCCCATGGAATTATCCGCTAACCAGGACCAAGCTTTGAAGTTTATTAGGTCCAAACTAATGTCAAAGCGATTGAGAATGTCACTGCCTAAGTAAAAGGCGGCAGTAACGTCTCGCACGGCCCAAAAATTATGGACTATGCTCTTGTTGCCAATGGAGATTTTGAGCATACACCTGCTTGGCAGGAGATGTTTGGAATTAGGTGCTTCCAGGTCCATTTCCCATTTGTCTATCAGTTTGAATGTGGGAATGGCTGGATCTTTTGGGAGTTGGTGGAACATGGCTTCGCTGATGAAGCTCTTACCGTTGCTCACACACACTCGGGTGAGAACAGAGTCCTTCCTATCATTTAACTGGACAGGGATGAACAACTGCTCTCCAATTTGCTGAATATCAGCCAGGCTCTGAGCTGATTTCACATCTTTCTGGACTATAGGAGTGGGAGTTTCTGATTGTGGATTAGTATAGAATCTCAGAGTGTTTCCTTCCAGCGTGGAGTACCACTTTAGACTGGAAGGAAGGTTGATTTTCAGAAATAGAGAGGACCCTCCATCACCAGTCTGTTGTCCTACTGCTATTACTGTCACGTCTGGAATTTGGCTATTCTGGAAGTGAAATTCTACTTGGTCAGATTTTTGTTCAACCATGTGGCAGGTGCCGTTTAAACTAACATGGTTGACACTCTGTTTTAATTTTATTGGTCGGCTAGTCTGGGTCCAGAGGACCTTGTTTACGCAATCTATTAGGGGTGACAACCTCCTCAGGAGGTCATTCCCCAGTAAACAAGGGGTGCCCTCTGGAGTCACAACTATGACCGGGTGTTTCAACTTGTGTCGCCCAATTTTAATGTCCAAATCTGCCGTCCCCTCGACGGGAATTTCCTTCCCGTCAAAGTTCTGGAGTTGTCCAGGAAGTGAGGTGAGAGGAATTTGGTAATTCCCTCCCCTTCCTGCATTCAGTTCATCAAAGGCCCTTCTGGATAGAAGGGTAGCTTGAGATCCCGTGTCCACCAGTGCCAAGATTGTACCCTGTCCCTGTACTTGTACCGGGGCATAGTATCTTCCCTCCTTCTCCTCAAGGGGGCACAGATAATGCACATTTTTGGACAATTGGTGGGCTAACTTTCTGGTTTTGGACATCGCTAGCGAAGAGATTTGGGCAGAATTCTGTGGAGAGCCTTGGGAATCTGAAAGAAAAAGTTGGCAACTGGAGATCAGAGCCATTGTGGGTTCCCCTGGCTCCGGTTCCGGGCCGCCCCCCCCTTTTTGGAGGCAGTCACCAGGATGGGTTTGAACCAGGGGATTTTCTTGCTGTTGGTTCTGGGATGAGATGGTGGGCGGCGGTAGCTCAGTCTCCACATCTCCCCAGTCTGGATTTGCATCCCTAGGGACCCATTTTTCTTTGGGAGGAGTTCCCCCCTCTCTGAAGGAGAAGATACTTTTCCCAGGATCCTCTGAGGATCCCTCTCCCTCAGATTGGAAGATCTGTACCTCCTCCTCAAACTGAGTATGTTTGGGTCTTTTGTTTCTCCTACCCCCCCTCTGCTCCTTAGGAGGCAGACTTTCAGGGGCAAGAGATTTTGTTTCCGGTTCCTGGGTTTCCAGGGGCTGTTTACAAGTGAGGAAGGAAGCTTCCTCCAAGGCTTTACACCCCCCTTCCCTTTGTGCCTCCTCCCTGGGAACCGGTGAGTTATCGGGGTGCTGCCCCCGTCATTGTTCTGGAGCACCAGGTCCAGAGTTGGGTGCGTTCTGCGCCGGCATGCCGGTCTGAGGGTTCTGCTGAGCCCTCAGTATGTGACCCACATCCCGCGCCATGTTTTGAACCTGGCGCTCTAACTGGGAAACCCGCTCAGGCTGATAAGGGGCCCTGTTTTCTCCCCTGGGCTGATCCCGGGAAGGGTAGCTATCCCTTCTTTGGTAGTACCCCTGGTTGGGAAGATTTTGGTACCCCTCCACCCTTGGCCTCCCCTCTCCCGGATTAGGTTGTCTGGGCTCAGGGAATTGGGGAAAGAAGGATGGATGATTTTGGGGCTGGAAATTGGGTGGATACCTGGGGAAAAAGTTCTGCTCAGGATTTGGAGAATTTCTGCCCTCCGGTGGGAAGTTAGGAGGGAAGTTCATTGGGTTAGGTGCTTGGCTGGATCCCCCCCCTTGGGCTGGAGGAGTCCACACATAACCCAAGATGGGTCGATTTCCCTTGTAACGGGGACTTACATAATCAGGAGAGCGAGGGACCCCATTTGTGGGGCTGCCTCCTTGGCTCCCTGTCTGTGACTGGCCCGAGGACCTTCTGGGCCTAGCATTATTAGGTGCAGGTAGGTTTTTAGGCCCCCCCATCTCCAAATCCAAAACGGGGGCAACCTTTACCTCTGCCACCTTGGCAGCAGCAGGGGTGCTGTTGGTTTTGGGGTTTTTGGGCTGGTTTTTGTTTTCCACCGGTTTCTGCACCTCGTAGATGCGGGTGGCTTGTTCAATGACCCATTCTAAAGATCTTTTCTCATGAAAATCTCTCACGAGCTGGGTCATTATGTATTTGGGCAAGGCATGGAAAAAAGTATTAACAAATTCTCTGCTGTCTGTGCGCACACTTCTGGTGGTCTGCGCAAAGGCACGTTTCAGTTCTTGCACGAATTCTTGTGGGGCCTGATCCTCCCCACATTGCAAATTGTAGGCTGCCTTGCGAGCCTCTTGAGGATTTCTGTGAACAGAAAATTGTTTCAAGATGGCCGCCTTATAGGTGGACCATCTTAAATGATTTTGGTCCTCCAGCCCCGCAAAGAAACTGGAGTATTCTGGTGAGAATGTCCATTTGACGTACTGGATGCAGCTACTGCTGTCCTTCAAATGGAAAGTCTCCATCATTTGCTCATAGAGCTCCAAGTGTTCCCATACGGAATACTTGGCGTTCTTATGATAAGGCGTGATAACACTCCTTATTGCCTTTATTTGCTTCAATGGGTCCTTAAGCAAGGCCCTTTTTGCCTTATTGGCCTTTTTGGTTCGGGTAACCCTGGTCCATTCATCCTCTGACTCAGAGGCACTGCTCCCAGAGGTTCCTGTCTGATCTTCCAGGTTTTCCCTGATTCTGCGAGCCTGGGAATGGCTGGCAGAATGTGGGGACCTGGTCTCCTGTGTCCTGCGCCGTTCAGAGGAGTCTTCAGATTCCTCTTTGCTGCCAGGATGTGATGGGTACCCCCCCCACTGACCTAACTGGGCAGAGGTTTTCAGGATGCCCTTAATGGGCCTACTCACCTGGGGTTCCCCATCAAATTGCACTGTGCTTGGGTGCCCATACCCGGATGCCCGCCCCTCCATTCCTGGGTGCTACTGGCCTATGAGCCCCATGCTTCTGGCTGGATAGTAATCTGCAATCCCTGTGGCCCTGTGCTCATGTGCGCCAGGGGACATGGGGGTGGCAGAGTCCAGGGACTGAGAGAAATAAAGGCCTCTGGTACTAGGGCTCCTGGGGTTATGCTCAGGAGTTTCTCTTTCCCAGCGAACCTCATCTCTATCCGCCCCTTCTCCCTGTTGCAATGCAAGAGGCTGCGCCTTCAGTTCCTCAGTTAAGGCCTTATTAGACTCTATCAGTCTCTCCTGCATCGCTAACTGTTGTTGGAGCCTATCATTGTGCTGGCAGAGAGCCTCATTCTCTCTCTGCGTTTCCTGATTGGTCCTGGAGCACTGGGCCAGTCTTTGCTGCAGGAGGGTTACCTCCTGAGCTGTGTCCCTATTGGCCTGCTCCTTTCTTGCCAGAGCATCCTCCACCTTCCTGGTGTGCTCTAACAAGTTCTGGTGTTCTTTTTGGAGGTCACCCAGTCCCTGGAGGGCCAGGTGATTTTCTTCCATTTTCCTTTTTAAGTGGCAGACTTCCTGGCCTAAGGTATCCCTTTCCTGACTAAGAGCCTGCATCTGTGCCGCCAGGTCGTCCCTTTGCCTTTGGAAGGCACCCGCTTTCTGGCGCTCCTGGTCAAACTCTGCCTGGGTATCCAGGTCTTTCAAAATCAGTTTATTGCTCTCTGCCTTCTCCCTATCTAGGTGGCTTTGCAGGGTGACTACCTGCTCAGCACATGCCCTATTGAAGTCTAACTGTTGCTCCAGCTTTTTCTGGCTCTGCAGTAGGGAGTCCAAACCTTCTTGGTACTCCTTCTGCAAGGCCAGAAATCTGGTATCCTGGTCAGCCTTTTCCTGTTGCAGGATGTCCCTCTTTATTTTAATGATGTGCTGTCTACTCTCATTTTCTGACTCCTGGCTCCCCTGCAGCCTCTGCTCAGAAGAGACCAGGTCAGATTGGACCTTCTCTAACGCCATCTGTCGCTTATTCGCCAGATCTTGGCTTTCAGTACATTTATCCTGCATGTCTCCCATATATAGGTACAGGTATGCCGCTATCCTAACCATCTTGTCTTGTTCATCCTTAGCTTTAGGAGCCATGTATAGTTCACTCAGGGCCACATGTAAGGGACCCTGATCTCTCCATATATCTGACCCTGTTTCAGTGATCTGGGGTGCGATTGCCTGCAACCAGACCGTCTGGTCCTGATGAGTCCACTCACCTCTCACAAATAACTTATGTAAGAAGTGCTCTCTGGCTATTTTCATGTCTACTAAGGTCGTCATTCTGGAATTTGAGTTCCTTCCTGACTTACAGAAGTTTGTGTTTTATTTTTGCAAAACAGACCTTTTCCTTAGAGCGTTCCTTTGAGGAGTGCTTTACAGCGTAACACAGCGTAGTGATCCGACCGGATATGTGTATCTGGTCAGCTGGCACACTGTATTAATCTGCACAAGTGATAGATCTAACCCAAACGTCCCGCTCGAGCCCCCAATTTGTAAGAGGATTCAATTCAACACTACAGCTGAGTCAATGCCTAGTCTGGGATACTGAATGGAAACCCTTAATAATATATCTTTATGTCCAGTTCATGCGTTCTGGATGACTACCCCTATATAACACCCCTCTCTTGGAATCCCCCTGACCCCACTGAGCCAAGAAGTAGTTCTGTTTTGCAAGTTTAAAGGTTTATTTGATAATTTAAACAATAGATATATATATCACACTTTATAATAAATTAATAATTGAATATCACACTTAATCTGAGCAGTAATCAATAATGGATAGTCCGGCACTAGCACACTTCTTTATAATCAATGATGAGTGGTTATAGGATGGATAAGATAGCAACACTGGTAAATAGGGACAGAAGAATAATGTGGTAGAGAATGCTTTATAGGGTTCAAGGAAATGCAAGGTTGAATGAATGAAATGCAGTATAGAAATACTCAATATGATTTCAACAAAACAATGTAATCACTTTTCTCTGGCAATTCCCTCCCCCCTTTATGCAATGCAAGGAAATGGAAGGAAAGCACACAGTTCTCAGAAATGCAATCAAATGTAATTCAGTTCACCCCAGCAAGCTTAGAATACAGAAGTTGGAAACACAGGCCCAAAATGCTTTTATATGTGCTGGCAATGAAGTGAAAAATATGCTAAAATGCTTTTAATTCCCTCTAGAGGTTCAGGGTGAGTGGTGTCAAGTTAAGATTAGTCCAGGCTCACTCTAGCAATGATTCAGGGATGGTTCTTAAGAGGCAAACAAATTTTTAGCAAGGAAACTGCTGTTTTCACACGTGGAGAAATTTGCAAATCGTGGTGAATTCGTGATTGCGGCAAAAGTATAGAGAATCGGTTCTAGGTTCCTTGAAAAGCCAAGATTCCCAGCTTTCAGAGGAAAGTTACTGCAAGTCTCTAAGACAAACGGTCACGGAGATATGAGCGATATGGTAAAGGTCGTTTTTCAGATTTGAAATTTTAAAGTTCAAAGTGACAAGTGACAGCTAGCAACTAGAAATGACAGGTGACAGCTTTTAGGCAGTTCTACTTAGATTAAAATAGATTGAATTATATTATTTTAACTAAGAGATTGGTTCTGCACAGTTCTGCTAGGTACTCACAATATATTTTTGAATTAGGCCTCGCCACGGATCTGGTCAGGTTTTAGACTGGACTCTGGTCTGGTCTCGGCACTTCACAGTGATCTGGGTCAGCTCTCTGGTTCTGCTAACAGTGGTCTGGGTCAGCTCTGCTCTCTCTGGTCTAGCCTCTCTGGATTCTGGAGATTGATGGATTTGAAGTCTGGATCTCTGGATGTTGTATGGTCCGGCAGCATGCTCCGCAGCAAATGGAATTGAATGTCCCTATCTGTCCTGACTGTCTGCTTTTATGTGTTTTGAAAATGGGTGGAAAGGCTAGCTTCCTAGGCCCTACCCCTCTCCACTTGTCATTGGCCACTTCATCCTCTTCCCCTTGATTGGGGGAATGAAATGAAGTGTCATCATGATGAGGTCTGTTTATGATACAGAGAACCCACCCCTGTCAAATTACACACAATCTATATTTTGACCCAAAAGATATATTTGCACAGGTACACATTTGTTTAAAATTACATGCACCCATCACATATCACAGGAGGTATACCCTGTCCAAATCTGCTCTTCCTGGGAGCTTGCATTCAGAAATGGCAACATTTGCACTTTTTGGTCAGGTTACCAATATCAGATTCTTACTCAAATTTACCCAAATGTGTGCAAGGCATGCAGGCATTGATTGATGAAGTATCAGACTTTTAACATGCATACATTTTAAGTAATACCCTCTTAACTGCTAGCTTTCCCCCAGATCATGCCACCGGTTCTAAAAACCTCTTAAAATGTGGGCAGAAAAATCACAAGAATTATGGTATCATTTAAATAATCATGACAAGTCCGTACTATGAGTTATTCATCTTTTTCTAAAACCATATTCTGGCTACAGAGGGGTGTGGTTTCAGGTCACATGGTACAGAAACCAGTTTTTGCACTTTCTCCCAACCTCAGCCTGTGTCTCCAGTTTTTCCCCATCCCAGTTTCTGCAAAGCCAGCTTGCTATCACATGCAGTGCTCCTCCCCTTTCCTTCCAGGAGGAAGCCACATTTACGACTCTCACCAATAAAACATTTGCCTGAGTCAGGACAGGGCGTTTTTCAATTTCCTGCAGAGCCCAGGTAATTCAATCAGAGAAGTGTCAGATCCCTTTTGGTGGGAACAGCAAAAGGCAGCTGGCCTGGGAACACAGCTGTAGTGCAAGTCTCAACTCCTGTCCGGGGTAGCTGGTGGGCAGAATTCAGTTCCTTAAGCCAGGCCCCAGCTAATGTCACTTTTAGTTACCCAGTTTTCTGCATTCAAATAAAACTAACCATTTTTACATATGCAGCTAGAATTCTGATTCCAAGTTTAAAACTATGACATTTAAACAATTGCAACCTATGTGACACTCAAAAGTAGGTCACTCATTTCTTTTAAACATTTAGGTTTTTAGTGTCTTTCAGTCCAAATTTACTTAAACTGCTGAAATCCACAGCTCAGCCAATCTTGTTATAAACCTTCAAGTCACTTCAGAATATAACTTTACATTGGATCCACCTCTCAGTAAGTCTTTCTTTGGCCTGCTTTGGGTTCAGTTATTCAGTTTTACACAAAAAGAGAAAAAAAGTCTGGTGTTGTTTTAAACCGCCGGCTTTCTGATAGTGGTGAGTACTGGTAATGCAACCATTTTTGGGATTTAAGAAAATGAATTCCCCACAATTCTAGGTTGCTTTTGGCAATCAGCATTGCCATTCCCAATGGTTTCAGGCTACTGTGTGGGTAGTCCAATGGTGGTTTCAGGCAGTGCCCTTCTGTGCCCATAACATCGGCAAAATGGGTGGCAGCCTATTCTTCATGCACTTCCCTGGGCATTTTCTGGGAATCTCTGGCCATCATGATGTTTTCCATGTCAGTACTGCACAGTTTTGAGGTAGGGCTTGGATGCGTGGATAAAAACATCCCACAGTACTATGCCAACACCAAGGGAAGGAATAGGTGCCCATTACATTTGCTTCAAAAGTGCTCAGTGAATGTGAGAAGAAGTCTTCTGTAATAAAAAAGGATGCATTGGCACGTTGTTGGGCGTCAAGATATAAAAGATCATATTTGTGGGGTATGCTATTTGTCATAAGGATTGATCACAAACCATTGGTGCAGTTGTTTTCTACCCATGGATCAGGCATGGCCACTGCCCATATTGCCAGGTGGTTGGCTAAAAGTCAGGAGTTTATTTTTTTAAGGGTGAGCATGTGAAAGGGAAGGACAATTTGGTAGCGGATTGTTTGTTGATGTTACTTCCTCTGGGAGGTTTTGGGGAGGAAGTAGTCGAAGAACTGGACAAGTGGGTGGTGAGCATTCAGGAATTGGTGGGCATAGTCGTGCCAGAAGAGGAGTGTAAGAAAGCGATGGAAGAAGATTAAGAACTAAATTATGTGATAAAGTACAGAGTGGATCATGTACTACTAAAGCCAGTGGAGGTACCTTTGGATGTGTGGGAGAAGGTGGGGATCGTCGTGATGGGTCCCATGGAGAATGTGGATCAATAATTTTGATATCTTATGATGATAGTAAGCTACTGTTATATCCTCATTCAGAGTTCACATGCTGGATTACACTCAAACATACTATGTATATGTTTTGTCCAGTAGTCACTGTGTCAACATTTTTTGCCTTGATTCTGTTTACATTTCAATGTTGTTTATTTACTTTCAGTTCATGGCTCTTGCCAGGTGCATCATGATGTAATGGCATTTTCAATATGTATATAAGAGGGCCCTTCTTTCAAGCTCAGGCAGTTCTAGCGTAGCAGTGGAGAGGGGCATTTACTAGAATCCGCACAATAAATACAGTTGAAAAGAAGCTGTTGTCTTCTTACCTTCTTTCATACTTCACAACTTTACGTGAAGGTGGTTTGAAGTGATATTGGCTAATTTAGTGACCACATAATTTGTGATAGTCTTTTCATTAGAAGTGTGTGCCTGGAAGTGACTCCCTAAACACACGGTAAGTGACAATGGAGTGCACTTTGTGTCCACAGAGATGAAAGAAATTTTGGATGTGCATGGAATGAGGAATTTCAGAACCTCATTGTATAATCCTCAGGTTAATAGCCTTTTTGAAAGAGTAAACAGGCTGATTAAAGATAATTTACAGCTGGTTGATGTCCGAGTTACTGTGGAAAAGAGTGTTGGAGGAAATTATCATTGCATACAGAGATACACCTCATCCTGCTATGGGGTACATGCCTTTTGTAATGATGAGGAGAAAGAACATGAAAGAACATGAAGTAATATGCTAGTTCGCCGTGGATTGGAGGGAGATCATTTCGGATGAGGCAGCAATAGTTGAAAGGGTGTGTAAGTACCAAACAGTGTACACAAGAAGATATGATCAGACGCAACAACGGGTCACCGAGCAGGAAGTGGATGTGGGTGATGTAGTAATAATCAAGAAACCATTTAGGGTAAGCAAGTGAGAGTCAGTGTATTTTGAACCAGGGAAGATAGTGCAGAGTGGAACGCACTATGCAGTGTTGGATGATGGTCAAAGATGCAGCAAGAGAAGGGTGGCCAGGTATGATGGGCGCATAAGTGAGGAAGGTGACAGAGAGGGTTCAGAAGAGGGAGATCATGGGAAAGCAGTGACAGTGTGAGAGGCAATTGGTACAATGGAGATGGACAAGTGAATGAGGGTTTGAGAGGAAGTGCTGACATCAGTGGAAATTAGCATAGCATGTGAACCAGAATTGTCCCCAGAAGGTGGGAGGACTATGACATGCAATAGGATCATGTATCACAAGTTACGATTGGGAACCTAGGTATTTTCAAATATAAGCACACATTGCATTGCTGGTAAAGGTATGTTCTGTTACTATTAGGTGTTTCTTTATTATTAAGAAATGTTAGATTATAGTGTGTCAGAGAATTCAAAAGAGTATTAGGTTGGTATGTGATTTCTAATAGTTGATCAGGCCTTCAGAACAAATTAGTTTAAGGTTCAGATAGTAACAAGTTATGTCTTGAGTTAAATGTGTTAAATGTTGTTTTATTTTGGCGGAGACATTCCACGGGATACACTTAACGTGGATTGGCTCAGTTCCAAGCCATACCACAGTGTAATCCCGTGGACGCACTTACGTGCATCGCGTGCCGGGTACAATCTCTTTTATTTTATTTTTCTGGCGACCATGGAAAGGGAGAAGGGACCACACGAAGTCCCTTCTCTCTTTTGCAAGGTGGCCAGTTTCCTACCATTCATTAGTACAGAGCAAGTTGGCCCAAAATGGTGCCGTTATGCTCTGTACTAATGAAGCAGTACGCACGTTCTAGTGTTCCTAATGCATACTGCGACGACACCTTTTCAAGCGGCAAAAAAAATGCAGCTTGAAAAGGTTTCGTCAGCATTAGTATTCCGGGGCTGCATACTCGGGAAAACCAATGGCAATAACCACCTCGCCGGCAGGCCATTACCGCCTTAAGGTAATGGCCTGCCGGCGAGGCGGTTATTGCCATAATAAGGAACGTGGCTCCGAACAAGTTCCATATTACGTGTGAGGAGTCCATTGGCTTAGAGGCCTCAGGCTGTGCCGGTACAAGGCTCCTATAAATGTACTTATGATGAATAAACCCATATGTACCACCTACCTGGTGTCCGTGTGAATCCTAAAACCAATGCAATGGTTCTCAAGTTATCCACTGTAGATTGGAGTATCCTTTGCCAAGTGTTGGACCTATGACTGCAGAGATGTCAGAAACTACTCTTAGCTTATCTCCAATAAATCTCTCCAAACATTCCATCTTGAAATGCACCTCACCATTTCTGTACGGCACCAAAATCCGCTGGGCATCCTCTCAGTATTCTATCTTTGCACGAGGCATTGCCAGCAACCTAGGGAAGGCACTGTATGTCTTCCCTGTGTGTGCACAGATGGCCACCCTAGAGGCTCTACGTGTGACTGTGGCCTATGTCTTCCTCCACCTCCAACCACAAGTCCCAACAATGGAATGTATGTCGTTTACCAATGGAAGCATAGCATTAGCTTACTAAACATATTCATTCTCCTGCTCATCCAGCTCCAGGTGAGATACTTTAAAATGATGAGACCAACTCAATCTCTAGTTAGGGGTGAGGTGGACCAGGGAATGACAAAGCATGGGTTTTCAGCTTTTCACTCTTATGATGAGTTGGGAAGGGAGACTGATATTTGGTAGGGTAGTTGACAGTGACAATAAATGGCTAAATATGTTTTCTTTAAAGGTCTTAGGGTTTGTCTTCAGATCGTGCGAGCCACCATAGGAATTGACTGTGAAGAGGAATAGAGACAAGGCAGTAGTTCAGATGGGCGTTGCTAGGGGGGGCTAAAGGGGCTATAGCCCCTGATCTTTTGGTTGTAGCCCCGGATAGAATCTCAGGAGCTACAGCCAAAAGACTAGCTAGCCCCCAGTCCCAACAGTTCGGACATCAGTTTAGCCCCGGGTCTTTTCCAGACCTAGCAACTCCCCTGCACATAATGGTGCATAATGTGAGATGATTTATTCACACATATTCCAAAATAATATAAATTCCTTTTTAGGAAATGCCCTTATTTGCACTCACAATGTTCTTTCTAAACATCTTGGCTGACAATTCATTTGAAGGTACTTGTTTGACAATCTTATATTGTGTTTGAGAGGGATCTCAACATTCTGCACTGCATTCCCAGATGACTTTTTTTCGATGGTATATCTAAAAGTCACAGAATGTACTGGTTTTGAAATAATAAAACTGGGAATGGATTACAGAAATTCTAGCCAAACCTGTTATTGTAAACCTGTGGGGCATTGTCATGATACTTGTCATTGCATATCGTTTTTCCCCGCAAAGCATTGTGAATAGGGAATCCGAGAAGGTAAAAACGAGTTAACGTTATGCAGTACGAAAATTGCTCCTTGGATTGTGAAATGAATATTCACAGTTCTGAGACCCTGCACATAACTTCAGTGGGAACACATAACAATATCAGATAACTGTATTGAATATACAATTCTACTGTGCAGTAAAAGCAGACTGACTTTCTTTCTTTCTTTCTTTCTTTCTTTCTTTCTTTCTTTCTTTCTTTCTTTCTTTCTTTCTTTCTTTCTTTCTTTCTTTCTTTCTTTCTTTCTTTCTTTCTTTCTTTCTTTCTTTCTTTCTTTCCCTCCCTCCCCCTCTCTCCCTCGCTCCCTCCCTCCTTCCCTCCCTCCCGTCCTCCCTTCCTTCCTCCCTCCTCCCTCCCTCCCTCCCTCCCTCCCTCCCTCCCTCCCTCCCTCCCTCCCTCCCTCCCTTCCTTCCTTCCTTCCTTCCTTCCTTCCTTCCTTCCTTCCTTCCTTCCTTCCTTCCTTCCTTCCTTCCTTCCTTCCTTCCTTCCTTCCTTCCTTCCTTCCTTCCTTCCTTCCTTCCTTCCTTCCTTCCTCCCTTCGACCTCCTAACCTGCTGTCCTTCGTTCCATCTCCCATGCTTCCCCCAATCCTTCTCCTTTGTATGTCTTCCATTTAAATTAATTTAGCTACATGCCATTATAGGTACATACAATATATACATGCAGTATGCATTACAAAATCTCTATGCATTTTTAAAGCACAACACAAATAACAGCAAGGCACATATCATATATATGTAGGTGGGGGGGGGCTACCACCGTGTAAGCGTACTAATTCCGGCTCACACTGGTGAGGTATAATTCTGCTGACGGAAGGTTGGGCCTGACTCTGTTAAGTAAGAAGTGGGGCTAATATCAGGCTCAACTTCGATCTAAGCCTTGCAGTGACATAGGGAGTCGTCTCTGCGCTGTATTCTTTGGAGCCCAGTGATGATAATATACAAGGAAGAAATGTGAAGCTTGTCATGCAGTCCCCAGGAAAGCTGTCCGGGTGTACACCAGAATCAACAGGTGTGTTATGGACACATTGGTGCTTTTATTGTATGAATGAGTGTGGAAAGAAAACAAAAAGAAAGAGGACAGGAAGGTCGGTAGACTAGTATCATGAACAGCGACGAAGGTGTAATGTTTATGATTCAAAAAATGGAAGAGCTTAATGACTAGACCTGGAACCTTAACCTATACCAAAGACAGGTTCAGAAAGTGGAAAACAAATAGTGTTCAAGGAGACAATCTACATACCAGGATGTTTCGTAAACATACTGACGTTAATGCAATATCACTTGGAAGCAGCTTTTATCATAGATGTACAGCTGATAATATCCCCACAGGAGAATATATTAGAGCTCTAAGAAATTGAAGTAAAGGGCAAATACTCCAAACAGAATATAAATCAATTGACTGTAGATTCCTACGAAGAAGATACAAGAGTTAAAAACGCCAACCTCAAAGTGCACAGATTTGATTAGACTGAGACATAAGGCAAAAAGAAAAGCTTTAAACGAAACAAGTTTCATTACACAATATACCAGCGAAAGTAGGGAAATATGTAGGCATATTAATGCTGGATGAGGATTTAAGGCAACACCTCAACAAAAAACCTTCCATTGTTTAAAGGAAGTCTTCCAAGCTATATGAAAAAAGGGTAGTAACAGCAATAGCACCAAAAAGAATGATTTTATCGATGTTGATCATGCAATGTGTTTACATTTGTCATGCATAAAACAAAAAAGCTTTACTGTGAAAGAAATTAAGTTGTAGACATCTGTCAATGTATCAATAGTAAAACAAAATGCGTGGTCTACTTCTTTGCTTGGGTATGAAGGAAAATGTGCATAGGTAACGCCATTAGAGAACTGAAAACAGTAATACCTGAACACATGTGTGCGGTCTGAAGCTAGAACCCATGACTGCTATTATCCCAAAACTGGCAAAAGCGACAGCAATAGGGTGTTAAACAAAGCATAGGATACTTAGGCCTGCAAAGCCCAAGAGGAGGCAAGAGAAACTGTGTTCCAGGCACCTGGAGGTTAAGCATATATGTACATTATGGACAACCTATACAGGACTCAATACTGAACAGGAAACATGTTGTTTTGCAATACGAATCCATAATAACCAGTGACATTTTTTGGGGATACAACTGAATGGATCTAATTCATGCTTAATGACGTGTACGAAATACAATGTACAAGAGCACACCTGCTGTTCAGAGGAATCTATATCGCTATTTATGGTAGTAGGTGGGTGCGGGGGAGAAAGACACCCTCAGCACTAGTTTTTAAAAGAATAGAGAAAGTCAGTGTCCAGTGTCTGTGGAAGACTCACGTCCCCTGCACACCAAGTATTTGTAAAACAAACAATTAAAATGTTAATTTATTATGTAATATTGAAAACATAGAGTGATCATTGAAAAAACGTTTTCAGAACATTTTCAAATGCATTACATTAGTTAGTGTTAAATGTGTGTAATTGATTAAAAAATCATTTCCGGTGAATACTTATTCTGAATACTTATTCTGTAGCAAAAAACCTCTCTG
The DNA here is from genome assembly GCF_040938575.1 of Ambystoma mexicanum. Classification (NCBI taxonomy): domain Eukaryota; kingdom Metazoa; phylum Chordata; class Amphibia; order Caudata; family Ambystomatidae; genus Ambystoma; species Ambystoma mexicanum. The sequence continues at coordinate 548,411,388 of NC_090924.1, forward strand.
CATCTCAGGATTATCATCCCTTCCTCAGGAGCAAAAGTTCTCTGTGTCTATAATCTACAATTCCAAATTAAAGAGCACCTCTATTAGGTTGCAATTTATATCAATTCTACCAATCATTACCAACACAATAATATGACAGGACTATCACGACCCATCTTCACACCATTCACCTGTTGTAGATCACAACTAGATCACCCACTGAGGTATCTTCAATTCTATTTTCTAGGATCCAACTTACAGGCCGATTCATGGAATTAATGTGCGCCGAAAATTCCGGCACAGAGGTGCCAAAACGTGCAAATCGCAGTGCAAGTGCGAAAATCGCAGGGAAACCAGCGCACATCGATTCATGGAAGTCCGTGCGCAAGAAATTTATTGGATGTGCTCTGAAAAAGTGTGCGGCGCACAGGTCATCCAATGGCGTGCGCCACGGCCACAGCGAAATCGCACATTGCGCGGCGCACATAACAAAAGTAGGCGGAACACGGGGCGTAACACTCGGAATGGGGAACAACGCATGAAAATATGGGCGTCACGTGGGAAGTACAGGAGGCAAGTGCGCGGAACGCCCACACGCTCGCCTACAGCTCGTATTCATGGAATCGAATAGGGCAAACCAGCACACGGGCAAAGACGCGCACAGGGCCAAACAAGTCCGCCACAAGAAAGCAGGCGGTAGCGTCCCTGCGCCTGAAATAAATGTGCGCCAAAATGTGCGCTAACAAAAAGCACCTACATACAGCTATGATGAATGATCCATACTGTGGCCCTCTAGGACAAATGAGGTGCAAAGGGGTACGTGACAAACACGGACACCCGCTGTGTGAAAAATAGCATGTGCGTGTATTTCGGGGTGCGCAGGAAGTTCCACACGCGATTGTCCTTGGTACGTGTATTCCGGGGTGCCTGTGAAGTTTCACACGCGGTTTCAGCAGGGTACGTGTATTCCAAGGTGCGCGGGAAGTTTCACACGCGAATTTGCAGGGTACGTGTATTTCGGGGTGCGCGTGAAGTTCCACACGCAATTTCAGCAGGGTATGTGCACTTCGGGTGCGCGGGAAGTTCCACACGTGAATCCAGCAGCCTACGCGTATTTCGGGGGTGCCAGGGAGTACTACACGTGAATTGGCCGTGTAGGTCCTCCCAGGTGTTCCCTCTACACACTCCACGGCCCCTGCAGGCAGCCCACACCACAGGGGACTACCCTGCACCCCTGCACATGTCCCGCAGGCAGCCCATCCACAATGGCCATGCCCCCCAGCCAACCCACATGTCACCTTGCACTACTGCCCACCAACGCATGTCTCCCAGCACCCCCACCCCCAGCAGTCAGGGGAACCCTCCACCAGGCCCAAACTCATGTCCAACTCATGTCCCCCTGCACCTCCACCTCCCAGCATCCAGGGGCACCCTCCACCAGGCCCCCACTCATGTCTCCCAGCACCCCCACCCCCCAGCAGTGCAGGGCACCTGCCAGCAGGCCCCCACTCATGTCCAACTCATGTCCCCCTGCACCCCCAGCCCCAGCAGTCAGGGGCACCCTCCACCAGGCCCCCACTCATGTCCAACTCATGTCCCCCTGCACCCCCACCCCCCAGCATCCAGGGGCACACTCCACCAGTTCCCCACTCATGTCCCCATGCACCCCCACCCCCCAGCATCCAGGGGCACCCTCCACCAGGCCCCCACTCATGTCTCCCAGCACCCCCACCCCCCAGCAGTGCAGGGCACCTGCCAGCAGGCCCCCACTCATGTCCAACTCATGTCCCCCTGCATCCCCACACCCCAGCAGTCAGGGGCACCCTCCACCAGGCCCCCACTCATGTCCAACTCAAGTCCCCCTGCACCCCCATCCCCCAGCATCCAGGGGCACCCTCCACCAGGCCCCCACTCATGTCCTCCTGCACCCCCACCCCCCAGCATCCAGGGGCACCCTCCACCAGGCCCCCACACATGTATCCCAGCACCCCCACCCCCCAGCAGTCAGGGGCACCCTCCACCAGGCCCCCACTCATGTCCAACTCATGTCCCCCTGCACCCCCACCCCCCAGCATCCAGGGGCACCCTCTACCAGGCCCCCACTCATGTCCCCCTGCACCCCGACCCCCCAGCATCCAGGGGCACCCTCCACCAGGCCCCCACTCATGTCCCCCTGCACCCCCACCCCCCAGCATCCAGGGGCACCCTCCACCAGGCCCGCACTCATGTCCCCCTGCACCCCCACCCCCCAGCATCCAGGGGCACCCTCCACCAGGCCCCCACTCATGTCCAACTCATGTCTCCCTGCACCCCCACCCCCCAGCAGTCAGGGGCACCCTCCACCAGGCCCCCACTCATGTCCAGCTCATGTCTCCCAGCACCCCCACCCCCCAGCACTGCAGGACACCTGCCAGCAGGCCCCCACTCATGTCCAACTCATGTCTCCCTGCACCCCCACCCCCCAGCATCCAGGGGCACCCTCCACCAGGCCCCCACTCATGTCCCCCTGCACCCCCACCCCCCAGCAGTCAGGGGCACCCTCCACCAGGCCCCCACTCATGCCCAACTAATGTCTCCCAGAAGCCCCACCCCCCAGCAGTGCAGGGCACCTGCCAGCAGGCCCCCACTAATGTCCAACTTATGTCCCCCTGCACCCCCACCCCCCAGCAGTCAGGGGCACCCTCCACCAGGCCCCCAATTATGTCCCCCTGCACCCCCACCCCCAGCATCCAAGGGCACCCTCCACCAGGTCCCCACCCATGTCCAACTCATGTCTCCCAGCACCCCCACCACCCAGCAGTGCAGGGCACCTGCCAGCAGGCCCCCACTCATGTCCAACTCATGTCCCCCTGCACCCCCACCCCCCAGCAGTCAGGGGCACCCTCCACCAGGCCCCCACTCATGTCCAACTCATGTCCCCCTGCACCCCCACCCCCCAGCATCCAGGGGCACCCTCCACCAGGCCCCCAATCATGTCCCCCTGTACCTCCACCCCCCAGCAGTCAGGGGCACCCTCCACCAGGCCCCCACTCATGTCCAACTCATGTCTCCCAGCACCCCCACCCCTCAACAGTGCAGGGCACCTGCCAGCAGGCCCCCACTCATGTCCAACTCATGTCCCCCTACACCCCCACCCCCCAGCAGTCAGGGGCACCCTCCACCAGGCCCCCACTCATGTCCAACTCATGTCCCCCTGCACCCCCACCCCCCAGCATCCAGGGGCACCCTCCACCAGGCCCCCACTCATGTCCCCTGTACCTCCACCCCCCAGCAGTCAGGGGCACCCTCCACCAGGCCCCCACTCATGTCCAACTCATGTCTCCCAGCACCCCCACCCCCCAACAGTGCAGGGCACCTGCCAGCAGGCCCCCACTCATGTCCAACTCAGGTCTCCCTGCACCCCCACCCTACAGCAGTCAGGGGCACCCTCCATTAGGCCCCCACTCATGTCCAACTCATGTCCCCCCGCACTCCCACCCCCCAGCAGTGCAGGGCACCTGACAGCAGGCCCCCACTCATGTCCAACTCATGTCCCCCTGCACCCCCACCCCCCAGCAGTCAAGGGCACCCTCCACCAGGCCCCCATTCATGTTCAACTCATGTCCCCCTGCACCCCCACCCCCCATCATCCAGGGGCACCCTCCACCAGGCCCCCACTCATGTCCCCCTGCACCCCGACCCCCCAGCAGTCAGGGGCACCCTCCACCAGGCCCCCACTCATGTCTCCCAGCACCCCCATCCCCCAGCAGTGCGATTGGCCTGGGTACGTGTATTTGAGGGGTGCGCGGGTAGTTTTACACGCGATTTCAGCAGGGCACGTGTATTACAGGTTCTCGTGAACTTCCACACGCGATATCAGCAGGGTACGTGTATTACGGGGTTCGCGTGAACTTCCACACGCGACTGGGCCTGGGAGAGTCGGGTATGTGTATTCCTGGGGTGGGCGGGAAGATTTACACGCGACTGGGCCTGGGAGAGCGTGTTAGGTGTATTCCTGGGGTGGGCGGGAAGATTTACACGGTCGCCTTCCACGCGCCAAAAAATACGGTCCAATCCGGAAACACGTACGCCAGCATGAAGCAGGCGCACGTCGACCCACGCAGCATAAAAGTGTGCGCAAACAACAAACAAGTTTAGACGCCAGGATGAATATACCGTTCCTAGCAGCAGTGGCCGTGGGATACCGCAGAAGGAGGAGGAGGATAGTCAGGGCCAGAATCTTTACACCCAGAACCAGCCTTTTTGGTATGCCTGATGACCAGGTGTATGGGAGGTACAGGTTTCCACCTCACATAATAATCGACCTGGTCAGTGAGTGGGAGGATGACCTCACATCACCCACCCTGTGCTCCCAAGCACTCAGCCCCTTGGAGAAGGTCCTCAATGTACTGCACTTCTTGGCCACCGGATCATTTCAGTGGACAAGTGCCATAGTGGGGGGTTGTCACAGGCCACGCAGTCACGGTGCCTACACCAGGTGTTGGCCATCATCACTGCACGCCCATCAGTCCGCAGGCACATATACCTGCCCAGAACACCTGCAGAAAGGCAGGCTGTCATCCAGGATTTCTACAGGGTGGCACAATTCCCCAAAGTGCTAGGTGCCATTGATTGCACCCATGTGGCTCTATGTCCCCCCAGGGCATCTGAGCATATCTATAGAAACCGTAAGCACTGGCATTCCATCTACGTCCAGGTAGTATGTGATGCCAAGGGAATCATCACCTCAGTATATGCCAACTATCCAGGGTCCACCCACGACAGCTTCATTTACAGGATGTCAACCCTAAACTGGGACATGGAAGCTGGGCGGCATGGCGATGCATGGCTGCTTGGTGAGTATAAATGCCACAGCACACGCATGCATGTCAGCTACAGAGTAATGTCACTACCCCACTAATGGTACCCATCACCACCTCCCCAGGGGACAGTGCCTACCCTCTGAGCACCCACATGATGACGCCAATTCGGAACCCCATCACGCGTCCCCAGGTAAGATACAACACAGCCCATATTGCAACCCGGGGCATAGTGGAGCGCACATTCGGAGTGCTCAAGTCACGCGTTCGCTCCCTTGACCGTTCTGGGGGGCAGCTGTTATACGCTCCCCTAGTAGTGTGCAGGATCATAGTGGCAGCATGAGTCCTGCACAATGTTGCAACACGCCGGGGCCTGGCTGTGGACATGGTGGTGCACCCCCATCTCCAACCACATGCACGCCCGCTGCGCATGGGAGGGGAAAGGGCATGGAGTGAGGCAGCCCGTACGCAGCTGGTGGCTAATTACTTCACATAGAAATCACACCCCTGTGGAGTGCACACAGCCCTGGAACATACCATCTGACAATCAATGATGACTCAATCCGACAATTATGATGAATGAAGGGACAGTCAACTGTCAGAACCATAGCAGCCTGAGATTGTTCACCTGGAAGTGTCACAATGTGTGCATCCCTACCTACACAAACACCACCAATGCAGTGTCATCAAAAGACACATTTCTATGCAGCAAAAATGAATACCCACTTGCAAAATACAACATGAGAACAGTGCCATGTCACCCAACCCCTCCCCGGCACCGCCACACAACATACCATGGCATGTCATGCTATGTGAGAGCAAACAAAGTAATCCCCACAACATGACACAAGTGTCACAAAGTACAGTGGCCCTAATGGAAACTGGCCGCACATGAAATGCTCACAGTAATGCAGGACCAACAACACACATTACCAAATATTTAGCAATAATACAAATCACCTACACAACCTCAAACCTACCATAAACATGACAGTACGGATTTAAAAAATTGGTAGTCTCACTACCTGATAATGCCAGCACTTCGACCACTTCCAACTGTACAGTGTTAGCACCACGCAAATGTGTAGGTGCACTGCTTACAACATGGACTCCATATCCAAAGTAGCCCGCCTTGTGAAGACATGAGGAATGGACCTGCAAATTAGGAGGATGAGATGGATGCAGAGGCACATATCAATACACCATGCAGTGTACAATACAACAACAATATGCACTAGGAATGTATACACAGTATTGACTACAGACTACCCACACAGCAAATGGGAGTCCAACGTCACTGTGTAAGTCAATGTCACTTGGGCACACCCTTTGCAAGCCCATGGAAATGGGAAGCAGGAGGGGTGTGTGTCACACAAACACAAGCATCTAACCCAAATTCAGGACAAGCCTGCATGTGCCCAGCCACAATACAGCGTATGCCCACGGGAGCCACACAAGGCAACACACTGTAAAAAAAATCAAAAATCAAAATTCAAAAATCAAAAATGGTCATGTATGGGCCAGGGAGGGTGGGGGAAGCCACCCAGGAGGTCCGAGTACAGGGTGCACACCAAAACCCACCTGTGTGGATTTTGCAAAAAAAAAAACACCTCCATGAGCTCATGGCCTGCACGGCTAGCCTATTGTGAGAGAATTGCTGCTGTCGCTCTCCTCACCCTCTGCAGCTGCATCAGGAGGTGGTGGTACTATGGGAGGCAGCCCACACAAAGCCCTAGTCTGGTCCTCCATAGCAGCAAGCATGCGGGTGTGGAAGGTCTGGTTCTGGAGGATAATCGTGCGTAGGTCCCCATGCAACAACTCACGGGATGCCCGGACCTCCTCCCGAGTTGCCTGCATCTCAGCTGAGAGCGTACGTGTGAGGCGCTCCAGCTGCTGTTCTGTCCTTGTGTCAGTTGAAGCCTCAAGCTCAACAAGAGTCACCATGAACTGACGGAGTTCCACCCTCAGGGCTTCCCTGTGGCCCTGGGATTCAATAGAAATGGCTTCTCGCAGATTCTCCAGTGCCGCCCGTCTGTCCCTGTTGGACGCCAAAACGTCCTCCCTGTGTGACTGGCAAATGGAGTCTGTTGCCTGCTATAGTTGTTCCATCAGCCTTTCTTGGGGAACAATGGAAGTGGCCACCCTATCCATGGCCTGAGCCATCATCTCGGATGATGCTGCCTGTTGGTTTGCCATACCGTATATGGATTGCTCCCATGCGGTATTGCCAGGTGGCGTACGGCCACTGCGTCGGCGGGCACCACACCTGTCTGGGGCAAGGCGAACTACGCCTTGCTGTGACGACACTGCCTGAGGGTGCAGGACTGCATCCCCCTCTGATCTGCTGGCCCAGGAACAGGATCAGATGTTGCGGAGTGTGACCCTGCATATGTAACCACCAAAGGCGGACCTACCATCTGACAACCCCATTGAGGGTTCTACCCCTGGTGCAGGTGGGTTGGACAGTACAGAATCCCTCCCAGAAACACTTACCTGTGACGGCACATAGGTCTCATTATCCGAATCGACACCTGAATAGAGCTCGGGGGAGGTGCACCCAGAGACACCCCTTGAGAGAATGGTCTGCAGCAAGTGTGGGTTCTCCCCCACCACCACACCACGTCCCTCACTCGTGCCCGGTCGGACCTGAGACCCCTCCTGGGTCTGCACCATCTCCACAACCCCAGCAGTATCAAGTGTGTCATCCCTTGCAAAGACATGAAAGAAAAGAAATGGGAACAGGCATTAGCACCATGGCACACAATTAGGGCTGAGAAGCAACAGAACCAGTACTTCATTGACACATGTCCCACATGACTATAACCCTCCCATGCATGCACCGTCACTGCGTATGAAGGGGAGGCAAATGGCACACATTGATGACACCAAGATGGAAGACCAATACATTTGCTGCATGCTGGCTAGCAGTGCCATCACACATTGGCCTGTGATTGGCATGTCCAATACACATACATGACACATGCCATCACACAGATGGCATGTACCATATCCATGTCACACATGTGACAATAGGACTGCGAAATGCCTAGTGAAAGTGGTGGAATGCAAACAATCAGCCTGAATGAACACAGAATAATACGCAACAATGTTGTGGCAAGATGACACTTCAAGGGCAACTGGCATGAGGTTGGGCTAAATGTCTACTGTTGCCAGAAGGGATACTGCAATACCCAAATCCTGGTGCGCAGAATGTATTGGATGAAGCACATTGGTGACCCAAACCACTCAGGCACACACACCCTCACCTGGCACTCAATCAGAAGCCCTCACACACACACCATGCACATGGATGACACACACATGCATGTGCACTCACCGGACAATGCCTCGTAATCTGGCACGCCTTGGATCTGTCCCTCCGTGACGTAGGTCCCAGCAACATACTCATGTGGAGTGAGTTCAATGTCCTCTGCTAGAGACCCACCTCCAGTCACTAGAGTAGCGGTATGACTTGAGGCCAGCTTTTTCTTTGCCCTGCGCTTCAGGTCATTCCAGCGCTTGTAGCAATCATTAGCTGTGCACCTCACGAATCCAAGGGCACTTATGATGTCCGCGATGGTCTGCCAGTGTGCCAGACGTTGTGCAGGTGTGGTCTTGCATCCTGCAGTAATCACCATTTTGCTGTCATGTGCGGACACATACTCCACAAGTGCATCAAGTTCAGCCTGATTGAAGCTGGGCTTCCTTGGTTGGCCGAACTGTGTAGCCGTGTCTGGGGCATCAGCCTGTACGGGACGAGCACTCTTCCTCTTCCGCTTGGAAGGTGGTGGGGATCCTGAGTGTCCTACGCCGCTCTGGATACTAGGGGCAGGAGCCCCGGTGGACTGTGTACTAGGAGTGTCGGAATGAACACTCACCATGGGATTTGGTGCATGCATTACCAGAAGTGTGATGTAGTCAGGGGGAACGTCAGCAGGTTGGACTGGGACCGACACTGTCCTGGCTGGGAGACTCAGAGCTGGGGTGGATGGAGCCGCAGCTGCCCCTGCAGCCTCCCCACCCTGCCTACTCGGGGCAGCAGATGACATAGCTGCCCCTGATCCACGTGGCCTGGTGACACCAACGTGCACCGCCACACGTGGCCTAGACCTGCTGACCTGGAAGTCAGCCATGGAGTCACTCTGTGCCAGGTCTGGTGCCACAATGGGCTGGTCCAACAAGGGCTGAGCAGGGATGGTGTCAGCCACTTACCCTCAACCAGGGTGGGGTGCATGGGTGTCCCTGACTGGTTATCCACACATGGGGGGCTAGGGGAAACCCTGCAAGTCCCGGCCAAGTCCCCTACCGTATCCACCACGCCCACCTCTTGAGGCTCGGCCACCTTTGCCACCCTTGCCGCGTGCTCGCCTCCCAACCATGGCACTGATGTTGTTGTGTGTATGGGAGTTGCAGTAAACTATTGTCCTGGGCAATTGGGGGTCAAAGGGGTAGGGTACTAGATGGAATTCGTACCCTAGTGCTCTAGCAAGGCTGTATGTGACCCTTGGGGGAAGATGACGGGTCATGCAACGCACAGGCACCCAAAAAAAGGGAGATAATATGCATGCAACACCTTCTAGACCACGTGAGTGGAAAAATGAACCTGTACTACGCTGTGGCACCCAGAAACACAAAAATGAACGTATGCGTGTCACACGCAGCCTAGAATGACCTCTGAAGGGGTACGCGACACACGGGGCAAGCACAGATGTTAAATACGTGCGCGACTCACCGTCTGACTGGAAAAATAGCGTGAGAAAGACGCGCGTGTGCGCGTTGGCAACACCCCCGCCAAAAGAACAATTGTACGCTGTCTGAGGAGACAGGACAACAGAAGAAGTGAACGCTGTTTGAGGAAACAGGCCCAGGAAAAAGACAAAAAGAGAAAAAGCTGTCAGAGGTAACAGGGAGTACGAACTTGGAACGCCGTGAAGTAAATCGTGTGTGAACCGACAAGAAGTACAGATTTCACCCACTCGCTCTCCACGAAAAGCACATACAAGGAAATGGCGTTCTACACGTACCTTTTAAACATGCCCACACGTCCAGTGTCACTTCCGCGTGTACGCGCTAAGGCCCTATCCTCCAATTACACGAGCTGACACTCTGACGTGCAGTCATTGGATGTTTAAAATGCACCCGTATACAGGGAAATGCCCGCGCACTCACGTCACAGACGCGCATACGTGCTGAGGCCCTTTCTACCAATTACACGCTATGACACTCTGACGTGCTTATTTTTTCTACGCGCCATGGAAAACGCACGTGCACGTAACGTCATAGACGCGCCTACACGCTGGGGGCCTTTGGGCCAATGAATTTGCGTACGTGTGCTGACACGCTTACGCGCTAAGGCCCTTTCCTCGAATTACATACAGACGTGCTGGATTTTCACGTGCCAAATCACTCCGTATCAAGCTGGCCACGCGTAAGCACACGGAAGACCACGCTCCTGCCCAGAAGGCCGAATTACTGCCCCCCAGAGCCTGAGCACGCTCCCACCTGCCATCTGCTGCTGCCTGACTGCCTGCTGCCCACGTGCCCTGCCATTTGCTGCCTGCACATCAGCCAGGGGTGCTGTTGCTGTGACCACCCCTGCTGGAACTGAAGACTCCCGACTGGGATTCCATCGCTCCACAGACCAGCCCCAGGACCCAGTTGCCCACCCACTCCTGCCTCTGGGGTTGTCATGTCGAGCACTGCAACATTTGGCACCACTGGCAACCCCCGGCCAGAGAGGCAGAGGGGCACCAGCTTCACTGCCACCGAAGTTGGTGTCCTGGTGGAGCAAGTCCCGAGGCAGTATGATGCCCTCTTCGGAAGTTTGCGTGCCGACAAGGAAGGACGGACTCGGATCTGGACGGACATCGTGACTGCCATCAACGAGGAGGGGGTGGCAGTCCGACTATTCCATCATGTCAAGAAGCGCTGGGAGGACTTCAAGTCCAGGAACCTCAACAAGGCCCGACGCCTCTTGAAGGCAGCGGATCCTAAGGGGCGCCGGGGCCACTTGTCGGAAGATCAGATGAGGGTCCTGGAACGCATATCCCCAGCGCTCCACGTCCAGGTCCTTGAGAGGCAGACCCGTTTGGAGTCGAGCGGTAGGTGTACATGCATCCTGATTGTAAGCTGTGCGTGTGGTGGTGTGCCAGTAGTGTGCAGGTTGCACATGTGTTTTTATGGGGCCAAGTATGGGGGGGGGTGTACAGGGCCGTGAGGCTAACACATGCGAGGGCTCTCATGTTTGAGACATGGATGGTGCTTGTGTGTGTAGGCTTGCATGCCAAATGCAGATGTGTGGGCACACATGTTTGAATGAATTTGTATGTAAGTCGGCATGTTCGTGATGTCACACATGGATGTTGGTTTCAGCTGCATGTATCTGCACTGTGTACATGTGCATGTGTGTGTATTTGACAAGGGTGCAACAGTTATGCAACATGGATGCATGTGACACCGGGATGTGGAAGACTGATTGGCAGATGTGACATGGATGCCGATCTCAACACTGCGACAGTTGGCAGAGGTGTACACATGCATGCAAGTGTGGTGGTGTGTGTGCATATGTAGTGCACTCCCTGTGTTGCATGTGATGTCTGGCTCACCTTTCCCTGGTCATGCTGTTGTATGTGAATGGATGGTGCTGGCTGTTGCGATATGGCTGTGGTATGGCTCATGTGTGCGAGTTGAAATGACGTGTGTTGGCAATTGTGATGCCATGTCTGAGGTTTGCAAATGCCACTCATGTACAATTGTCATGTGTGTATGTGTCCATTGTACAGTGCCCTGATGCCTGTGTTTTATCTCTCCCTGTCTGCAGCGTCAACTGATGAAGAGGGCGGAGAAAGTGCTGTGGAGCACAGCGGCAGGGATCGCACCGCCAGCCGGAGACGCAAGGCCCGGCTCCCCTCCCAGGTTGTCATCTCGTCAGGGAGTGAGGAGTCCGGTGCCGCATCCCAGGCCGCAGCTGCCGGGGGGAGGTCCAAGAGGCGGAGGTCGGAGTTGGACTCCTCGGCAGCAGAAGGGGCAGCTGGGACCCCACAGGGCCCAACGGGGGAAGATGGCACTAAGTCATCCAGGTTGGTGGGGGGTTTGGTGGCGGAGGAGGCCGTGCAAGCGACAGAGACGGGGTCTGGAGGTGGGGATTCCACTGGTGCTAGTGGTGCAGTGCAGGACCAGGGACAGGAGGCAGCGCAGGCCGCTGCGGAGGTGCCTGTGTGCAATCCTGTCCCTGATCCTGTCACTGCATCCTCTTGCACCAGCAGGGATGCCTACGTCCAGACCCGTTTTCAGGCAGGGGATGAGCTTACAACAACTGGCCTTCCTCTGCCTGCAGACGTGGCTATCCAGGTACGGGTTGAGCCTGTCCTGACTGGTGTGGCGTTGCGTCAACGGGCCATGCGAGGTGACCTGCAGTCTTTTCATGAGGAGACTGCACGTCATCTCGAATGGCTCGTTGACCGCGTCGGCCTACTGGGACAGGTCACCGAGGCCGGATTCCTCTGTTTGCTGGAGTTTGTTCCGACCCCCTCCTCAACTGAACACCCTATGCGCCAGTCGTCCTCCGTGCCATCTTTCCACCCATTTGTCACCTGGGTTCCCTGTGGAGCTGCCTCTGACGGTGCGGCCAGGCTGGTGGAGGACACATCCCTGCCACAGTCGGGAGTCGGACGTCCAGCAGGGGTGGCCACATCAACGACTGCACCCCGGCCGTTGGAGGATGTTCAGGCAGCAGGAGCCAGGGCACGGGCACAGGCACAGCAGCAGCAGCAACGAGGTGGGAGCCATGATGGATCGGGGCCTTCGACATCGGAGGGGCAGGCATCGGCCGGAGGGCAGGAGGACCCAGGACGGGAAGTGTCTTCCGTGTGGCAACAGTTGGGCCACACCATAGATGCAGAGCGGCAGCGGTCGGAAGAGGCATGGCTCACGATGGTCAGGGCGGAGAACTCCATGCATAGGGCCCTGAGGCGGGCCGAGTGCCTCGAGGCGATCCGCAGGGAGTTGGAGGAGAACATGTCATCATCCCTGCGGACCCTCTGGGCCATGGAAGAGGACCGCCTCTGGGACATTGAGCAGGAGTTCGATGATGCCCTGGCTCAGAACATCCAGAAGTGAGCTGTCGGACTAGCCCGCTACCCTTGTAAATAGTTCTTTAGTGTTAAGTTTCCTTTCGGTTTTGTTTTTTTTTGGGGCGCTTGGACAATGCCCCAACTTCTTGTATGTAGTTCTTCATTAGGTAGGATTTTATTTTATAGGTTTAATTTAAAGGATTGGGCACATGGACCCTGGATGTTCACTTTGAACATAGTTTGACAATGGATTTGGATTGTTGATTTTCCTTTCCCATGGATCATTGGTTTTTAATTACTTTTGCACCTTGGATTTATTTTCTCAGACTGACACTTTGGAGACTTGATTTTGGATTGCTTTTCATTTGGATTTCATGCATCTTTTTCATTTATTGGACATGCTGGATTTCATTTATTATTTCCATTTTCTTCTGTTCCATTTCATTGCCCTACTTTTCTATTTAATACATTATCATTTGGTACTTCAATGTGTGGTATTCTCTCTTTGGTTTCATGCATGTCACAATGTGTGTTTTATCATTCACATGCTGTCATTGTGTGGGTTTGACGGATATATGTTGATGTGTAGACATTTGGGATGCATTATGTGCTGGTGATTTCTTTGTGGGGTGGATGTCACACCTGGTGGTGTGTTCGGACTGGGGTGGCATAGGCAGTGTATTGAGGGGGCATGGGGGCCATGATTATGGATCGTCATGAGGTGTTGGGGGACATGTATGGGGGCCTGCTGGCAGGTGCCCTGCACTGCTGGGGGGGTGGTGCAGGGGGACATGAGTGGGGGCCTGCTGGCAGGTGCCCTGCACTGCTGGCGGATGGGGGTGCAGGGGGACATGAGTTGGACATGAGTGGGGGCCTGGTGGAGGGTGCCCCTGACTGCTGGGGGGGTGGGGGTGCAGGGGGACATGAGTTGGACATGAGTGGGGGCCTGTTGGAGGGTGCCCCTGGATGCTGGGGGTGGGGGTGCAGGGGGACATGAGTTGGACATGAGTGGGGGCCTGGTGGAGGGTGCCCCTGGATGCTGGGGGGTGGGGGTGCAGGGGGACATGAGTGGGGGCCTGGTGGAGGGTGCCCCTGGATGCTGGGGGGTGGGGGTGCAGGGGGACATGAGTAGGGGCCTGGTGGAGGGTGCCCCTGGATGCTGGGGGGTGGGGGTGCAGGGGGACATGAGTGGGGGCCTGGTGGAGGGTGCTCCTGGATGCTGGGGGGTGGGGGTGCAGGGGGACATGAGTGGGGGCCTGGTGGAGGGTGCCCATGGATGCTGGGGGGTGGGGGTGCAGGGAGACATGAGTGGGGGCCTGGTGGAGAGGGCTCCTGAATGCTGGGGGGTGGAGGTGCAGGGGACATGAGTGGGGGCCTGGTTGAGGGTGCCCCTGGATGCTGGGGGGTGGGAGTGCAGGGGGACATGAGTTGGACATGAGTGGGGGCCTGGTGGAGGGTGCCCCTGGATGCTTGGGGGTGGGGGTGCAGGGGGACATGAGTTGGACATGAGTGGGGGTCTGCTGGCAGGTGCCCCACAGTGCTGGGGGGTGGGGGTGCTGGGAGACATGCGTTGTTGATCAGTAGTGCAAGGTGACATGTGGCTTGGCTGGGGGGCATGGCCATGGTGGATGGGCTGCTTGCGGGACATGAGCAGGGGTGCAGGGTAGTCCCCTGTGGTGTGGGCTGCCTGCAGGGGCAGTGGAGGGTGTAGAGGGAACACCTGGGAGGATCCACACGGTCAATTCACATGTAGTACTCCCCGGAACCCCTGAAATACACGTACCCTGCTGAAATCGCGTGTGAGACTTCCCACGCACCCCGAAATACACGTACCCAGGGCAATCGCGTGTGGAACTTCCCGCGCACCCCTGAAATACACGTGCCCTGATGGAATCGCGTGTGAAACTTCACGCGCACCCCTGAAATACACGTACCCAGGACAATCGCGTGTGGAACTTCCCGCGCACCCCTGAAATACACGTACCCTGCTGAATTTGCGTGTGAAACTTCCCATGCACCCCGAAATACACGTACCCTGCAGGATTTGCATGTGAAACTTCACGCGCACCCCGAAATACACGTACCCAGGACAATCGCGTGTGAAACTTCCCGCGCACCCCTGAAATACACGTACCCTGCTGAATTTGCGTGTGAAACTTCCCGCACACCCCGAAATACACGTACCCTGCAGGATTTGTGTGTGAAACTTCAAGCGCACCCCGAAATACACATACCCAGGGCAATCGCGTGTGGAACTTTCCGTGCACCCCTGAAATACACATACACTGCTGAATTCACGTATGGAAATTCCCGCGCACCTTGAGATACACGTACCCTGTTGGGATCGCGTGTGAAACTTCCCGCGAACCCCTAAAATACACGTTCCCCACTTGGCGTTTGCTGTTTGGCAGCCCTGTAAACTGGTCCAGGGTTAGCGCAGACATTTGCGATGAATTGGGGATTTTGATGGATTTTCCTTGCGCAAGGGCGTTCTTGGGGGGCGTAACTGGCGCTGCTGCAGGGTCGCTGCGCCACTCTACGCCACGGCTGGTTTTGGAGGCTAAAATCCATGAATACGCTGTGCGATGAAATGGATTTTATCGCACGCGGCTGGCGCAGTGTAGCTGCACTTTTGTGCGAAATTCTATGAATTACTCTATTAGTTCAGCTCTGTAAGACGAACAATACAGGGTTATGTTTCGGATTCCCTCTCAATTGTTGCAAAAACATGTCTTATATGTCTACAATTCAAAGTAATGCCAGAGCTCTTACCTAGTAGCTGCAAAAAACAATCAACTGTCTTCTCAGTATGGTGCCCCTGAAATGATAATATCACATCAGCTATCTAGGATCGAATAATGACCAATATTTTAGTGTCTGATTTCTAAATGGGTAGGTTTGCAACCTACCTCACAATCTTGAAGGGCTTCCAACACTGTTGTGAGATTATGAAGGACCAGGTGCCTCCTACCTTCTTTCTAAAAAAAGTTTAAATATCCATGCTCGATTAATATCACATATTCTTAATACATGTGCCTCAAAGTCAAGTGTGGATACATTCTGTAAACAGGCTTACCTCAGCCCGAGATTCGATTATAGGAGGGATGTTCTATGGAGAAGTGCATTTCTCAATAAATTCCTCTTGTGAACTAAGGAAAGTGCCTATAAATCAAGAGGGAAAGGTTCCCATTAATATATAAACTAGCACCAATCAATGGTATAATACACTTCGAAATAGAAGTAAAGATAAATGCTTACAGCGTTGTGCAGTGCTATGCGCTTTCTGCCTCGGTTCGTGTCTCTTGTCCTAGTCCCAAAATGGCCACCATATGTTTGGGACATCATCGCAACACTGTGCGCAATTACATCATATATAAACAAAGTGTGTAGCATTGTGTATAGCCTTCTGAAAACCTAACAAAGTCGTTGTGATACAGTCACTCACAAAGAGTGAGCAAGATAGAGGGGAACTGCTCTCAATAATCAAGGAGTCCGTGCTCCAAAATATGCATTTGGTAATTGGCCCGCTCTTTTAAAGCAGACCCCCTGATTCATGAGATCTCCGAAGTATTCAACGTAATGAGAAAGGCAAGAAATATCTTGCTGTTAAGAATAATCTGTAGAGCTTGAAGTAAAGACATTGGCCCTCATTACGACCTTGGCGGAGAACCATGGTGCTATTTGCACCATGGTCCATGGCGCTAAGCTGCCAACTCCGCCATGGTGGTTGGCGGACTTACCGCCCCATTCCGACCTTGGCAGGGCGGTAAGTCCCCAATCCCCATTTACCCTTCCCCATTCCCATTTTTGCCCCATAGGGTATAATGGGAGTGGGGAAGGCGTTAATTACGCCACCGTAAATTACGGTGGCGTAATTAACAACAAGGTCGCTTAGCGCCATGGATTTTACCGCCTGCTAAAAGCAGGCGTTAAAATCACCATGGCGCTAAGGGAACTCGTACTCAGGCGGAAAGGGGCGCCATGGTTTACGCCGGCGTAAACCCCTTTCCGCCAGGGTCGTAATGAGGGCCATTGTTATGTAGTGTTACGGCCCATAAAACGGCCGTGTCACGGTTCTCACTGAATACATCATGTGATAGTCTGAATAAATACATTCTACGGAAAGCCCAAACAAGAGCTTTATTAGAAATAACTGTCTAGAAACCATTTGGGGGGAAAGAGAGTTGCCCTCCCCGTGGGGGTTATAGAGTACTGCATACCTAGAAGAAGGTGCTACAGGTGAAAGTACGTGAAGGATGGTCATGCTTACAATCTTATAGGAATTCATAACAGTTACATCAATGAACGTGCCACAGTATGTATTCATAAGCAAACTTCTGGCAAGGGATTAATGTGCATGCCACGGATGTATACATAAGGTTATATATTACATGCTCACAGAAATTATCCCAGGTGGAACTCCTCATTCATTCCACTTGGGGTAAGGCTGACTAGTTTCTCTATGTGATACCGTTCTCTCTGGTTAAGTCTCTTGGCCATATTCCCACCCCTACTGGATTTGTGTACCACTTCCAAGATCAGGTATTTAAATTGGGCCACAGTGTGTCTTGACTCAGTAAAGTGTCTCACCACTGGTGAACATAGATTCTTTGTTCTTGTTTTGCTCTTGTGTTTGTTACATCTTTTTTGAATTTCCTCGATGTTTGTCCCACATAAAAGATGCCACAAATGACTGAGCTCGAGTCACACGTAGCGAAATCTCTCAGCCTGATCTTGGCTCCTGTCTGTGGTGTCTCACATAATTGCCTATTATGATGCTGTTGCAATTATTGCAATTTAAACAAGGGAACGTGCCACTCGTTTTGTTCTGGAGGGTAGTTTGCTGGTCAAGTTTTGTTCTTTCAGCTTTGACTAATTGGTCTCTGAGGTTTCTACCCCTTTTGTAAGCTCTAAGTGGAAATCTCTGAAAGAGCTTCTGTAGCTGAGGGTCCAGTTGTATAAGCTTCAAGTTCTTTTGATGAGACGAGTGTAAGGAATGCATGGTGGCAAAAGTAAGACAGACACAAGTGACCACAGTTCAAGGGTGTTTATTGAACTTTTGAAAGGGTATGATGTTACGTTATGTTATTGTAACTTATAAAGCGCGAGGTCACCCTGGGGCATCATGGCGCTGGAAAGAAAGGCTGCACAGGCGAGGAAACCGATGAAAGGCTAAAAATTAAAACAGGTAGGTTTTGAGAGCTCTTCTAAAGCCAAGATGGTCATCAATGGCTTGCAGTGACGGTGGAAGGCTGTTCCACAGTTTGGCGGCGGCAATAGAAAATGCTCTGCCGCCAATCCTCTCCTGATTGGCTCTAGGAATGGTCAGACGATTGGAGGTCATGGAGCGAAGGTCCCAACCTGGAATATATCTGCTAAATTTGGACTGTAAGAATTCAGCGCCCAGGGCATGAATAGCCCGATGGACAATACACAGGGATTTGAAGTGAATTCGTTTCTTCACCGGCAGCCAGTGAAGTTTGCGGACCACTGGTGTAATGTGAGCCCCAAAGGGGGAGCCAGTGGCTAACCTGGCTGCGAGGTTCTGCATGCGTTGGAGGCAATGGATAAGACCAACTGGTTGTGCCAGGTACAGTGAATTACAATAATCCAACCGTGAGATCACCAGCGCAGCCACCACGGGGGGCGGAGGGCTTCAGGAATCATAGGCATGACCCTCTTGAGGACCCGGATCTGGTGATGAGTGGACTGACAGACGGCTGTAACCTGATTCGCCATAGACAGAGAAGCCGAGAGGATGACCCCTAGGTTCTTTACTTTACTGACTGGGCTAGGTAGAGGGCCCAATGAAAGAGGCCAAAAAGCAGGGGTCCATAATAGAGGGTTCGGAGGACACCCTACCAATAGTACCTCCGTCTTATCCCCATTCAGTTTTAGCGAGTTCTGGTCCATCCATGTCCCGACTGCCCTTAGACAGTCATGGAGACAGGCTGAAACCTCAGATTGATCCTGATCTAGGAGAATCAGGATTTGTGTATCATCCGCATATGAGTAACAGTTGAGCCCATAAGAGTGGATGAGGCAAATCAGAGCCCAGATATATATATTGAACAGAATAGGCGACAGAGAAGATCCCTGGGGCACCCCACAGATGAGGGTGCATGGAGTAGAGAGGAAAGGAGGCATAGCAAGGGTCTGGATACGGTCAGAAAGAAAGGAAGTAAACCAGGCCAGTACAGAGCCGGAAATCCGAATCTGTGAAAGACGGGAGAGGAGGATGGAATGGTCCACCATGTCGAATGCGGCGGAGAGATCTAATAGGATCAAAGCCCCAGCTCCGCCAGCATCGACAAGTCTGGAAAGGTCATCTTGCACAGAGACAAGGACACTTTCAGTGCCTCTACCAGGCCTGAACCCTGCCTGAGCTTGTTTAACATTTTTTGAAGATTCCAGAAAGGAAGACAGTAAAGGAGTAACCAAAGCTTCCAAAAGTATAGATAGAAAAGGAAGAAGAGAGATAGGACGGAAGTTAGCTGGAATAGAAGGGTCCAGGGAAGGCTTCTTAAGGAGGGGAATCACCCTTGCTGATTTCAACTCCGATGGCACCAGGCCAGTCTGGCATGAATTATTTATCGCCGTCGTAATGTCAGTTAAGATGTCAGGGGCAATCGTCTTCATCATCACGGCCGGGATAGCATCCTCAGGGGAGGAGGACTTGATCTTTGAGATGGCTGCCAGAACTTCTGCTTCATTAAACAGAGGGAAAGAGATGTGATAAATGCCTATTTACCTAAATCTACAGAGAGCAAGCTACGACCATTAAATAATAATAATGCAGTCCTAGTGGAGTCTTGTCAAATTAAAAGTGCCTATACTAAAAAATAATATTGACAATCCTTACCACTAATTTACAAATAATGTGGGGTAATGTTTATGAAAAAAAAGAAGTGCTCCAAAAATTATATGTCAGGGTGCTCGGGCCGTTGGTTAAAAACACAATCTGCTTTGGTATCAGTCTCTCCAACTCACCGGCTGTGCTGTCTTTTCTGATGCTGCTTTGCTGTAGGAGCTAGGGACAGTACCACAGCGGCAATCACTATTCCCCGCCTTGGTTATCGACGTGGGAGAGCCCCGGGTACTGTCCGACACACTCACAAAAGTAACAGTATTTAGAGGTCACATAGACTTCCCTCCTTACGACTCATTCTGGTCTCACCGTCTTTCTCCTTGTATTAAATATTAAACTGCCATCTTGGAACTGCTGTTTCCTCATGTGGTTTGCCTCACTCAGAGTGTGATTTTGTGCTCCGCCTTTTATCCACCTTTTATCCGTGTGGGGAAGTGTGATGGAAGTCAGGTTTCTGTAATAATCTGTAATTGCCTGACCTTGCCTGCCCATGGTGTTGGGATATGTCAGGTATACAGCTCTGGTGTTAGTCCGGTGTCGCTCATGTTTAACTGTCCATGAGAAGGTTTTTGTGTCGGAAAAGGGGGGTGGCTTGAATTCATAGGTATCCTACCTAGTAGGATGGGGAAAAGGTGCTATTTGGAAAGGGATACCACGTCTCACCCTCCAGTGTCCCACTTCCACTCCCCAAGGGCCCCTCATCCATGTGATTCTCCCGCATTGGTCCACCCCCAGGTATTGGATCGAAAGCAATGGCCATGTCCTGGCAACCTGGAGGACAGATCCTCAGGGACTAGCCGGTGAGACACCTTCAGGTTTCTCACATGAGCCACGTGGTGACTCTGAGTGGACTATTTCAGAGTGTACCCGAAAGCGATATCACTTGGTTTAGTTTTAACTTTAAGAAGATCTTCTCATGCCATTAGACTGACTTTGTTCTTTGCTGTCAAAATCACACTGCCTGGGTATTCTCTCCATCAGTATTTGGTAGCCAATTTCTCATCCTCCACCTCCAATGTCTCGTCGTCTGAGATGATCCATTTTAAGCTTAATAAGTGGCTATACGGAAGGTTGTCTTTTAAATGACTAGGATGTTGACTCATGCAGTCTAAAGAGTTATTGATGTCCCTTAGTTTGTGGAAGATGTTTGTTATCAGAATACCTTCTTTGATCCAGGAAATTAAGTTTTGGTGTACCTACTTCCATTGTGAACTTTATGCGCTTGTGTACAGAATATAGGTATTTCAAAAATGCTTCCAATTCACTATGTTCACCTTGCAAAATCACAAATAAATTGTCTATATAACGTTTCCAGACTACAAGTCTGGTAGACCAATGTGGATGCCTCAAGTTTTGTGCTAGTTTCCAAATGATAGATGAAAAGATTTGCATAAGTGGGGGCCTGCTGCTTGTTTATTCAAATTGTTTATTAAATCTAAAGAAATTGCTATACCGAAATGAGCTTAGTCAATTCAAGTATGAACACTTGGCTGCCCGTAAACCGCAATCGGGCACCCCTATTTTTTGTTTATGAGGGACAGTCTTAGATCAGGGAAAGTGCAGAAAATATAAGAACAGAAAAGACTGTTACCCCTTTTTCTAAAGCGACTGTATCAAGGTTAGTGCATCCACATTCCTAATCAAGAGGTGCTTTCATCTATGATCCGGAGCGTGCTTGCTTTATTCAGATGAATAAAGAATATTTTTTCATGATGAAGTATTATTAAGATTTTTGCTTCCAAGTACAGAAAACAGAAATAGATTGTTTTTTTCTAAATTCAGTTGTGTGTTTTTGGAGTTCTCTCCATTCACGTACTAACCCCACTTTATTGATGTGTAGATTTAGGTTTTAAATTCTTTCGCTACGTCTGTGCAAAGGTCTTTGGTTTCAAGACGTTTTTTTTCACAGTTTTATGTTTTGGTACAGTTATTTTGAATCGCTAATTGAGATTCAATGTATTGCAAGCTCATGTGGATGCACTAGCCTTGATAAAGTGGCTTTTGAGAAAGGGATAACAGTCTTTTTTGTTCTTTATATTTTCCACACTTTGGTTGCCCTACAGTTCTCTGCCTGTAGTAGACACCACCCCAGGGATTCCAAACAATCTTTATGAGGAATAGATGAATAGAGACTTTGGTCTCAAAAGATAAAAATATATAATTTGTTTGTAACTTGTCTAGTTCTTCCAGAATGTTGAGGAAATATGTGGTGTCTCTCAAATATGTTTCGGTCTTCTCTGCAACGAGTTGCAATGCCTGATCAACATATAGGGCCAATGGGTCAAAAATACTTTCCGCACCCACAACTACTGGCCTTTAAGGCGCATCGGTTATTGTTACTTTGAATTCATTAGAGATTCCCTGAATCAGCTGAGTGAGGCTGTGGGATGTTTCAACCCACTGGTCCAGGCCCTGCAACATTACTGTGCATTGCTGGCAGCAGAAACCTCAGAAATGGCCACTGGAAAGCATGCTGCTCGCTAAAATCACCAAAAATGGTGCAGTAAAAATCTGAAAAATAGACCGCCATCCACTTTTGCCTACCTCAGTGAGCACAGGAGACCACTGCCAAAACCGCAACTACTGGTCTTTAAGGCACATCAGTTATTGTAACTTTGAATTCCTTAGAGATTCCTTGAATCAGCTGAGTGAGGCTGTGGGATGTTTCAACCCACTGGTCCAGGCCCTGCAACATTACTGTGCATTGCTGGCAGCAGAAACCTCAGAAATGGCCACTGGAAAGCATGCTGCTTGCTAAAATCACCAAAAATGGTGCAGTAAAAGTCTGAAAAATAGACCGCCATCCACTTTTGCCTACCTCAGTGAGCACAGGAGACCACTGCCAAAACCCACTATTGGGCTACCCACAAAGTAGCCTGAAACCACTTGAAAAAGCAATGCCGATTGCCAAAAGAAACACAGAGCTGTTTGGAAATCCGTTTTCTTGGTTGTCAAATTTACAAAAATCATGGCTCGCAAACCACCCAAAAGATCCAACCTCCTTGTTGGGTTTTCCACATCATGCTACTTCAAGAACCCATACAATTACAATGTCAGCAAGAATCATATGTTATCAGAACAAAATCCACTTTTAAAGATACTTGATGGAAAGAAATCTGTCATAAATGGGTGCAGTACCGTTACTCGCCTCCGACAGACGCTGGCGACTCTAAATCTGACAGGAGAAGCTTGGGTCAAAAGCTAAATATGCCAAAGAAGCGATTTCCAACAAATGACATATTGAGTGCCACACATTTGATTTTCATGTTGAAAAAGACTGGAATTAAAGATATGTTTGCTTATTTTAAATTTATAAATGTAATGTTTTCACAAGGAACTATGTTACAATTGACCATAAGGTAACCTGATTTAGCTAAAACTTCCAAAAGGCTTTCTTTCCCTGAGAACCTCCCACCTTGTTCATTCCCACCAAAAGGAGAGGATTTCGCATTGGCATGTTAATCAGAAGGGGAGGAGATTTCCTATGCTGCCCTGAGCAAGTAACAATAGGTTCCTTGAACTGAATAGAAAATGCAAATTCGGGTGTGACAGACAACAGCTGCTTTGGCAGGAAGGCAAGCCATGTGACCCTCTGACTCAGCCCAGCTTTGGAGGCGGGCCAGACTGGAAATGTGGATTGAAGTTGAAGTAAATGTATGTTTTAGAAAAATGCTTATAGCAAATTGTACTGAACTGACAAAAATATGAAACTTATAGGTTGTTAAAATGAAAAATGTTCTGAGACTGAACCCCAGAAATTGTTCATATTGTAGCCATTGTGTTTATGTTAGGAACATGAAAAAGTACAGGAATATGCCCAGATTGGATGTGTATGCATGTATAAAAATTGAGAAACCCACCAAAAGTGAGAAAAAGTTGGAATTTATGAACTAAAGCTTGCAGGAAGATGAGAGTTGGACAGCAATGTACCTTAAGCAATCTGTCATGTGATTATGTATTATTAACAAGTTGTGCATCTTGGAAATATGTTTTTTGGGTAAAATAGATTTTCTGTGTAAAAAGCAAGGGTGAGGGATTTCCTTTGGGCCATAAACACAGTGTCACTCTGACACATATGACACACTGCTCCTGTCTCAAATCAGGAGAGGGGAAATTATCTGACCTATCAGATCCTTAGAGGGTTGGGCATAGATAATCAGCCTCCCCACCCACTTTGGAAATGGATAAATAGGGACTGTTGAGGACCCAGAAACACACACACACTTTCCACTCATCAACTGATTCCTTGGCGGAGCACCCTGCAGGAAGATCCAGACTCCAAACTCTAGAACCAGACCCAAAATCCAGACTCTAGAACTTTGAAGCAGAGAGGCCTAATCCCACCAGCTGAACTCTTCTCAGCTGGCCTTCAGAATCTTAAGCAACCTGATTTTAACCCCTTAACTTCCAAGGGGCACCACAAAATCCAACAGCCTGGCTGAGCTGTTTTGCTATTCTAGCTAAGAACCCCATGCTAGAACCAAGAGCCAGACCTGCAGAGCAGAGCTGTAACTCAGAACCCGTCAAATCCAGTCCAAGGGGCCGCGCAGACCAGAGTGCCTTGCTGAGAGCAGAGTTCCGGTGCCCTGAATCCTGTCCGGTGGCGAGTGAAGTCCAAACCTTTGACCAGATATTTGACGGGCCCATTCCATTCCAAAGCCATAGGAGTGAGTATTTAGTCTAGAACTGTTCATAATCACCTCTTAGTCTTAAGTAACCCAATCCAACCATTCCAACCTATCCATAACTGCATTATTGAATCTCTTTTGTCTATTCTAAATTCTTCTCTCCTCCACATAATCATTGATCATTGTAGTGATAATCATCTTGGCGCTAATATATATTTTCTGGAGAAAGGCAATCGGCTCGTGCAGACAGAAACCAACCGGAGGCGCCTCTGGATAGGTGGCTGGGCTGTCGTGTAGTTTGCGGCTCCATAGACTCTTTAGTGTTAAGAAATCTTTGTTCCAAATCTTCCACAGTGCATCTTTCATTTTGAAATCTTGACTCTGTTTCTGAAAAATCTACCTTCACAAAAACTTCCGTAACTTCTGAACCGTACGTCCTAGAAACGAAATTCAAATGTCAATTTGAAGCTAACATCCTCAGCTTTCAAACGAACCTTATTTGTATGTTTTCCTGCACATGGAAAAAATGCCACGATTTCCCATTTGGCTCAATTTCACCCCATTTAAAATAGCTATTTCTTGCTTTCAACTTCTGAATTTCGTTTTCAATCTGCTAATCATTCTACAATCATTGCTAGTGTTGACCTGAACCAATCCAAAGCAACTCTCACTAGTTCTGAATCCATTTAGCGAATTAAAATCATTTTTAGCGTTTTTACCATTCAATTCAAATCACATTCAAAAGCAATTGATCTGTTTAAAATCATACCTGTTCTCTCTAAACTTGTTGGGGGGAATTGGGATTGAACTGCATTGTTGATTGTTATTCCTGATACCTGTGTGCCCTCATTCCATATCTTCATATTGCATGTTGGGGGGAGTGAGTAACAACAGGGGGAAAGAGTGATTGCATTACCTTTGGTAAAATTCCTATCAAATTTATTTCTGTGTCTCCTTCTTTCACATCACTGCATTTCCTTGAACCGCACCAAGTATTCTCTGCTACATTAATCCTCCTATCCCTACTCCTAATTGATTAAAGAGGTTGTTGATATTGTAATATTACCCATTGCTGATCATTGTTCATATTCATAAATGTGATATGCAGATATTATTCATATTCATAAAAGTGTGATATATATATATAAATATATATATATATATATATATATATATATATATATATATATATATATATATATATATATATATATATATTGTTCAATTCTTCAAATAAATCTTTTAATTTGCAAAACAAACCTATTTCTTGGTTCAGTGAGACCGGGGGAATTCAAAGAGAGGGGCGTTATATAAGGGTACATCATCCAGAATTAAATGAACGTTTCACATAAAAATATATAAATAAGGGTTTCCATTGGGCATCCCATACTAGCATTGACTTAGTTGGAGTGCTGGATTGAAATCACTTACAAGGCGTTATGCTTTACAAGAGTGGGCCAATTACCAAATGCACATTTTGGAGCACAAACTCCTTGATTATTGAGAGCAGTTCCCCTCTATATTGCTCACTGTTTGTGAGTGACTGTATCACAATGACTTTGTTAGGTTTGGAGAAGTCTATCCTCAATGCTACGTCTTTGTTTACATAAAATGTCATCGCGCACAGTGTCGCAATGACCTCACCAAAGATATGGCGGCCAATTTGGGACTAGGTCGCGACACAGGAACCAATGCAGAACGTGGAGAGCGCAGCACAACATACCACACTGTAAGCATTTATCTTAACTGCTATTTGGAAGTGGTGCTAGTTTATATATTAATGGGAACCTTTCCAGCTTGATTTATAGGGACGTCCCTTAGTTCACAAGAGGAATTTATTGAGAAATGCACATCTCCATATAACATCCCTCCTATAATCAAATATCGGGCTGAGGTAAGCCTGTTTACAGAATATATCCACACTTGACTATGAGGCACACTTTTTGAGCACATGTGATATTGAGCCTGGGCATTTATACTTTTTTGAGAAAGAAGGTAGGAGGCACCTGGTCTTTCATAGTCCCACGACAGTGTTGGAAGCCCATCAAGAATTTGAGGCAGGTTGCTTACCTACCCATTTAGACATCAGATGCGACAATATTGGTCATTAATAGTTCCTAGATAGCTGATTTGATATTATTATTTCAGGGGCACCATACAGAGAAGACAGTTAATTGTTTTTTGCAGCTACTAGGTAAGAGCTCTGGCATAACGTTGATTTGTAGTCAATTGTTCATCCTACAGAGCTGAACTAAGATGTATCCTAGCAGAATAGAATTGAAGATACCTCAGTGGATGATCTAGTTGTGAGCTACAACAGGTGAATGGGATGATGATGGGTGGTGACAGTCCTGATATATTATTGTGTTGGTAATGATTGTTAGGATTGATATACATTGTAAACTAAAAGAGGTTTGCTTTATTTTTTGGAATTGTAGATTACTTTGAAGGTGCTAGAAAGACAGACACAGAGAACCTTTGCTACCGGGGAAGGGATAGATATCCCAAAATGCGTAGAGCTTTTTTGCAATGAATCATTTATTTACTGGAAATTATTTTGTAATCCATTACACACATTTAACATTAACTTTGTAATGCATTTGAAAGTTTTTTTCTGAAAAAGTTATCTGAATGATCACTCTATATTTTCAAGATTATATAATAAATGTACTTTTTAATTGTTGTTTGTTCTACAAATACTTGGTGTGCAGGGGGCCCAAGTGTTCCATAGACTGTGGACACCGACTGTTTCAATTTTCAATCATTAGCCCAGGGTGAGAAATTAAACTAAACACAAACATATTACACACTTTTTAAACAGATATTATGAATTACTCAGAATAAGATGGCACAAGAATACTGCCTCACTTTTTATTAACAATGTTAGATTTGAAGCATGACGAATGAATGGCACAACATACAAAGAGGGTGAGAAGAATTGTGATGTATGATTAGGGAAGATAACAGTGGATTACCAGCATAGAGAGCTATAACACAATATCTGATGCAACTGCAGTTACAAACAAACAAAGACTGGATTAAAGGGAATTCCCAAACAGGGAAGCTGTGAATTTAATATAACATTTTACTTTGCAAATATGTAGGAACATATGGTGACAATTTTATAGTGGTTGTATGTAAATAATAATTAATAATTACTATTTCAGTTCGATTTAATACAAACAATGGCATGTCTGGCACGCATGTAAAACAAATGATTTCAGATAGGAACAAGCTTGTGTGCACAAACTGGTGACAATTAACTTGACTCTAGCTAAACATGGCTTGAATATTATAAATCCGAAGAAAATATTTAATTAGGTAATTTGTTCAATACATTGTTCTTGGACGAGGAACTAAGAAATATTGCCCATACTGATACGTCGAACCCAAGAAAATGGAAGTCTAACAGGAGAACTTCAACATTTATTGTAATTTGTTTGTGGGTCTACATAATGTTATAATAACTGGTGATGCCAACCTCCTAAATCCATGTACCTAGTAGCCATAGACCATATTGCTCTGTTAAGGCAAAAACGGAACATTAAAAGTTGCAATTACTTTTCTATCAGTATGTGCTACTAGGTGCCAAAACCAAGGTCATTACAGAACCATGGTCATTACAGAATGCAGCCCTTTCCTCATATTATGTATCAAGGAATGGTAGGCATATTATAATTAAGTCTGCTAAAAAAGAAGTATTAATACTGATGAATAATTATTTGGAAAACTATTTCACTATATATATAAGCTGCAGATGTTCTTTGGGAATTGTGAGTATGTTTATAACAGGTACTAATTTATTCTTTTTTTTTTCTACAAACTTTTTCTTTACGCATACATTTCCATCTGAACTCCTTTTTCTTTCTGGTTATGGTTGTATCTCAAGTCTTGTTAAATGTACATGTCGACACCTGTTAGAAGAAAGTATCATCATGGAAAATTGTCACATTGAAACTATTTAAATGTTCTGATGCTAATGAA
Organism: Ambystoma mexicanum; assembly: GCF_040938575.1. Classification (NCBI taxonomy): domain Eukaryota; kingdom Metazoa; phylum Chordata; class Amphibia; order Caudata; family Ambystomatidae; genus Ambystoma; species Ambystoma mexicanum. The sequence continues at coordinate 548,439,718 of NC_090924.1, forward strand.
TGAGAATGTCTACTGATTTTAATGCATGTTGTGCCTTGGAAAAGCCCATAGGCTTGTGACTGTCTTTTTTTAATATAATGGTTTTGTAGCTGTATGCTCTTTTTTGTCATGACAAATGTTGAGAGGCAGAGGAATACTTCATCCATAGCTACGTCCCTACCCTTGTCCACTATCACCCAGGGGAGAAACGTTACTCACTAAAACAACCGTACTGCCCTTAACCCAGTCAGATACAACAAGAGATCAACACACTATAAGCTGAAGATGGCATGAGTAAAACCAAACTAACATTGAGACATTGCATGTGCATGCATTAGACACAAAGCAAATATTCACTCAACATGATGAACACAAACACTAGGTAATATATGATCAAAAAAGAGTCCATAGGCGCCCCTCTGTGAGAATGAACATGGCCCATTGACCTGTTGTTTGGGAAGGTACCCACTCAAGAGTCCGCAGGCACACTTTGGCTCAGTGTACCTTTCACAGATGGGAAATATTGATTTGCATATCAGTCTTTGTCCTGCCCACATGGGCAGTCCAGCACCGAAATGCTATGGCAATTCCTTTCTGAACAAGAGTACCAACAGCAAAACCATACACGTGTTTCAGCCCTGTTGGGCCTCATCAGTGAGGTGGAGCTCTGCCTCTCTGAGCAAGCGAGCAAGGGGTCCACGTCTGGATGACCCTAAGAAACTTAGGGTGACTAAACCTAAGTCCCTTAAACAATCAGAAAATAGAGGCGCCCCTCTGAGAGAACGAACATGGCCCATTGATCTGTTCTTTGCGAAGGTACCCACTCGAGAGTCTGCAGCCACACTTTAGCTCAGTGTACCTTACACAGATGGGAAATATCCATTCGCATATCAGTCTTTGTCCTGCCCACATGGGCAGTCCAGCACCGAAATGCCATGGCAATTCCTTTCTGAACAAGAGTATCAACAGCAACCCCATATACGTGTTTTTCAGCCTTATTGGGCCTCATCAATGAGGTGGAGCTGTGCCTCTCTGAGCACAGTGAGCAAAAGGTCTGGTTATTGTTTTATCTCAAGTCTTTTTAAATGTACATGTCAACACCTGTTAGAAGAAAGTACTGTATAGACGGATCATCATGGAAAATTGTCACATTGAAACTATTTAAATGTTCTGATGCTTATGAATGAGAATGCCTACTGATTGTTATGCATGTTGTGCCTTGGAAAAGCCCATAGGGGTGATACACATGTATGCTCTTTTTTGTCAAGACAAATGTTGAGAGGCAGATGAATCCATAGCTATGGCCCCTCCCCCGGTCCACTATCACCCAGGCCACTCTATTTTGCACTGTCCTTCCACCTCTTGGTCTCATGTTCCTCCTTGTGCTTCCTTTTCCAGATGTGAACAACACCTTTCTGTTTCCTGTGCCCCTATATATCCTTCCCCTTCCCCCTCCATTGGCTCACTCCCTCAGTTGGTTCCCTAGACCAGCTGCTGTTTTTATTCTCCTCAGGAGTGGGATTGCAAGCAAGCAAAGACGTATAATGTCCTTTAAGCCCTGCCTCCTTTTTGTACGTGGGTTGACCGGTATTTGGAAATGGCAGACCTATCTATGGGCACTGAAAAATGATGTTGCTGGCTGGATATGTAGATCACTCCATGACCCCATTGAAGTTCCACTGAATGTCTCAGAAGGTGTTGTGCATTCTGCAAGGTTTGCCGCTTTGCTTTGTGGACTGCTCCGCAGCCATGTTGAAGGTTAACTAAATGTCTGTGTCACATAGAGGACTGGTTCTGGTGAAAATCCACCCCAGGGTAAAAAGGGTCCCTATTGCCTCTTGAAAGGGTCAGGTGCCTGACCCTGTCACACCAATCGGAAGACCTCAGAAGTCAGCCGACCAAACTCTACTTCACATATGTTGAACAGGCTATTTGAAAAGTACAACGTCATCACAGATTATTTCAGCATTCACTGCAGAGCTCTAGAGGAGGCATTTTAGACACACTGTCACTGGCAGCTGCTGACTAATGTATGCTATCCTCTGCAAACCTTTGAGGAAGCCAAACCAGTGGGGTAGATATAGCAATGCATCCCTCAGTGAGGTTCTACCACTGGTATACCTGCTTTATTTGATCCTGCCCAACAGCGCAAGGTACTGTGTCTTTGCAGGGGATGAAGATGTGGCAAAGGTGGTGAAGGACATACTTGAAACTTTGCATATATATGTATATAAATGTATGTTTTTCATTTGCATGTGTCGGGGCCGTCGGAGGATTTACAACAAACAACAAAAGGAAACACTGTGCAAGGATGCTTTGCTGCAGCATTTTCATCTTAATTTGGAGAAAGAATGCAGGTATGAGGAGTAACATCAACCATCCTAAATTTTGACAAGGACTCAGGGAATTTCAAGCTCAAGAAAACCTTTTTCTGAAAGTGCAGTGCGTTACATCCCAATGACATAATTATGTCATAACATGGCCGTGTAATGTCATCATGAGGAAAAATCGCAATTACATCAATATATGTCAATGCTTCTAATATCTTTAATTGTTTGCTCCAGTTGCCATGCTGACATCAAGCTAAATGGCCCTGCATGTTGGCTGCATTTGGTGCAGAGGTAAGACTACCTACTTCACACAAATTATATTAGTCCTACTTGTGAGCAGTGGCGTATTTAGGCTTCCTGCTGCCCTATGCCCAAATAAATGCATGTGCCCCCCAACTTTACCTCACCTCTGCCAGACTCTGCACTGTCACCAGATTCCACCCCTTCAACAAACCATGTCCGCGTTACCCAAACTATACTCCTTCACCCTGATTGTGTCCCCCATTTTGGCTCCATAACATTATAAGGATGTTTTTAAGGTTGCAGGGATTAGAAGGTTATTGCTTCCTCTCTATGAAATCAAGCCTGTCATCTTCTATGTAATGGTAGTTGAAACAGTGTTCTGCTACCTAGGATTTGGAGAAGACAGTGTGTTTTACAGTTCAGTGGACTAGAGGTAATTGTTATGGCTAATTGTCTACATTCGGTTGAGACTAAAAACAATATTTTAGAGGAAGTGATAAGAATATAAGCTGTCTGCCAACAGGACACAAGTGAGAGACGGTTGGAATGAGGAATGTTGGTTTCAATGCTAATATCTGGTTTCTCTCCCAAATTGCCTGCTTTCACTCTATTAGAAGCTCCTTCACTGGTCTGTAATATTAATGCAACAGAACTACATTTCTACATCCAGTCTTGTCAAATGGTAAAGTTTACATAAGAAAAATATGCAAGTTGTACAGGCACATCTTATAAAAATGTTGAATACAAATAACTCAACCTCCTTCTCATGGTTTCCGCTCTGGTGTTAACAAGGGGAAAAATGGAAAAAAGGCAAGTTAACTGCTGCAGGCGATGTACCTCCAATCCCTAGTACTAGAGCACCATTTAAATATGGCAAAATCACTAGTGAAATTTGTAAACTCTGCCTGGGCATAAATATCTCAGTAGAGTAAAGACAGTTGGAGAAGGTTCTAGTAATATTTGGTTGTGCATTCTCATGGTGGAGTAATAGACAAGGGTGACCCTGAAAATTAATGTGTGGGAAGCAACATCATTCCTCGTAACTGTTCAATGCAGGCACCTTTTATAACAAATAAAGTGGTACATACTGGTTACATCATTGCTGTTTGTGCAATTGTTCAAAATACCCAAAACTCCAAGAGTAAAACTGAGCAATGGATGGAGACTTCCAGCACAATATTACCTTAGTAGTGTGGGCTATGGTTCTTGACAGCTCGCATTTAAGGTAATTTAGAATGTTTGTTAATTCTGTAGAGTTGGTTGCACTGTACAATACATAGGAACATTTTGAGATATGTGGGTATAGATATAGATGTCCTGCTGTCGTTTGAAGAACTGTTTCACAGTAAAATTCCTACCTTGTTTTTAAAATATAATTAATGTAAAGATGACTTATAAGCATCACAGTTATGCATTGTGTGACATACTTTGCAGTTGGTTATCCTGGTATTTAGGGGTGCAGCAGAATGTCATCAAAGACACATGATAAACCAAGCAGGGATGCCGTTTGCTTGCTTATCATTGAGCAGCTTCTGTAAAGATAGCTGAATGGATATCTTTAAGTGACACCTTTACAGCTGTGAGACTGTGTGTACCTTTTGCACAGGTTTATGTTTTCACCCTTTCATGGCGTCAGGTTTCCTTTCAGAGGTTTCTTGATGCACTTGAGCATTCAGATTTACTCTTCGCCATTTTAATTTCTCTGTGATCTATTTCATGCTTGCACCTTTTGGGCGGCCGCAGAACTCTGAAATGTGGGGCGAGAGAGGGAAATGAATGCTTACTTCTGAACATCATTTTAGTCCCACCTGTGGGAATGCTGTGCTTGACTTAAGCATAGGCATGTGTTTATTATTGTAACCTTTACCCTACTTTTTCCGGTGGTTTAAAAAATGCATGTTGTGCATTTGACTATAAATGTGATTGCTTAACACAGTGTATGTGTGTATTGATTTGAAATAACTGCAAAGATAATGTGCAGTGGCACCGATAAAAAGGTTTTGGCTGTTTCGCATATTGAAGAGCATTTTTAGAAGATAAGAATGACCAAAGAACTTTATATCTGTCATATATGTATGTGACAGTTGTACGACTGAATCACTAAATACATAAAGCATGCTGGGTTTGGCACACGTTTCCTTTTAAAAAAAAACTAAAGTCACCCTAGTAATAAAGAGTTTTCAAATATCAAGGATACCTACAATTTTGGCCATCAAAGACTTTAGCAGTCAGAGTGGAATGACTGCTGACATCTCAAAATGAATTGCAGTGTTGTGGATCAGCCAGACTTGAAGAAATAAAGTTGATTTCGATTCACGTTCTGGATCTCTACTACTTTGCAGTCAAGAGACTGCTGCAATTTCAATCGCTGTACCCAGAACTAACATATAAATGATGAGCCACTGGATCGTATCCCCCTTTTTCTAGACAATCTAAATATTATCTTACTAAAAAAGATGTTTAAATCAATACTTCATACCTATATTTTTCAATTAAATAGAGGGTTAGAAGCATCTTTGGTCCTGATGAAGGAGATCAATTGAGTGTACACTAAAACAGCCCTATAGCTAAACAAGACGCTAATGTCTGTTTTACTTCTTCTACAAAAAACGTGATCAGTTGCATACCAACTTAATATTTTTTACATTTATTATGTTATGTTATGTTATTTTATGTGATGTTGATTTATACCGCACAAGACTCAGTGCCTTGGGTGTGTGCTAGTCTTTGTGTTGGTGTTAGTGTCTCATGTGATGTTGGGGTGGGTTGTGGTTGTGGTTGTGTGCACTGGTTAGATTGTGTCCATAAGGGATCCAGAGTCATTGGTGGCTGTTGCTGTATAACTATCTGGTGTCTTGGTGTGTACTTGTGTCTTGACTTTGGACTATGTGCCAGGTGGTTCATTCTAAGCGTGTTTCCAGAATCTCAGAGATGGCGGGGTGTGAACATTGAATTGATTCTTGGTGTGTTTATGTGTAGTGTGGCTAGCACAAGGTCTGGTCTAGTGGCGTTGGTTATGTTGGAGGAGCAGGAAGGGGAAGTGGGTTAGTAAGTTGGTCAGATTGGTGGAGCCTCTGGAGTGACTCTTTGGTTTCCGCTTGATGGTATCTACCCAGATTCCTGGTTGTGGTTCATCAGCCCATCTCCCCTCCTCACCAGGTGTTTGTCTGTGATGTTATTGCTGCTGATGTCTGTTTGCGGATGTCATTGTCTGTTGAATAACCAGGTTTTGAGTCATTTCCTGAAGGTGATGTGGTCTTCTGTGGTTCTAATTCCTTTGGGCATGGTATTCCGGAGGTTTGCAATTAGACGTGACAATGCTGTTCTGACGAATTTCCTTTTTCCATTTCCGTTTTCTCTCTATTTTTAGGTTGTTGCTGGATTGTAGGTCCCTCATGGGCAGTATCGGCTGATCTTGTCTTGGAGGAATTCAGCTCATTGTGTGGGGTGCATTCAAAGGCCCCAAACTGAAGGTCCCTTTCACATGAAAAGCAGGATTATTCAAAACTGACACAAAAACGTCTTTACATGTGTGGCTGCAACTAAAAACTGAAGGGTCATCTGGAAAGGGCCTACATGTCACTGCCAAAGGGAAAGCAGCATTTTATTCCACAGAGCATGAAGGATTTCAAAAGTCCCTTTCACATGAAAAACAGGTTTTTTAAAACACTGACACAAAAACAGCTTTGCATGCGTGTTTGCAGATTAAATGTGAAAATTGTACCCCTGATACCCTGATAACATAAAAATGTCAGGGAAAAAGACACGGTGCATGCTGACAAAAAAAAAAAATAATGTATATGTAGCTTATCATGGGGAATTAAATAAGATGACAGCCAGGTTTTTACCTTTTGCACAGCCATGTGTCAATTTTCTGCCGTTTTCACAGAACGCATAGTCATTAGAAAAATGCAATTAATTCCCCATATTCCTTATTTTACCCTCCACCCCTTCACTAACTCTCACATTTGGAACATTTTCAGATCAGCCAGAAACCCATTTTAGATGGCCATTACAATTCCCTGAGTTGCAAGTGGATGAATTTTATATCTCCAAAACCGCCTGGAAATGACCTGAAAAATGACACCAAAATAAAAAAAAATCAATTTATGGTTGCTAGGAATATATATATTCTGATCCAGCTAATCATGGGGAATTAAATAAGACGACAGCCAGGTCATCTTATTTAATTAATTTATAATATATATTATGGTAGTTGCAAGTAAAATTATGAAGTTTTGCCACTTAAATAGATTGTTGCCAAAATTGGACAAAAGAACCAATGGTGATTGCAAATGGGATTAGCCATATACCCGTGACATACTCCTAAACCAATCCTTACAGGGAGGCTGGATTTGGGAGGTGAGAGAAGGGTAACTGTCCAATCCTATTTGCGAGAACTCTTGCAGGGTACTCACCCAAGACAGTAAACTTGATGGTCTCATTGCTGCTATATAAGGAGGAATGTGCTAGGAGGAAGGGACAGAGCTGTTGAATTGTACCCTTCAAGAGAGCTGATGAAACTTACCTTCTGACAGCTACAAGGAAACACCAGAGGAGATTGATTAGAGTGCATCTGGGTGGAGCTGTCAATTTCCAGGGAGGCCTAAAATAGTTGACTATATGCTATGGTGCAGAGGAGGAGGACATCCTTGAGAGTGGAGTGACCAGACCCTAGCTCAATATTTTCAGAGTGTCCCGAAATGCAGCTGGCTTTCCTGAACTTTAAACAAAGGCTTTATAGGTAGGTAGAATTGTGCTCTCAGAAACCAAAATGTGGGGGAGCCTGCTTGCCTTAAATCATTTACCTTTATAGTGCTGGGGGGGGCAAAACTGTGTAGATCCTTCACTTATGTAACTAAATATATTAATTTAATTAATTCCCCATTATGCGGAACAGGACAGGGCGATTTGTGTTAAAATTTTAAATGAACAAAACTCACTTCCCAGTGTTGTTGAAAAACGATAGCCTGCTGACCCTGACTTCTTTAATGAAGAGGGGTGCCTTTGTTCTTAAATCAGTCCAAATGTTGGGTCCAACTGTCCCCTAACACAGGCTTTTAATTTGGGGGGCAGAGGGGTTGAAAATCCTAAAGTCTGTAATCATCCCAATTTTTACCATCCAGGTTCCCAACACATGCCTTTCAGTGGAGGGGGGTCTAAAATCCAAATTTCCAAATCATTCCAATTTTTCTGTCAGACTTTGCTAACCCAGACCAAAGTAAGGGGATCTGAAAAACAAACTGCTAAATCACCCTTTGTGTGAGTGAAAATGCGCAAGTGTGAGTGAAATGATAATTGCCATATGCATTTGCACAAATTTGTAAAAACAATAAACTGCTTGTCTTTTTAGCGCACAGGAAAATCGAAATTGCACAGCACTACATCTACATCTATACATATATAAATGTGTGCACTGACCCGTGCTAATGCTTTTGTGACATTTGTAGAAAGTAAAGAATTGTGATGTGTGTTCTTTTCAAATCACGTTTGTGATTTATTTATGTTGAAAGAAGTTTATTGTGTTGTACCACTGATAAAGTGGTGTTTGACATTTGTTTGCGAGTTTTGTAACATCTAATCCAAATAAACATTAATATATTTCCTGTACACTGGCCTGGTTCTTGGCTCATTGGTTGCTCCGCGGAATGGATCCAAGGGATATTAGATACATTGGAGATGGGTGTGAATAAAATAATCTGTTACCCAGTTTGTTGCTTGACATCTTGATTGAGGAGGGAAGGAGCTCCCTGTGTTAAGGGTGGCCTCTCAATACACTGTTAGTTACACTTGTCTCTTTGTGGGCGATGCAGAGTGCTTTGAATGTAATGAGTGTAATGATTGTTGTAACAACAGTCTGCCTTTCATTCTTTTCATGTTTTTCATCATCAATTAAAAATGTGTGATATTCAGTACCAGTGGAATATTATAATAATACCTTATATTATTGATTGCCTACATGAAAACATTAATGTGAATATTAATTGTTATAAAACTCATTTCAGAACCATTCCCAATGGGAACTACTATTTGCATGACAATCCCTTGGCTGCAAGGCAGCAAGAAATGCATGAAATGGGTGACTGCATGCATCATAATCCAGTCCCAAAGAGTATTACCGGATGTGAGCGCTGCCAGTTGCATGGCAATCTCAGTGGCTTCTTGGCTAAGCACCAGCAACAGGCGACTGTTGCTAGCCACAATCATTGAGGCCACTATTACTGATTTGGGGAAGCTTGCTGGGAGTGCAGGTTTTATTCTGCTTGACATAGTCTGATCTGACTGATGACACTGTACTGCACCTGACCATGGATGGTACTAGCACCCATGTCCTCACCACCGATGCAGGGAGAAGTGTTGGCTGCCAGGTCATTAATGGCTCAATGGAGGCCGGGACTCATTTACCTAAGATGTATATTTATGCAGTGAATGTGGTTGTGCATGGCCGTCATCAATAGGGCACAACCCTTTCCCCCTATCCACCTCATTTTCTTCCTGCAGCTACCCATTATGCAGAAGACCTTGCCATCTTCACCCTTCACAGCCCGGTTGTTGGTAAAAAAAATACTGCCACACCCAATATCTTGGGGGCTGAGTGAGTGGAGAGTGCTTTGCTCCTTGGGAGTGGGACTCTTGTACCTGCCTTGCATCCTTTGTAATGGTAGGTGCAAGATAAGTCTCCTCCACAAACCACTCTGTGCCCCTCTCCATTTCTTCACCCTCATATACGTCTACCAACTGCTTGCAGCGACCCCCAGAGGCTCCACAACATAGGAGTCCTCTTGAAGGGCCTTCTCTCCTTGGCACTGTCACTCTGCAGAGAGGAGGCCACTTCTTCCTCAGCAATGGACCCAACATAGACAGCAACCATCCCACTGTAATCCTCCTTCAGGGTGATTTGAGCAACTGTCCATCCTGCAACACAATACGCATGCTGATTGCCTACTGCATGCCCTTCTAATACAACAACAACCCTACCTCCATGGAGGCCTCCATCAGCGTAGCTTCCTCCCTTGCCCGCATTGGGGCCTTCAAAGTATGCTGTACCTCTCTTGCCTCTGTGTTTGAGGCCTGCATCCTCTTCCACTCTTCTTTCTGAGGCCAACCCCAATGCCTAAGTGTTCAGTGCCAACTGTGATGATGTGTGACCTTTGCCCATGAACCAAAGTCAACAAATAGTGCAAGGTTCCCTCCTGCCTCATCATTCATGGGAGGATCTCCCTCCACCTGTGAGAATAAGATGTGTCGTGCTAAAAAGATTTGAGGGGACAACAGGGGACATTTCATGACGTTCAGCCAGGCTTAGTGGTGAGATAAGTACTTGAAATGGTGTAGCCCATATTATTCTCATTCATAACAAAACATCTATATTTAATAGTAATAAATTACTGTTCTTCTCGCAACCAGCTGTCAGACTCTATATAGTTAGTGTTGGTGGCGGCTAAAACCTCATTCAATGTTTTTTCCTATCCTTTTTCCACCTGGAGTGAGTTTTATGAGGGCCAGTCATTCAAAACTATGGCACTGCCAAAAAGTAAACCAACAAGTGTTCACCCAATGTATTTCTGCCGAAGGCACACATGCTGTGCCAATCTGTACTATATCGCCATAGGGCCTTCATCAGGACTGTTTTGAAGGATATAGAATGATTGCTGAGGTTCCGAAAATGGGTTTCCCCTCATCCGCACCAAGGGAAGGGTGGTCAGCCAATCAGGTGGCTGGAACAGCAGGAAAGAATACATATTCCCTGCTCACTGTCCCTGCCACCCAAGGCCCTTCCCTGGGGGGCACCAGTTTTTATTTTATTTTTTTATGTGGGGATGCAACAGGGAGCCTGTTGCTGTGAGTTTCATAGTAAAGACTAACTGGGTAATTCATAGAATTTTGCACAAAAGTGGCGCACGCGGCTGGCGCACAGTGTCCCCGTGCGATACACTGCCCCAGCCGCGTGTGATAAAATCCATTTCATCGCACAGCGTATTCATGGATTTTAGCCTCCAAAACCAGCCGTGGCGCAGAGTGGCACAGCGACCCTGCAGCAGCGCCAGTTACGCCCCCAAGAACGCCCTCGCGCAAGGAAAATCCATCAAAATCCCCAATTCATCGCAAATGTCTGCGCTAACCCTGGACCAGTTTACAGGGCTGCCAAACCGCAAACGCCAAGCCGGGAACGTGTATTTCAGGGGTTCGCGGGAATTTTCACACGCGATCCCAACAGGGTACGTGTATTTCAGGGGTGCGTGTGAAGTTTCACACACAATTCCATCAGGGCACGTGTATTTCGGGGTGAGCGGGAAGATCCACACGCGATCGGCCTGGGTATGTGTATTTCGGGGTGCGCGTGAATTTTCACACGCGATTCCAGCAGGGTACGTGTATCTCAAGGTGCGCGGGAATTTCCATACGCAAATTCAGCAGGGTACATGTATTTCAGGGGTGCGCGGGAAGTCCCACACGCGATTGCCCTAGGTACGTGTATTTCAGGGTGCGCGTGAAGTTTCACACGCGAATCCTGCAGGGTACGTGTATTTCGGGGTGCGCCGGAAGTTTCACACGCAAATTCAGCAGGGTACGTGTATTTCAGGGGTGCGTGGGAAGTTCCACACGAGATTGGCCTGAGTACGTGTATTTCAGGGGTGCGCGGGAAGTTTCACACGCAAATTCAGCAGGGTACGTGTATTTCAGGGGTGCGCTGGAAGTTCCACTCGCGATTGGCCTGGGTACGTGTATTTCAGGGGTGCGTGGGAAGTTCCACACGCGATTGCCCTGGGTACGTGTATTTCGGGGTGCGCGGAAAGTCTCACACGCGATTTCAGCAGGGTACATGTATTTCAGGGGTCCCGGGGAGTACTACACGTGAATTGGCCATGTGGGTCCTCTCAGGTGTTCCCTCTACACCCTCCATGGCCCGTGCAGGCAGCCCACACCACAGGGGACTACCCTGCACCCCTGCTCATGTCCCGCAGGCAGCCCATCCACCATGGGCATGCCCCCCAGCCAAGCCACATGTCACCTTGCACTACTGATCAACAACATATGTCTCCCAGCACCCCCACCCCCCAGCACTGTGGGGCACCTGCCAGCAGGCCCCCACTCATGTCCAACTCATGTCTCCCAGCACCCCCACCCCCCAGCAGTCAGGGGCAACCTCCACCAGGCCCCAACTCATGTCTCCCAGCACCCCCACCCCCCAGCACTGTGGGGCACCTGCCAGCAGGCCCCCACTCATGTCCAACTCATGTCCCCCTGCACCCCCAACCCCCAGCACTGTGGGGCACCTGCCAGCAGGCCCCCACTCCTGTCCAACTCATGTCTCCCAGCACCCCCACCCCCCAGCAGTCAGGGGCACCCTCAACCAGGCCCCCACTCATGTCTCCCAGCACCCCCACCCCCCAGCAGTGCAGGGCACCTGCCAGCAGGCCCCCACCCATGTCTCCCAGCACCCCCACCCCCAGCAGTGCAGGGCACCTGCCAGCAGGCCCACACTCATGTCCCCCTGCACCACCACCCCCCAGCATCCAGGGGCAGGGGAGTTGCTAGGTCTGGAAAAGACCCGGCGCTACTCTGATGTTGGAACTGTTGGGACTGGGGGCTAGCTAGTCTTTTGGCTGTAGCTCCTGAGATTCTATCCGGGGCTACAACCAAAAGATCAGGGGCTATAGCCCCCTTAGCCCCCCCCTAGCAACGCCCCTGTCCAGGGGCACCCTCCACCAGGCCCCCACTCATGTCCCCCTGCACCCCCAGCCCCCAGCAGTGCAGGGCACCTGCCAGCAGGCCCCCACTCATGTCCCCCTGCACCACCACCCCCCAGCATCCAGGGGCACCCTCCACCAGGCCCCCACTCATGTCCAACTCATGTCCCCCTGCATCCCCACCCCCCAGCAGTCAGGGGCACCCTCCACCAGGCCCCCACACATGTCTCCCAGCACCCCCACCCCCCAGCAGTGCAGGGCACCTGCCAGCAGGCCCCCACTCATGTCCAACTCATGTCCCCCTGCACCCCCACCCCCAGCACTGTGGCGCACCTGCCAGCAGGCCCCCACTCATGTCCAACTCATGTCTCCCAGCACCCCCACCCCCCAGCAGTCAGGGGCACCCTCCACCAGGCCCCCACTCATGTCTCCCAGCATCCCCACTCCCCAGCAGTGCAGGGCAAATGCCAGCAGGCCCCCACTCATGTCTCCCAGCACCCCCACCCCCCAGCAGTGTAGGGCACCTGCCAGCAGGCCCACACTCATGTCCCCCTGCACCACCACCCCCCCAGCATACAGGGGCACCCTTCACCAGACCCCCACTCATGTCTCCCAGCACCCCCACCCCCCAGCAGTGCAGGGCACCTGCCAGCAGACCCCCATACATGTCCCCCCAACACCTCATGACGATCCATAATCATGACCCCCATGCCCCCTCAATACACTGCCTACGCCACCCAAGTCCGAACACACCACCAGGTATGACATCCACCCCACAAAGAAATCACAGGCACATGATGCATCCCAAATGGCTAGTCTGCACATCAACATATATTCGTCAAACCCACACAATGACGGCATGTGAATGATAAAACACACATTGTGACATGCATGAAACCAAAGAGAGAATACCACACATTGAAGAACCAAATGATAATGTATTAAACAGAAAAGCAAGGCAATGAAATGGAACAGAAGACAATGGAAATAATAAATGAAATCCAGCATGTCCAATAAATGAAAAAGATGCATGAAATCCAAATGAAAAGCAATCCAACAGCAAGTCTCCAAAGTGTCAGTCTGAGAAAACAAATCCAAGGTGCAAAAATAATAAAAAACCATTGATCCATGGGAAAAAAAATCAACAATCCAAATCCATTGTCAAACTATGTACAAAGTGAACATCCAGGGTCTGTGTGCCCAATCCTTTAAATGAAAACTATAAAATAAAATCCTACCTAATGAAGAACCATATACAAGAAGTTGGGGCATTGTTCAAGCGCCCCAAAACAAAACAATACCGAAAGGAAACTTAACACTAAAGAACTATTTGCAAGGGCAGCGGGCTAGTCAGACGGCTCACTTCTGGATGTTCCAGGCCAGGGCATCATCGAACTCCTGCTCAATGTCCCGGAGGCGGTCCTCTTCCATGGCCCTGAGGATCCGCAGGTGCCGACATGTTCTCCTCCAACTCCCTGCGGATTGCCTCGAGGCACTCGGCCCGCCTCAGGGCCCTCCGCATGGAGTTCTCTGCCCTGGCCATCATGAGCCGTGCCTCTTCCGCCCGCTGCCGCTCCGCATCTATGGCTTGGCCCAACCGCTTCCACACGTAAGACACTTACCGTCCTGGGTACTCCTGCCCTCCGGCCGATGCCTGCCCCTCCGATGTCGAAGGCCCCGAGCCATCATGGCTCCCACCTCGTTGCTGCTGCTGCTGTGCCTGTGCCCGTGCCCTGGCTCCTGCTGCCTGCACATCCTCCACCGGCCGGGGTGCAGTCATTGATGTGGCCACCCCTGCTGGACGTCCAACTCCCGACTGTGGCAGGGATGTGTCCTCCACCAGCCTGGCCGCACCGTCAGAGGCAGCTCCACAGGGCACCCAGGTGACAAATGCGTGGAAAGATGGCACAGAGGACGACTGGCGCATAGGGTGTTCAGTTGAGGAGGGGGTCGGAACAAGCTCCAGCAAACGGAGGAATCCGGCCTGGGTGACCTGTCCCAGTAGGCTGACGCGGTCAACGAGCCATTCGAGATGACGTGCAGTCTCCTCATGAAAAGACTGCAGGTCACCTCACATGGCCCATTGACGCAACGCCACACCAGTCAGGACAGGCTCAACCCATACCTGGATAGCCACGTCCGCAAGCAGAGGAAGGCCAGTTGTTGTAAGCTCATCCCCTGCCTGAAAACGGGTCTGGACGTAGGCATCCCTGCTGGTGCAAAATGATGCAGTGACAGGATCAGGGACAGGATTGTACACAGGCACCTCCGCAGCGGCCTGTGCTGCCTCCTGTCCCTGGTCCTGCACTGCACCACTAGCACCAGTGGAATCCCGACCTCCAGACCCCATCTCTGTCGCTTGCACGGCCTCCTCCTACACCAAACCCCCCACCAACCTGGATGACTCCGTGCCATCTTCCCCTGTTGGGCCCTGTAGGGTCCCAGCTGCCCCTTCTGCTGCCGAGGAGTCCAACTCCGACCTCCGCCTCTTGGACCTCCCCCCGGCAGCTGCGGCCTGGGATGCGGCACCGGACTCCTCACTCCCCGACGAGATGACAACCTGGGAGGGGAGCCGGGCCTTGCGTCTACGGCTGGCGGTGCGATCCCTGCCGCTGTGCTCCACAGCACCTTCTCTGCCCTCTTCATCAGTTGACGCTGCAGACAGGGAGAAATAAAACACAGGCATCAGGGCACTGTACAATGGACACATACACACATGACAGTGGTACATGAGTGGCATTGGAAAACCTCAGACATGGCATCACAATCGCCAACACACATGTCATTTCAACTCTCACACATGAGCCATACCACAGCCATATCACAACAGCCAGCACCATCCACACACATACAACAGCATGAGCAGGCAAAGGTGAGCCAGGCATCACATGCAACACAGGGAGTGCACTACACATGCACACACACCACCACACTTGCATGAATGTGTACACCTCTGCCAACTGTCGCAGTGTTGAGATCGGCATCCATGTCAGATCTGCCAATCAGTCTTCCACATCCCGATGTCACATGCATCCATGTTGCATCACTGTTGCACCCTTGTCAAATACACACACATGCACATGTACACAGTGCAGATACATGCAGCTGAAACCAACATCCATGTGTGACATCACGAACATGCCTACTTGCGTACACATTCATTCAAACATGTGTGCCCACACATCTGCATTTGGCATGCAAGCCTACACACACAAGCACCATCCATGTCTCACACATGAGAGCCCTCGCATGTGTTAGCCTCACGGCCCTGTACACCCCCCCCATACTTGGCCCCATAAAAACACATGTGCAACGTGCACACTACTGGCACACCACCACACGTACAGCTTACAATCAGGATGCATGTACACTTACCGCTCGACTCCAGACGGGTCTGCCTCTCAAGGACCTGGACGTGGAGTGCTGGGGATATGCGTTCTTGGACCCTCATCTGATCTTCCGACAAGTGGCCCCGGCGCCCCTTAGCATCCGCTGCCTTCAAGAGGCTCCGGGCCTTGTTGAGGGTCCTGGACCTGAAGTCCTCCCAGCGTTTCTTGACATGATGGAATAGTCGGACTGCCACCCCCTCCGCCTTGATGGCAGTTACGATGTCCGTCCAGATCCGAGTCCGTCCTTCCTTGTCGGCGTGCAAACTTCCGAAGAGGGCATCATACTGCCCCAGGACTTGCTCCACCAGGACACCAACTTCATTGGCAGTGAAGCTGGTGCCCCTCTGCCTCTCTTGCCGGGGGTGGCCAGTGGTGCCAGATGTTGCAGTGCCCGACATGACAACCCCAGAGGCAGGAGTGGGTGGGCAACTGGGTCCTGGGGCTGGTCTGTGGAGCGATGGAATCCCAGTCGGGAGTCTTCGGTTCCAGCAGGGGTGGTCACAGCAACAGCACCCCTGGCTGATGTGCAGGCAGCAAATGGCAGGGCACGTGGGCAGCAGGCAGTCAGGCAGCAGCAGATGGCAGGTGGGAGCATGCTCGGGGATCTGGGGGGCAGTAATTCGGCCTTCTGGGCAGGAGCGTGGTCTTCCGTGTGCTTACGCGTGGCCAGCTTGATACGGAATGATTTGGCACGTGAAAATCCAGCACGTCTGCGTGTAATTCGAGGAAAGGCCCTTAGCGCGTAAGCGCGTCAGCACACGTATGCAAATTCATTGGCCCAAAGGCCCCCAGCGTGTAGGCGCGTCTATGATGTCACGCGCATGTGCGTTTTCCATGGCGCGTAGAAAAAATAAGCACGTCAGAGTGTCAAAGCGTCTGTGACGTGCGTGCGCGGCCGTTTCCCTGTACACGGGTGCATGTCACACGTCCAATGACTGCACGTCAGAGTGTCAGCTCGTGTAACTGGAGGATAGGGCCTTAGCGCGTACATGCGGAAGTGACGCTGGACGTGTGGGCATGTTTAAAAGGTACGTGTAGAACGCCATTTCCTTGTACGTGTTTTTCATGGAGAGCGAGTGGGTGAAATCTGTACTTCTTGTCGGTTCACACGCGATTTACTTCACGGCGTTCCAAGTTCGTACTCCCTGTTACCTCTGACAGCTTTTTCTCTTTTTGTCTTTTTCCTGGGCATGTTTCCTCAAACAGCGTTCACTTCTTCTGTTGTCCTGTCTCCTCAGACAGCGTACAATTCTTCTTTTGGCGGGGGTGTTGCCAACGCGCACATGCGCGTCTTTTTCATGCTATTTTTCCAGGAAGACGGTGAGTCGCGCACGTATTTAACATCTGTGCTTGCCCCGTGTGTCGCGTACCCCTTCAGAGGTCATTCTAGGCTGCGTGTGACACACATACGTTCATTTTTGTGTTTCTGGGTGCCACAGCGTAGTGCAGGTTTATTTTTCCACGCATGTGGTCTAGGAGGGGTTGCGTGCACATTATCTCCCTTTTTTGGGGTGCCTGTGCGGTGCGTGACCCGTCATCTTCCCCCAGGGGTCACATAGAGCCTTGCTAGAGCACTAGGGTACAAATTCCATCTAGTACCCTTCCCCTTTGACCCCCAATTGCCCAGGACAATAGTTTACTGCAACTCCCATACGCACAACAACATCAGTGCCATGGTTGGGAGGCGAGCACGCAGTAAGGGTGGCAAAGGTGGCTGAGCCTCAAGAGGTGGGCGTGGTGGATACGGTAGGGGACATGGCCGGGACTTGCAGGGTGCCCCTATTCCCCCATGTGTGGATGACCAGTCAGGGACACCCATGCCCCCCCCCCTGGTTGAGGGTAACGTGGCTGACACCATCCCTGCACAGCCCTTGTTGAACCAGCCCATTGTGGCACCAGACCTGGCACAGGGTGACTCCATGGCTGACTTCCAGGTCAGCAGGTCTAGGCCACGTGTGGCGGTGCACGTTGGTGTCACCAGGCCACGTGGATCAGGGGCAGCTATGTCATGTGCTGCCCTCAGTAGGCAGGGTGGGGAGGCTGCAGAGACAGCTGCGGCTCCATCCACCCCAGCTCTGAGTCTCCCAGCAGGACAGCTGGGAGTTCCCCCTGACTACATCACACTTCAGCTAATGCCTGCACCAAGTCCCATGGTGAGTGTTCATTCCCACACTCCTAGTCCACAGTCCACCGGGGCTCCTGCCCCTAGTGTCCAGGGCGGCGTAGGACACTCAGGATCCCCACCACCTTCCAAGCTGAAGTGTAAGAGTGCCCGTCCAGTACAGGCTGATGCCCCA
Organism: Ambystoma mexicanum; assembly: GCF_040938575.1. Taxonomy (NCBI): domain Eukaryota; kingdom Metazoa; phylum Chordata; class Amphibia; order Caudata; family Ambystomatidae; genus Ambystoma; species Ambystoma mexicanum. The sequence goes on from NC_090924.1 coordinate 548,457,648, forward strand.
GAGACGGTTACACAGTCCGGCCCACCAAGGAAGCCCAGCTTCAATCAGGCTGAACTTGATGCACTTGTGGAGTATGTGTCCGCGCATGACCACGAAATGGTGATTACTGCAGGATGCAAGACCACACATGCACAACGTCTGGCACACTGGCAGACCATCGCGGACATCATAAGTGCCCTTGGATTCGTGAGGCACACAGCTAATGATTGCTACAAGCGCTGGAATGACCTGAAGCGCAGGGCAAAGAAAAAGCTGGCCTCAAGTCATGCCGCTACTCTAGTGACTGTAGGTGGGTCTCCAGCAAAGGACATTGAACTCACTCCACATGAGTATGTTGCTGGGACCTACGTCACGGGGGGACAGATCCAAGGCATGGGAGACATGCCAGATTACGAGGCATTGTCCGGTCAGTGCACATGCATGTGTGTGTCATCCATGTGCATGGTGTGTGTGTGAGGGCTTCTGATTGAGTGCCAGGTGAGGGTGTGTGTGCCTGAGTGGTTTGGGTCACCCATGTGCTTCATCCAATACATTCTGCACAGCAGGATTTGGGTATTGCAGTATCCCTTCTGGCAACAGTAGACATTTAGCCCAACATCACGCCAGTTGCCCTTGAAGTGTCATCTTGCCACAACATTGTTGCGTATTATTCTGTGTTCATTCAGGCTGATTGTTTGCATTCCACCACTTTCGCTAGGCATTTCTCAGTCCTCTTGTCACATGTGTGACATGGCTATGGTACATGCCATCTGTGTGATTGCATGTGTCATGTATGTGTATTGGACATGCCAATCACAGGCCAATGTGTGATGGCACTGCTAGCCAGCATGCAGCAAATGTGTTGGTCTTCCATCTTGGTGTCATCAATGTGTGCCATTTGCCTCCCCTTCATACGCAGTGACGGTGCATCCATGGGAGGGTTATAATCATGTGGGACATGTGTCAATGAAGTACTGGTTCTGTTGCTTCTCAGCCCTAATTGTGTGCCATGGTGCTAATGCCTGTTCCCATTTCTTTTCTTTCATGTCTTTGCATGGGATGACGCACTTGATACTGCTGGGGTTGTGGAGATGGTGCAGACCCAGGAGGGGTCTCAGGCCCGACCGGGCACCAGTGAGGGACGTGGTGTGGTGGTGGGTGAGAACCCACACTTGCTGCAGACCATTCTCTCAAGGGGTGTCTCTGGGTGCACCTCCCCCGAGCTCTATTCAGGTGTCGATTCGGATGATGAGACCTATGTGCTGTCGCAGGTAAGTGTTTCTGGGAGGGATTCTGTACTGTCCAACCCACCTGCACAAGGGGTAGAACCCTCAATGGGGATGTCAGTGTTGGTAGGTCCGCCTTTGGTGGTTACGGATGCAGGGTCACACTCCGCAACATCTGATCCTGTTCCTGGGCCAGCAGATCAGAGGGGGAATGCAGTCCTGCATTCTCAGGCAGTGCCGCCACAGCAAGGCGCAGTTCGCCTTGCCCCAGACAGGTGTGGTGCCCGCCGACGCGGTGGCCGTACGCCACCTGGCAATACCGCATGGGAGCAATCCATTTACGGTATGGCAAACCAACAGGCAGCATCATCTGAGATGATGGCTCAGGCCATGGATAGGGTGGCCACTTCCATTGTCCCCCAAGAAAGGCTGATGGAACAACTACAGCAGGCAACAGACTCCATTTGCCAGTCACACAGGGAGGACATGTTGGCGTCCAACAGGGACAGACGGGCGGCACTGGAGACTCTGCGGGAAGCCATTTCTATTGAGTCCCAGGGCCACAGGGAAGCCCTGAGGGTGGAACTCTGTCAGCTCAGGGTGACTCTTGTTGAGCTTGAGGCTTCAACTGACACGAGGACAGAACAGCAGCTGGAGGGGCTCACACGTACGCTCTCAGCTGAGATGCAGGCAACTCAGGAGGAGGTCCGGGCATCCCGTGAGTTGTTGCATGGGGACCTCCGCACGATTATCCTCCAGAACCAGACCTTCCACACCCGCATGCTTGCTGCCATGGAGGACCAGACTAGGGCTTTGCATGGGCTGCCTCCCATAGTACCACCACCTCCTGATGCAGCTGCAGAGGGTGAGGAGAGCGACAGCAGCGATTGGAGCCCATGGAGGTGTTTTTTTTTCCCAAAATCCACACAGGTGGGTTTTGGTGTGCACCCTGTCCTCCGAACTCCTGGGTGGCCTCCCCCACCCTCCCCCCCGCCCCTGGCCCATACATGGCAATTTTTGATTTTTGATTTTTGATTTTTGATTTTTGATTTTTGATTTTTGATTTTTGATTTTTTTTACAGTGTGTTGCCTTGTGTGGCTCCCGTGGGCATACGCTGTATTGTGGCTGGGCACATGCAGGCTTGTCCTGAATTTGGGTTAGATGCTTGTGTTTGTGTGACACACACCCCTCCTGTTTCCCGTTTCCATGGGCTTGCAAAGGGTGTGCCCAAGTGACATTGACTTACACAGTGACGTTGGACTCCCATTTGCTGTGTGGGCAGTCTGTAGTCAATACTGTGTATACATTCCTAGTGCATATTGTTGTTGTATTGTACACTGCATGGTGTATTGATATGTGCCTCTGCATCCATCTCATCCTCCTAATTTGCAGGTCCATTCCTCATGTCTTCACAAGGCGGTCTACTTTGGAAATGGAGTCCATGTTGTAAGCAGTGCACCTACACTTTTGCGTGGCGCTAACACTGTACAGTTGGAAGTGATCGAAGTGCTGGCATTATCAGGTAGTGAGACTACCAATTTTTTTAAATCCGTACTGTCATGTTTATGGTAGGTTTGAGGTTGTGTAGGTGATTTGTATTATTGCTAAATATTTGGTAATGTGTGTTGTTGGTCCTGCATTACTGTGAGCCTTTCATGTGTGGCCAGTTTCCATTAGGGCCACTGTACTTTGTGAGACTTGTGTCATGTTGTGGGGATTACTTTGTTTGCTCTCACATAGCATGACATGCCATGGTGTGTTGTGTGGCGGTGCCGGTGAGGGGTTGGGTGACATGGCACTGTTCTCATGTTGCATTTTGCAAGTGGGTATTCATTTTTGCTGCATAGAAGTGTGTCTTTTGATGACACTGCATTGGTGGTGTTTGTGTAGGTAGGGATGCACACATTGTGACACTTCCAGGTGAACAATCTCAGGCTGCTATGGTTCTGACAGTTGACTGTCCCTTCATTCATCATCATTGTCAGATTGAGTCATCATTGATTGTCAGATGGTATGTGCCAGGGCTGTGTGCACTCCACAGGGGTGTGATTTCTATGTGAAGTAATTAGCCACCAGCTGCACACGGGCTGCCTCACCCCGTGCCCTTTCCCCTCCCATGCGCAGTGGGCATGCATGTGGTTGGGGATGTGGGGGCACCACCATGTCCACAGCCAGGCCCCGGCGTGTTGCAACATTGTGCAGGACACATGCTGCCACTATGATCCTGCACACTACTGGGGGAGCGTATAACAGCTGCCCGCCAGAACGGTCAAGGGAGCGAAAGCGTGACTTGAGCACTCCAAATGTGTGCTCCACTATGCCCCGGGTTGCAATATGGGCTGTGTTGTATCTTACCTCGGGAGGCGTGATGGAGTTCCGAATTGGCATCATCATGTGGGTGCTCAGAGGGTAGGCACTGTCCCCTGGGGAGGTGGTGATGGGTATCATTAGTGGGGTAGTGACATTACTCTGTATCTGACATGCATGCGTGTGCAGTGGCATTTATACTCACCAAGCAGCCATGCATCGCCATGCCGCCCAGCTTCCATGTCCCGGTTTAGGGTTGACATCCTGTAAATCAAGCTGTAGTGGCTGGACCCTGGATAGTTGGCATATACTGAGGTGATGATTCCCTTGGCATCACATACTACCTGGACGTTGATGGAATGCCAGTGCTTGCGGTTTCTATAGATGTGCTCAGATGCCCTGGGGGGACGTAGAGCCACATGGGTGCAATCAATGGCACCTAGCACTTTTGGGAATTGTGCCACCCCGTAGGAATCCTGGATGACAGCCTGCCTTTCTGCAGGTGTTCTGGGCAGGTATATGTGCCTGCGGACTGATGGGCGTGCAGTGATGATGGCCAACACCTGGTGTAGGCACAGTGACTGCGTGGCCTGTGACACCCCCCCCCCCACTATGGCACTTGTCCGCTGAAATGATCCGGTAGCCAAGAAGTGCAGTACATTGAGGACCTTCTCCAGGGGGCTGAGTGCTTGGGAGCACAGGGTGGGTGATTTGAGGTCATCCTCCCACTCACTGACCAGGTCGAGTATTATGTGAGGTGGAAACCTGTACCTCCCATACACCTGGTCATCAGGCATACCAAAAAGGCTGGTTCTGGGTGTAAAGATTCTGGCCCTGACTATCCTCCTCCTCCTCCTGCGGTATCCCACGGCCACTGCTGCTAGGAACGGTATATTCATCTTGGCGTCTGAGCTTGTTTGTTGTTTGCGCACACTTTTATGCTGCGCAGGTCGACGTACGCCTACTTCCTGCGAGTCGACGTGCGCCTGCTTCATGCTGGTGTACGTGTTTCCGGATTGCACCGTCTTTTTTGGCGCGTTGTAGGCGACCATGTAAATCTTCCCGCCCACTCCAGGAATACACGTAACACGCTCTCCCAGGCCCAGTCGCGTGTAAATCTTCCCGCCCACCCCAGGAATACAAGTACCCCACTCTCCCAGGCCCAGTCGCGTGTGGAAGTTTACGCGAACTGCGTAATACACGTACCCTGCTGAAATCATGTGTAAAACTACCCGCGCACCCCTGAAATACACGTACCCAGGCCAATCGCACTGCCTGGGGGTGGGGGTGCAGGGAGACATGAGTGGGGGCCTGGTGAAGGGTGCCCCTGACTTCTGGGGGGTGGGGGTGCAGGGAGACATGAGTTGGACATGAGTGGGGGCCTGGTGGAGGGTGCCCCTGGAAGCTGGGGGTGGGGGTGCAGGGAGACATGAGTGGGGGCCTGGTGGAGGGTTCCCCTGACTGCTGGGGGGTGGGGGTGCAGGGAGACATGAGTTGGACATGAGTGGGGGCCTGGTGGAGGGTGCCCCTGGATGCTGGGGGGTGGGGGTGCTGGGAGACATGAGTGGGGGCCTGGTGGAGGGTGCCCCTGACTGATGGGGGGTGGGGGTGCAGGGGGAAATGAGTTGGACATGAGTGGGGGCCTGCTGGCAGGTGCCCCTGGATGCTGGGGGGTGGGGGTGCAGGGGGACATGAGTGGGGGCCTGGTGGAGGGTGCCCCTGGATGCTGGGGGGTGGGGGTGCAGGGAGACATGAGTGGGGGCCTGGTGGAGGATGCCCCTGACTGCTGGGGGGTGGGGGTGCAGGGAGACATGAGTTGTACATGAGTGGGGGCCTGGTGGAGGGTGCCCCTGGATGCTGGGGGGTGGGGGTGCTGGGAGACATGAGTGGGGCCCTGGTGGAGGGTGCCCCTGACTGCTGGGGGGTGGGGGTGTCCAGGGGGACATGAGTTGGACATGAGTGGGGGCCTGCTGGCAGGTGCCCTGCAGTGCTGGGGGGTGGTAGTGCTGGGAGACATGATTGGGGGCCTGGTGGAGGATGCCCCTGGATGCTGGGGGGTGGGGGTGCAGGGAGACATGAGTGGGTGGGGACCTGGTGGAGGGTGCCCCTGACTGCTGGGGCGTGGGGGTGCAGGGAGACATGAGTTGGACATGAGTGGGGGCCTGGTGGAGGATGCCCCTGGATGCTGGGGGGTGGGGGTGTTGGGAGACATGAGTGGGGTCCTGGTGGAGGGTGCCCCTGACTGCTGGGGGTGCAGGGGGACATGAGTTGGACATGAGTGGGGGCCTGCTGGCAGGTGCCCTGCACTGCTGGGGGGTGGGGGTGCTGGGAGACATGAGTTGGGTCTGGTGGAGGGTGCCCCTGGATGCTGGGGGGTGGGGGTGCTGGGAGACATGAGTGGGGGCCTGGTGGAGGGTGCCCCTGACTGCTGGGGGGGTGTGGGTGCAGGCGGACATGAGTTGGACATGATTGGGGGCCTGCTGGCAGGTGCCCTGCACTAGTGGGGGGTGGGGGTGCTGGGAGACATGAGTGGGGGCCTGGTGGAGGGTGCCCCTGACTGTTGGGGGTGGGGGTGCTGGGAGCCATGAGTGGGGGCCTGGTGGAGGGTGCCCCTGGATGCTGGGGGGTGGAGGTGCAGGGGGACATCAGTTGGACATGAGTGGGGGCCTGCTGGCAGGTGTCCTGCACTGCTGGGGGGTGGGGGTGCTGGGAGACATTAGTGGGGGTCTGGTGGAGGGTGCCCCTGACTGTTGGGGGGTGGGGGTGCTGGGAGGCATGCGTGGGGGCCTGCTGGCAGGTGCCCCACAGTGCTGGGGGGTGGGGGTGCAGGGGGACATGAGTTGGACATGAGTGGGGCCTGCTGCAGTTGCCCCACAGTGCTAGGGGTGGGGGTGCAGGAGGACATGAGTTGGACATGAGTGGGGGCCTGCTGGCAGGTGCCCCTGGATGCTGGGGGGTGGGGGAGCAGGGGGACATGAGTGGGGGCCTGGTGGAGGGTGCCCCTGGATGCTGGGGGGTGGGGGTGCAGGGAGACATGAGTTGGACATGAGTGGGGGCCTGCTGGCAGGTGCCCCACAGTGCTGTGGGGTGGGGGTGCAGGGGGACATGAGTTGGACATGAGTGGGGGCCTGCTGGCAGGTGCCCCTGGATGCTGAGGGGTGGGGGTGCAGGGGGACATGAGTGGGGGCCTGGTGGAGGGTGCCCCTGACTGTTGGGGGTGGGGGTGCTGGGAGACATGAGTGGGGGCCTGGTGGAGGGTGCCCCTGGATGCTGGGGGGTGGGGGTGCTGGGAGACATGAGTGGGGCCTGGTGGAGGGTGCCCCTGACTGCTGGGGGGTGGAGGTGCAGGGGAATATGAGTTGGACATGAGTGGGGGCCTGCTGGCAGGTGCCCTGCACTGCTGGGGGGTGGGGGTGCTGGGAGACATGAGTGGGGGCCTGGCGGAGGGTGCCCCTGACTGTTGGGGGTGGGGGTGCTGGGAGACATGAGTGGGGGCCTGGTGGAGGGTGCCCCTGGATGCTGGGGGGTGGGGATGCTGGGAGACATGAGTGGGGCCTGGTGGAGGGTGCCCCTGACTGCTGGGGGGTGGAGGTGCAGGGGGACATGAGTTGGACATGAGTCGGGGCCTGCTGGCAGGTGCCATGCACTGCTGGGGGGTGGGGGTGCTGGGAGAAGTTTGTGGGGGTCTGTTGGAGGGTGCCCCTGACTGTTGGGGGGTGGGGGTGCTGGGAGGCATGAGTGGGGGCCTGGTGGAGGGTGCCCCTGACTGCTGGGGAGTGGGGGTGCTGGGAGACATGAGTTGGACATGAGTGGGGGCCTGCTGGCAGGTGCCCCTCAGTGCTGGGGGGTGGGGGTACAGGGGGACATGAGTTGGACATGAGTGGGGGCCTGCTGGCAGGTGCCCCTGGATGCTGGGGGGTGGGGGTGCAGGGGGACATGAGTTGGACATGAGTGGGGGCCTGCTGGCAGGTGCCCCACAGTCCTGGGGGGTGGGGGTGCAGGAGGACATGAGTTGGACATGGGTGGGGGCCTGCTGGCAGGTGCCCCTGGATGCTGGGGGGTGGGGGTGCAGGGGGACATGAGTGGGGGCCTGGTGGAGGGTCCCCCAGTATGCTGGGAGGTGGGGGTGCAGGGAGACATGAGTTGGACATGAGTGGGGGCCTGCTGGCAGGTGCCCCACAGTGCTGGGGGGTGGGGGTGCAGGGGGACATGAGTTGGACATGAGTGGGGGCCTGCTGGCAGGTGCCCCTGGATGCTGGGGGGTGGGGGTGCAGGGGGACATGAGTGGGGGCCTGGTGGAGGGTGCCCCTGGATGCTGGGGGGTGGGGGTGCAGGGAGACATGAGTGGGGGCCTAGTGGAGGGTGCCCCTGACTGCTGGGGGGTGGGGGTGCAGGGAGACATGAGTTGGACATGAGTGGGGGCCTGGTGGAGGGTGCCCCTGGATGCTGGGGGGTGGGGGTGCTGGGAGACATGAGTGGGGGCCTGGTGGAGGGTGCCCCTGACTGCTGGGGGGGTGGGGGTGCAGGGAGACATGAGTTGGACATGAGTGGGGGCCTGGTGGAGGATGCCCCAGGATGCTGGGGGGTGGGGCTGCTGGGAGACATGCCTTGGTGGGCAGTAGTGCAAGGTGACATGTTTGTTGGCTGGGGGGCATGGCCATGGTGGATGGGCTGCCTGCGGGACATGTGCAGGGGTGCAGGGTAGTCCCCTGTGGTGTGGGCTACCTGCAGGGGCCGTGGAGGGTGTAGAGGGAACACCTGGGAGGACCCACACGGCCAATTCACGTGTAGTACTCCCCGGCACCCCCGAAATACACGTAGGCTGCTGGATTCGCGTGTGGAACTTCCCGCGCACCCGAAGTATAGGTACCCTGCTGAAATCGCATGTGGAACTTCACGCGCACCCCGAAATACACGTACCCTGCAAATTTGCGTGTGAAACTTCCCGCGCACCTTGGAATACACGTACCCTGCTGAAATCGTATGTGAAACTTCACGCGCACTCCGGAATACACGTACCAAGGACAATCGCTTGTGGAACTTCCCGCGCACCCCGAAATACATGTACCCAGGCCAATCGCGTGTGGAACTTCCCGCGCACCCCGAAATACACGCACACGCTAGTTTTCACACAGCGGGTGTCCGTGTTTGTCGCGTACCCCTTTGCACCTCATTTGTCCTAGAGGGCCACAGTATGGATCATTCATCATAGCTGTATATAGGTGCTTTTTGTTAGCGCACATTTTGGCGCACATTTATTTCAGGCGCAGGGACGCTACCGCCTGCTTTCTTGTGGCGGACTTGTTTGGCCCTGTGCGCGTCTTTGCCCGTGCGCTGGTGACGCCCATATTTTCACGCGTTGTTCCCCATTCCGAGTGTTACGCCCCGTGTTCCGCCTACTTTTGTTATGTGCGCCGCGCTATGTGCCATTTCGCTGTGGCCGTGGCGCACGCCGTTGGATGACCTGTGCGCCGGCGTGCGCCGCGCACTTTTTCAGCGCACATCCAATATTTTTCTCGCACACAGACTTCCATGAATCGATGTGCGCTGGTTTCCCTGCGATTTTCGCACTTGCACTGCGATTCGGACGTTTTGGCACCTCTGCGCTGGAATTTTCAACGCACATTAATTCCATGAATCGGCCTGTTAATGTGTAAATTGTTCCTCCACTTCTTTATTAAATTAAGGATTTTCCGTGCTGAAATTACAAGGTGATTGTTCATCATAGCTTTCGGTGAATTTATTTAAGCCCAGTTTACATGATTAACAAAAATGTCTTTCCGTTGTGTAATTCGTAGACATACAACTTAAAAACCTTACCACTGTTTTATCACTTTAATTGCTATCTCTTCAAAGCTATGGTGAAAACAGCTTCCATTTCAATTCAACAAGATCTAGAATCCAGTAGTGGTAAAGTTACATCAATATGCTCCCAAAAGTATCATGGCAGTGGTAACTAATACCACACATAGTGTGATGCTGTCTGCGATCCATACGTTGTACGGCATAGATTCTCGCATGGAAATATACCTGACACAATAAAATAAAATAATATGATGCAAGGACATTAAGCAATAACCATTTGCTCAAATTTCGAGCATCCATGCCCCCATTCCCTACTCCTCCCTTCTGCCTAGCAATAGTTTCTACTTACTCGAGATACTTCGGGCCTGATTCACAGAACGTTTTCCAATGGGGTTTTGCCATTATAAAACGCTCCTGTAAATTAGGCCCTAAGTATCAGTAAGATGATGTATGCGTTTGGCCATTAGCCATTTCAAATATTGTTTTCATGATTACAATGTTTCAAAATACACATACTGCAATCAGGTCAATTTGTATCCACTGCACCGTTTGTCAGCAATGCAGTTGTCTCAGTCTAAACAATCCCACTTGTATTTCAGTTCTTCTTTGTCAACGCCCGTTGCATTATCTTTACAAGCCAAGAACGCATGTATTTGTCAGCTGCTCATTAATCCCATAATATAGAAAGCATAGTGCTTTACAAGCCACAACACATACATGCGTCTAGGTTTTCATGTTAAGGCTGCAGTTAAAATACTTTTTTTTGTTTTTGCTTTGTGGGCAATATTGCTATCCGTCATAATTGTCGACCTTCTAGGGCAAGGGTCTGCAATATGCGGCTCTGCAGATGTTTTGGTCTACTACTCCCATGATCCCTCAACATTGGCCGTTTCGGGATTTTTTTTTAGGTTGGTGGGAATTGTAGTACAAATGATCTGGTGAACCAAATGTTGCAGGCCCTATAGGGTATGGCAGCCTTTCGTTTCCCTACAGCATGTCTATATAAATATATCGCCGCACTACCATACGTCATTATGTCCCATGTGGCCAGCAAGAAGATATAAGCTTCTTGGACTCCACCGCTTAGAGAACTGGTCTAGAAAATGATTCCCAAAAATAACAGGCAGTGAAAAGCCTACGTACAGCTGTGGCAGTGCTCCCTTCTTTCCTGGCGTGCACACTTTCTCTTAGCTGCTGATGTATTTCCCACACTCCCATAAATAGTATATCAAGTAATTGCACAAGGTTTGCTTTTTATACCTTTTCCTCAAACATGGGAAAGGAGGCTTGCACAAATAACTCTCCAACCCACGGGATATATATAAGGCAACACAAAGTCGCATGTAGCTTTCAATTCTTAATTTCTAGCCTATCAATTTCTCATTCATTGGTTTGTTCTCAAAGTGGGCCTTGTTTGTTTTTGGGAAACCGCAGGCTAAACTAATACGAACAGACTTTTTCAGGTGCACATGGCCTTCTTTAGACATCGATTCACCAGGGACCTAATTTCACCAAAATGCCTGGGGTAGCGGAAGTGACATCACATGACCCTTGACCTCTGACGACATCGACCCCACCCAGAAGTGATATTGTGGGAAGCGATGGAACACGACCTTTCACCCCTTGACAAAACAGGAAGTGGGATCACATAGTATTGTTCCTATGTACAATGTGGTTATGATATCACTATAATGTGATACATATTTCATACATCAATGGACCACCATATGTATCATTAAGATCAGTGTGTATAGGCCCATATTACCAAATGACTGTGAATGCAAGCAGACGTCCATGACCAAATGATAATGAAGTGTGTCAGAAATAAACCTTCAAAGTGTCCACCAATTATTGTATAGCATTCCAGAAAGACACATTATTTGGTATTCCTATTCTTTCTTATTTAGGGTCACTGCTGAAAGTGTTAGACTTGTGCAACCCCTGTTCTTTTTTATTTTATATTATTTGAGAGGCCTGGACAAGAAAGCCAGCCACTCTAGAAGCAAAGAGCCACATGGCACTGGCCACAGCCCAGCAGTTTGTATTAAAAAAAGACACTTTTTTATTTTTTTATTTTTTAGGGGTAGCAAGGGAGACCACAGGGGTCACAGTTGCGACCCCTGTCAACCCCTAAATGACGTCCCTCGAGTCACTAATGAAGCACTGGCATGTAAAGGGTGTGAGCACTGCTTGAGAACATCACTTTCAGTGGTAGATTAAAGTTTGTAAAATCCAGGTTTGTGTGGCAACCCTGCATGTCTCCACAACCTGGCATGGCAATCAGTGGTGGCATCTCTGGCAAATAATCAGGACACAGTTTGGGATGTAAAGTACTATAGTGGCTTGATGACCTGTGTGACCGTGTGACAACATGTGTACATTTTTTCAGTAAATGTGTTGCTATTAGTTTTATCTATATGTGTTGGTAGTGTACATGTTTCACAAAAATGAGAGTGAGCAACCGAGCATTTCACGGGAGCACCCACTAACCCAGGGTGTTTCAGGGAGGCAGCTTTTACACTGAGATTCTTTTTTTTAAACAATTGGTTGAGATGCTGCACTTTACAGCACACATTTTATGAAACATTGCATAAAAGCCATACCATTTACAATCTGCTTTCAATGCTAACAGATGAAAAAAATCCAGTGGATGCCAGGTCACCAACAGATTATGGTAGCATTTTCCAATGCATTTTCATGATGCCTTTCCCACAATATATGCCAGTTTTCTTCTCCTTAACACCTAGGTCCATAGCTCTTGCAGCCCGACCCAATATCTCTGCCTGGGCGATTTGCTCCCAAGTCTTTCCCCCCTGGTTGCTTGTAGATTGCTTTCTGACAAATTGCCTCCACTTCCACTCCCCAATTATTATCAAGTGTTCTGGTGTTCTGCCAGGGTAAACAGTCATTTTCATGTTGGCGGCTGGGCCCAATGATGTAATTATTGCCGCTGTAGGATGACAAGTTCATTGTGCCTGAATTCAGGTTGGCTTTGCCCTTAATGCCAACAATGCAACAAGCTAGCTGTGCCAATGTATGGCAGTATCCCCACTTAAGTCAAGTTGCCTTTGCTCACAATGCCAGTACTTCAACTTAAAGAATGCACATTCATGCTGCCTTGGCTAATATATTCGAGATGGCTTTGCCTCTAATGCCAGTAATATTACCATTGAAAGAAAAGCATGGCCCACATGTTGTTTTTGCCCATCATGCCAGCAATTATGCCACTGTCAGAAAATAGGTTAATTCTGGCTTTGAGATGAGTTCTCCTACCCGCTCCACCCATCGCCAGCTTGGCTCCTCTTTTCACATTCACAAGCGACCCTTGGCTCTTCTGGTCAAAGCCTCCCTCCCCCATCACCAGCAGCCCATGCTGACGAAGTTTCACAAGGGGATACACACATGCGTGTCACTCACACATGCACAGAGGTTCACACACATTGGCACAGGTATATGTTGACAAATAACTCACATGCACACGCCAGGATTCATACCACAGACAAATATTCATGCACACTCGCATGCAAGCAACATTCTGTTTTGTAAACTTAACTTTTATTGCAACATGAGCATGCACCTAGTCCCTTTGCTCTGCTCCTCGTCCTGTGCTGCTCAAACAAGATGAAGGAACCAGGGAGGAATGCTATGAGTGTAGTTTACAAATTATACACCGTTATGACTTTTTATGGGCCGTGCTGATAGGTGCCATACATTGGCTGCAGGGCCAAAGACCTTGCAGGGCTCCTTTTACAAGGCTCCTGTTCATGCGGACAGAATAAAATCATTTTGATAAGAAGAGCACTCCTGAAAAGGCACATTGTTATGACATGACAGGTGACAGCTGGTGCATATTTGGAACCCAATTCCCATCATTCACCAGCCACTACTGCTTATATGTCAGCCTATGTGCTATGTACATCATACATGTGTGATGTATATGAAACTAGCTGTTCCCGGCATAACATCCGCCGTTCTAGCATATCTTAAAGGTCAATATCGGGTAGTCATTCATAGGGTCATTTCTGTCCCCCCTCTTAAATATCAGAATTACCACTGACTGCTTCCAGGAAGGGGTGTAGGTCCCTGTGACTTATTAATGGTCATTGAAGAGGCTAAACATATAGGTAACCGTCTTCTTTTGATTTTGAAAGACATATTTGAATCATATGGAATGAGAGGTATGCGTGGTATAAGAACAGTATCTAAGTTTAATCCATCGATTACACAGCCCTTTATGATGTGTCTTTGTAGATGTGTAATCGTCAACAATGTTCCATTGCAGAGTCCCTGTGATGGCAAAAGATGGCATAGTAGCATAATTACAGCACCTACTTTCCATCTTAGCTTGTATTCGTCTTACAGTGTTTTGCTCTTTAGAGACTGAAACTTTGAACCAGTAATTAACTGTTCATTGACACTGGAACCGCTGTGCCCTCTGTGAAGAGAAGTGGGGTTGGAAAGTAACTTGAAATTATTCTGTATGTTTGCAATAGTGTAAGGTGAGGATGACCACGTACAGCCACGCTCATTCTGTTTGTTTAACTGATAGCGGTGTTGAAGTGGAAGGGCACACAGAGATGCACTTTGCTATTTGGACAGAAGAGGGCAACCTAACACTGATAAATTGCATCAGCTGAGTAGGGAAACTTGCCTAAGCTGTTTATATATATATATATATATATATATATATATATATATATATATATATATATATATATATATATATATATATATATATATATATATAAAATAGATATAGATGTATACTAAACATGTATGCATATAAATAGCCTATGTAGGCTACCTATTACATTATGTTCATGTTAAGACAGCACCGAGTGGGAGTCTGGTGGGTGTGTTTCTCCATGGAAGCGATTACAGTGGCTCGTTTCTTAGATCAATTGAAACATTTGTGGGGGTCTGTTGTTGTTTTGTAAGGTTTATGAGTTAATTCTTTCAATTTTAAACAAAGTGCATGTGAGCATGGGTGTGACCCTTTAATACTCATCTACTCTGAATACTGAGCTACCCCCTTCAAAATTGTACAGTAGCAAGATCACCCCATAGCAGAAGTGTTATCTCTGCCTTAAAATCTATCAATATTTTCAAATGATGTAATGTAACTAAATGTAATGTAAGTGGTGTTGTATACGGGTGGGGTTCATTAGTGGGATAGTGGGAGAGGCAGATGCAAAACCTCTGGTGTTGATCACTACAGGTCATAAGTACCTGGTTTGAAGTGTGAATCAGCTTTTTATGTTTTTGGCTGAGAAATTCGGGAGTATGTTATCCAAAGGGAACAGCTCAAAATCTGATAGACTACAGTGTTTTGGGTCTGGTTAGGCACTGATATGGGTGAGTATGGCAGGGCTAAAGAGGAGAGCATAATTAGGGCTCGGTAAGTGTTGATGTGCTACGGGCTAGGCCTCTGGTCTTCATCTGTGTGGGGTTTGTGTGTAGTGTGAGGTAGTCAGAGATCTTAGAGGGGAATGAGTTGTTCAGGTGCAGGCCTTACAAGACAAAAAACTGCAACCCCATGTGCATTGAACATATACATTTACAATTTGCAATATTTAGACTCTCCAAGACACTTATCAAACCAAATTCATAATCTGGATTCTCAGAAGCATAGTCTTACTGTAGCTTAACAGTCACTAGGGTCCCAAAAATGGACAAGAGGTGCTTGGGCTTCTAAAACATACCTGTTATGATTTGACATCATTGAACTCGTTTTCCTAACTCTGTATGTGTGGGCCGAATGGGGTGCAAATGCGGCATGTCGCATTGATAACAAGCTGAGGCTCAGCTTCAGGCTCAAACACCCTCTAATTCTGAATTCACAAGTGTCTGTTTAATGATGCATTTCTGCCCATAATGTGGGTTCTTTAGTACTGAGGCTTTCACAAACCACCCTTCAATCTCTGGAAGGATGTTTTGCAGTCACATGAGTCCAGGTGTCCCTTTTTGGCATTTTCTAAGATATCACACCATCATTTCCCTCCTCTGAGATGCCATATGGTTGTAGGTGCTTTATAAATAACCAAAGATAGATATAGATAGATCGACAGATAGAGATAGATAGATAGATAGATAGATAGATAGATAGATAGATAGATAGATAGATAGATAGATAGATAGATAGATAGATAGATAGATAGATAGCCTTGGCAATGCCTAATCCGTCAATGAGCCTATCTGCCCAAGTTATGTGGTGTGCCTCTGTCTTGGTGACGGCATTGAGCTCCCTGTTGGCCAAACACACAAGCAAACTTCAGTTTTCCCACTACTGGAACTTTTAGGTCCCATAATTTTGGAGACTTTCCCATTGATTGTGTTCTTGACCTTGTCAGACATCAGCTACATTCTGCTATTCATCCATTTACTGTATCCAGTGTCAATGTTATAGATGCACCAGTCAATTTTTACAGGAGTCAGTGACAACATCCCATGAGCTGGTCCAGAAGCTGTTAGCAGTCCCACAACTGCTCTTCACTGAGGACACTGTGTGCAGCAAGTCTGGGAGGGGATCTTTCTCCTTTTTTGCAGTCTCGTTATCTGTCACACAAGTCAACACCAAGTCATTCAGTCTGAAAAGAGGTTTCAGCCAGTTCACACAAAACCCCTTGAATGTCTGCCATGTGACCTTTGTATCAATGAAGTAGTCAACCTCACAGATCTTCTCTAGAACCACATCATTCACAGTCCACCATCTGTCCTTGGGTGTAATCTATGACTGTAGCTCTTTGATTATGAGCTCTTGGCTGTCCTTGAGATTCTGTGTACTCTGTTCTCTACTTGCCAATTTTGGATATGAGTCAAAGTACATAGTCCACTATGGGCAGGAGTTTGGGAATGCCCTTCCAGCCTTTCCACACCAGACTTAGAGGGCCCCTAAAAGGATGTCTAAAGGAACTAAACCCTACTTTGCTCTGTGAAACCTCACAGAAGGCAATCAGAGTGCATGGCAGGACTATGTCCCACTTTCTCTTTAGGTGCTCTTCCAAGTCACCTATCATGACCTTCATGCTCTTGTTGTACCGCTTAACACACCGTTGGAATGAGGGTAGAAAGCTGTGGAGAACATGTTATCCACACCACATTCCACCCACATTGCCTCTGTAGAGACACATATGAAGTTGGAGTCCCTGTAATAAATGACTTCTTTATGCAACCCCACATGAGAGAATATCTCTATCAAAGACTTTGCCACCACTTAGGCTTCAATGCTTCTCAAGGGTACTGCCTCTGGGTACCAGGTGGTGCCATCTACCAATACCAAATGTACCAGTCCCCTGAGGTTGTCCGACAAACCAAATGAGTCACAATGCCCATGCCTATTCTCTTGAAAGTCCATCCAACCACTTGTAGTGGAATTAAGGAGAGCTTTTTTGCCCAGAAAGACTTACCAGATGCTTGGCAAGTATGATAGGACTGTACACATTAATTTTGTTATGCCCATCTGTGACTGGTAAAATGAGCAGACTTCCTGTCTGCTTTTTTGGTCACTCATAAGTGACCTGCCAAAGGAATATCAAGAAACGATAGGAAGTTCTTGTGGCATTGGACAATAACCAACTTCTTGGTGGTCCCTGACTCAGAGTAGTTCTTGGGCTCACTGTACAAGAAACCATTCTCCCAGTACAACCTGAAAACCCCAGGGTGTTCCAACAAGCCTGTTTCTCTATCTGCTCATGAAGAGCAGCGAGAGCAGGGCAGACTAGGGCAGCCTTTCTACCCCCTGCAAAATCCAGCCTGGCCTGGGCCTCCAGCTGATGACAATTCATTATGCTCTGGCAGGCCCTTGAACTCTGACAACTACGGTGCCCTCCAATTTAAGTTCTCGTTCTATGCCTGTAGGCAACGCTGAGATCACTGAATTGAGTGCCATCACATCAGGCACCTGAGTGGCCACTAGGCTGCTTTCTTTGCCCTTGATTTAGTGACTGCGGCAATGATTTCTTCACAAAGCAGGTCATTCCCTAAGAGACAATCCACTGGGAGTGTGTTCTTGACAGCGACTGGCACTGAGTGGTTTTCACACTCAAACTAAACTCTACAATTGCCAGGTGACATAATATAAGGCCATGAAACCATGTGGGTCTCTGTCTGGTCCTCAAATTCTAGCTTGCACAGCATCACATAATGCCTTTCCTTCTGCTCTACTAAAGCTACAGAAATCTTCTGCTCCTGATGTGCTAAAATAACAGCCATCCTCTGATTCCATCTCTCAAACCATTGCTTCTGTTCAGGTCGGGCCACCCTTCCTTACTCTAGAAGGAATTCTCTTTTGGCTAGCTCATCCACAGTGGGGCTCACCTGGGACCTAATGGAAACTTTGAACCTTATTGAAGCTGCCTGGTAGCTAAGTGAGGCCTGAGACCAGCTGAAAAATTGGGACCTCTGGGAAACTACATTAGCCACTCGCTGGACAGAATGGTGAGAACTGATATCACTGTCAATACCTCACTCCATTATTCTTCCATCTATTGGAATGGGTGCCTGGGCTGGAAGCATAGGATCACTATTGCCCCCCTGGCATTCATCCCTCTCTCTGTCTTCTTTGAATGCTTTGAGGCTTTTAAGCAGTTCAGCTTTCCTAACCTTACTGCCACAGGGAATCTCCTTTCCTCACATAGCTCATGAAGGATGCATGCTTTCAAGACCTGTGCGATACTCATGTCCGGTTCCATTGTTGTAAAAATGACAAAATGCCTGCCATTTTTCCTAACGTTAAGTGCACACTTTAGAAGACTCAGCTGTAGGCACAGTCTGTTTCAAACCACAGCCATTGCCCTCCAGGGTTAGGAAATGGCTACTGCCATGCTGGAGTACAAGGGTGAGTAGTGACTCATTCATCTACTTAGCCCTCACACTTCTAGAAACCACCAGTTGTCAACAGTCGTCACACAATATGTTATAATACATTTTTTTTTTAATAGAGAATGCAGTTTTTCCCCCACCCCTAAAAACCCACCCCAACCGTTTCCCAAAAATATGTAACCCTTTACCACACCCCTAAATGCATTCTCTATAACATTTTTCGTTACAGAATATTCAATATATGTTCATTCTTTATAAAAAATTTGAAATAAAGACTGCATACTGGAAACACAAATTATGCTGGTGACTTGTGCCGGCTCATGAGTGCCTGTGGCATGACTGGCAGTGGTGTTGATTGGTTTCCTGCCATTGGTGGCATTGGTCTGCCTGGCAATGGGGGTGGTGGGAAGTTCTGACACTGCAGTGGGAGTGCTTGGGATGGGTACATGTGCCACGGTTGCTGCAGGTTTCTTGTCAGGTGTTTGTAGGCAGGTTGCATGATGTTGGGCTGCTGGGTTCGAGGACAAAACATGTTTATAGCATTAGCTGCTGAGCTTCAGTTGTGACCTTACTCTGTCAAGGTCTACCTGGACAGTATTGAACCAGTTACTGTGTGAAAATACAGAGTCCATGGTGACACACTAGAGATCGCTGAGCAGGTATTGCCACTAATACATACACTGCAATCTAAATAATTGCTGCATAATTTCCCGTTTCGATACGGCATAATGATATCTAGTTCCAAGCAATGTGACACACATTATTTATTTCTGAAAATGAGCTGTGATGATCTAATGGATAGAAATACGGGGCTGCCAAACCTCGGTAAAAAAAAGTAATGGATAATCTTCAAATAATGTATTTATCATTTTTCACCCATATGAAATGATGGTTGCTGTGTGAAAATACTTAATCCGTGGTGACATATTAGAGATCGCTGAGTGGGCATTGCCACTAAGACATACACTGCAATTTATATAATTACTGCATAATATTTCGTGTCTACATATTGGCACACCTGCTTCCAAATGGAGAAGCACAGACCCAACACTTTCGTGTTGAACAAACTCCAATTCGCAGAAGTCCTGACAATGAACGAGAGAATGTCCACTTGACACACACGCTGATCTATTTGCACTCTAACTACCAGAAATCCCTGCACCGTACGTGCGCACTTTGAATAAGCAGACATGCAACAGTGAATCTGACTAACACAGCCATGGCTACAACAGTAGAATCTAGCTCTGCGGAACGCGGGTGCAGGTTAAGCCACACCGGACCCCTCGCTCACTTTATTAAGAATATATGAGCTATCCTATGCTGATACCCAGGGCTTTAAGTGGGGTAAGAAATCGAGGGGGGGCCCTCATTTGGGGGCGTGGCTTGTGGGAGGGGCGTGGCCTAAAAAGTATGCAAATCGTAGGGTATACACACAAATATATATAAATGTTATATATGTGTGTGCGTACCTTACTATGGTTTGTGTACTATGCAAGCCATCTTTTCTAAACATAGAAATGTGTAACATATTTCTACGTTTATAAAAGATGGCTTGCAAAGTACACAAACCATAGTAAGGTACGCACACAAATATATAACATTTATATATATTTGTGTGCATACCCTACGGTTTGACTAGTTTTCAGGCCATCTTTTTTAAACATTTCGGGTTTATAAAAGATGGCTTTGAAAGTACACAATTCACACCATCTTTTATAAAGCTTTGACTACGGACAAAATTATCCGTCGGCAAAGCTTTATAAAAGATGGCTTGAAATGTGTACTTTCAAAGCCATCTTTTATAAACCTCGAAATATGTCGAGGAATCCCCAGGTTCGCCGAGCGTTAAAGACGCCTCGGCGACCTGGGGAAACCAAGGGACAGTAAGTTAGTAACTGCCTCTGGTGACCTCTCGCGCGAGGGGTCACCAGAGCAGGCGCATCTCCCGTCGCGGCTGCGGCCGCGACGGGATAATGCATCCCGCGATTCCCGAATGTTGCTGTAGGACGGGGGCCCCGGCAGGGCCCCGACTCAGTCCCACTTTTTGGAGACTGCCGGGGCCCGGCCCCTGCAGGCCCGGATCACTTTAAGCACTGCCGCTACCTCTGCACTATATCAAACAATCTGTATGTTTACAGAACACGAGGGAAGACCACTGAGTCTAATACAGCCTGACGAACGTGAAACCACATTAAAATCTATCTGCATATACAGTTCAAGCAGAGAAGGTGAGCCAACACTTAAAGTTAGTTCTAACAGTATACAAGAGGCATGCTTGATTTTCCTTTTGCTATGGATAGGAATCCACATTAAATCCCACTTACCTATATTTCAGGTCACTATCTCCCCTCTCAAATGGCGACGTTCTTAATTTTTACCTTATTTCCAGTTTCAACATTACCATATGGAACAGAACATCATTAAACCACAGGTAAATGGCCACAGTAGACCGAATTGCCTAATATTATGCAGTGATTTTATCTGCCAGTACTAAGTTAATAACATTACGTTATTTACATCAAATACAGGACATTTTTGATGACATCGGAATTATTGTTACTCCAATTGAACAACCATCACTCCATATGATGAATTAATGAAACAGAGGTGGCATATGCAAACACTTATTCAGATCTCTGAGATATTGGAAACTGTTTAAATAAGTCTGAAAGATTTGGACTCTATTTACTTGTTGAAAACGCTACTTTTGAAAAACGATATTGCTCCTGAAGAAGAGAGATATATTCTCCCGAAACGCGTTGAGCTCCTTTTTTTGTTTGAAACACTCAGTTTGTTGAATTGTAAAGTCAGAAGATTTAAATTGTATATTTTCGCATAACTGTGTATATTTTGACAGAATTTACTACCTATATGGTACAAAGTACATGTATGAGTTTAATACATTGATGATAAAACAGGTTTATGAGTTGTTTCTTCAATGACTTTCTCTAAAAATGGATTCCTTTATGGTCACACGAATTCTGTCATGAAAAGTGATTACTAAAATTCATTTACACTGTATTCATTTACACTGTATCCTTGTAAAAAATGAATTACATTAATATTGACTGGATTTAATTACCAGCAGTGGTCGAAGTGTAAGAAGAGAAGTAGTGGAACTATGTTCCCTGCTAGCATGCCCCGCTCCTCAAAAACCCCATTGCCCTGCCCCTGCAACACACAATACAAACCCCCAAACACTTTTGCCTGCTTTTTAAGGGAATGTTCAGTGCACTGCACTGAAAGTGCAAGTTTCAACTTCTTCCTACACTGTTATTTTAAAATGAAACCGTTCCGGAACGGTTTATTTTAAAAATAAAAGTATAGGAGCTGTAAAACGTAATTAAAAAAAGTAGTGGAGCGCCGCTCCCACCCGCTCCCGCTCACTTCGACCACTGATTACAAGTACTAATAGGTGTGCAGGGGACGGGAGGACTCATGCCTTATGGGTTCTCCACTCTTCTTAGTAAGGTCTCCCTGGACTGCTGCTGTTGACATCTGCCTGGCTATTTTGGAATCCTGTTGTTGAAAAAGGGGCTTAACTCAGTGACATGTTATGATATGGTATGCTACAGTAATTGTAAAGCGCAGCGATTCACATCGAAATGAGGTATGAAGGTGCCGAAACAGTGGGTACAGGGGATCCAAACCAAGCCAGTTTAGAAACAGGGGCAGTATTTGTTTAAGTGCATTACAACTATGCAATCTAGACAGTGCTCGCTTTGGCTCTGTTATGGGCTGGCTTTGACATATCTTCGGAACAGAATACCCAATGGCTCAATTGTGCTTTGTCACTAGAAGGGGATATAATCCATACTTCATTTAGAATAACTGGGATGCACAACCACCTGAAACATACAGACCTCCCACCCCCCATAAAAAAGAAACTGAAATAAAATCCTGTGGTTAACTCTCAGGCACTTTGATGATGTAAATCTCACTTAAATATTATTATTTTTTTATTTTTTAAAAAAATTGTTTTACATTTTACAAGAAACGTTTACACTCAACTAAAACAAGAAGATAATACAAAATAATCAGAATGACTAAATCTCACTTACTCCACACCCAACCTATGACATAGGCCTTTTCTTAGGGTTGGCATATGGAGTAAGTGAGATTTACATTACCTTAGAGGAAACAAGTTGGTTTTGGGGGAACTTTTAGTGTGTTTTTGGTTCAAATGTTCTTAGCTTTTGGGGTAGACGTGGTCCATTTGCTTGGCAGTGTGGGGTCAGGCATATTAGTGGATACAGGTGCATATGCACCCTGACAATGTGTCAGTCATACAGAATGAAGGGACAAGGGCATATGATGTCATTAATGATGGTAGTGTTCGCAGGGTGTCTGGGTTTCACACTGTCATCATAAATATTGGGACTTGTATTGCCATTTGAGGTCTGTTGCTTACTGCAGCAATCATGAAATATTGCTGGCATCTGCACTATTCCAACTTGCTTTTGAGTCATATTCCCTGCTGACTTGGTGTAATGGGGGTATGTTGGATGATGCTGATTACGTCTAGGTGGATTTTTCATGGGTTAGAGGGCGCATTGGCTCTCATTATTGCATGGAGTAACACTACTAGAGACATGGAGACATTCAATTCCTCCTTTTCATGATGTTTGCTGTGTGCAATGTGTTAGGGGTTTTCTTAACAATTCCTGTGGAATACAAGTTGGACATTTTGCAAGGGTCTGTCTTCCGACTATAGGGTCTCTGGTACATAATCAGGATGGGTGTAAGATCCCCTTGCTTCTCACAGACTGTTCTAGTTAGCGTGGCTGATGCCACCCAGTTTAAGAGTGTTATGAGTCTTCCTTAAAAGAGACTATAGAAGAGAATGAAGTGCCAAGTACAGCTAGATGCAAGTGTGTATCATGTTTAATGAATGATAATGAGAGAATGACGTTTCAGTTTAAATAATAGCTCCACCTCCAATTGCCCAAAGAAATAAAAAATAACAACATTGAAAGAGTTAAATGGTTACTAAATAACTAGTCAAAATAGAAAATACCACACCAAAGTGTTAGAAAACATCCCAGAGTTATTCCTATTGCCCAGTGGTAACATATTCTATCAAGCGAAGGGAAAAAGTATAACTTGGGCGTCGTCTCTACAAAACATGTTTACTACATGCAGGGCTGCTTGCCAGTGATGTGTTGTGAGTGGTACATTTTGTTCTGAAATTACTGTGCACTCTTGTCTTGTGCTGCTTCTATTGATATGAGTTCATTTGATCTTTATCCATAAACAGGAGTGTATAGAAAACGTTGGTAGATTTTTGAGGTGCAGAGGAGAAACTACAACCCTGGCATATGGGTTGTATACAGGAAACCTTACAAAAGAATGTTTTTCTAATATGGGAACTCGCGTCCCCTGCACACTATCATTGGCTCAATAATGAAGCCCAACTTTTATGAAAAAGGATAGTTTTCTAATTCAAGTTTCTTCACTGGTGATTCAAGTAATTTTATGATTGTCCAATGTTTTGTAATTGATTTAAAGAAAATCACTTCCAGGTAATTTTTCTTGAATTTGAATCTTTTTATTGCCCAAAACGTTTCGAGATCAAATATCTGTTCTTCAGGGGCTGTTCTTTCTATGAAAAATATAATCAAAACATTATAATAACATTCATAATTTTTCAAATGTTTTCAAATATTGATGCATAATTTTTAGCAACTGTTAACAAGGACAAATATAAGCATTGGGAACTATTATGGAAATATTAAAAGGATCATCCCGCAGATGGTTCCTTAAGCTTATCTGTGTTATTATCATATATTAAGTGATTACTCGCTCAGTACGTTCTAAATATTATTCATTTATTTATCATCAAGACGGTATAGTTTAACACAACAAACTATTTGTTAATGGCTGATGCTTTTTACTAGCATATATATCAAATTTCTACAACAGTGATACAAAGGATTGCTCCTCACCCATATCTATATTGGATGACGTCCTTTGTTTTCTTTAATGATGCTATTAACAACAAACGCAATGACGTCATGACGATGTCTGAACGTGAATAAATCAAGTGGCCATTTTGTTGCCATTTCTAGGGATACACCTTGAATAGGTGAACTCCAGTTAGCAGATTGCAATCACAGGTAAGAAACTTAAGATAACCCTCAGATTGTTTAAGAAATACCACTGCCCTTTGTCACAAGCACCTCATCAGGCCAGAAGCACCATTCCAACAATTAATTGGAACATTCTATTCCATCACAGAATGCAGGGATTACACTGTTGATCACGAGGAACTGAAACTGAACATATGGATCATAATGACCATCTAAGTTACTCTATCTTGCACTTATTCAACCAATTAAGGTAATTGAGTATTTTTTAAGATGTTTTGATTTGAATCACACATTAAACCCTGGATTAATACTGGAGAAGCTACTCAGTAGACAATATCTTATAGATTAAAATTATGTTTTTTACAGAAATTGATGGTCCAACATGAATCAAAATGGTGAGTAAGACATCAGACTGATAATGGAAATATATCCTAAGGACAATCCTTTCTCCATATAAAACCTATAGTAAGTAGTGAAATTATGACGGAACATATTCTGAACTCTTACATAACATATCAGAGTATCGTGGTTAAATTATATTTAGCAATTTTTTAGGTAAATTGTAAGAATATAAAGAAAAGGATTCTATTTCTCCATACTTTTAACGTTAAGAAAAAGCAGGTCAGCATTCTATGAATTTATTGGCTGAGAATTAATGAATATTAGCAGATTTTCTAATCGTTCTCCTACAATTGAAGATAACAACTGATTAGGATATACAACCAACAGATTCCAAGTTACCTTGAGGATAATTAAGACTCACACTGATGGGCTTCACTATGATAAATCCACAATTTGACATGATTATTATATTCAGTACATACAGTGCATTTGTATTGAAAAATATTAAATAACTTCTGGAATGAGCACTATTTGATTATTAAATATTATGTTAATCAGTAAAATCAGAACTAAAAACACTACGAATGAATTCAAGGTAACTTAACAAACTGTAGTTTTTTTTAGATAGAACGCCTTTATTAAAATATTGTAAAGAAATGAAAATGTGAGTGATAAATTTATCAGGTCCAGGTCTACTTTTTCTCATTGCATGCTGTGATTTCTAGTTGCATTTTTCCCATTGAAACTTTTGACCAATGGGTCCCAGCATGCAATTAGAGAGACATGGCTCACGGCACATGTCCAAAGTGGGGCCAATTGACTGCTGTGCATATGGGCAAAATTACCAATGGCTTCAGGACTCTGATCTATAAGCTGTTAAAGTGAACTAGGATGACACAGATCTAAATCTACATTTCCCTGGATCTATGCCTTCAACTCACCCATCAAAAAAGGGGGGATACAATTTCGGCAAGTAGCATATTCCCATGACCAATCAAATCTACCTCACTTGCCCGGTCACCTTTTGATATGTATCTTTCTCCAAAGATTGCAGTTAATTCAGCATGTGGCTTTCTGAAGATTCAGTGGCACAAAAGGCATGGGATCACATCTCTGACACTGTACGACCCTACACTGGCTTTCAGTCAGACATAGGATCAAGCTTAAGGGCTTATGTGACGCCTGGGTCTATGTTTTTATGAAGACGTGTTCTTACTTTTTTTTTTATAAATTAACGTTGGCTTTGTTTTAGATGGATTTTGTTTTAAAAACTATAAAAACCATGTCAACATTTACACAAAAAACAATCATTGTCTTTTTTTACATCGTTGTACTTCATTGGTACATTTCCTTTCTACCTTAAACGCAGGTTTTTCCCAGCTTTCTAAGTTAATTAACTGGGGCGGGGGAATACACAAGCCCCTTTATCGTACACTCCAATTTCCACTGACCTTATCCTTTCCCTCTAAGAAGCTATCTTCTTCCACTGTCTGGACTCCTCCCCTATGTATATAATCCCATCTTTATTTTTGTTAGTTTATTTGTGAAAACAGTTATTCATTATAATGGCAATTTATAAAAGTCATCTTTTCTTTCATCTTGGTGCCTTTCTTTGTAATTCCTCATGTAATGGTTGTAAGAAGTGAATACAATGCTGTCTATGGATAGACCTTTCTGTCTCACCGCTGTCACCTTCTTAATGCAGAGGTTTTTATTCATCGTCCTTTTCAACGACAATCTTCCATGCAGTCCTTGTATTTGAAGACAAAGGAAACACATTGTTCCCTATCTAATTCTGTTCAGACTGACATTCGCAAAAAATGTATCAACTCTGATCCTTCACAAAAGGTATGAAAGCATGTGGCTTTTGTGTTTGTTTGTGTATTTATGTATGTGCTTATGTATGTACTGGTTATAGCACGAACCTGGTAGTGAAGCAACAGAGCACTGCATAACAATAGAGGTTATGGAGTTAGTTATGTAGCTAGGACATGGAGCAGGTGAATAGAAAGAGTTGAAGGTAGAGTATACAAGTTAGAGGCGAAAGGTGGGCCCAGTCTTGATTCATTTCATTTATGGATCCCTGTGAGTTTCCTTTGCAATGACCTTCCTTAATGAGTTCACTGATCTGAATGAGCAGTCCCCTTCCTTAACTTCTGCTATGCGGGAGGATGCAAAATGAGCTAATTTTTAATACATTGAAGGAAACCTAAAGGCAGCAAGTCATTAATCAACTTATCCCACAATCTTCTGTGACAATCCCCCGTGGAGGCCCCAAAGGCAGAAACTCTCTAAGTAATGCCACCCCGCCCCCCACTAAGTCTTCCATAGAGGCAGGGTCTCATTGTAAAGTGCTACTTCAACTGGGGAAACACTTGCAGCAACTGCCTACTAGTAGTAGTCGCGGCGACCTGGAAAATGTAATGTAATGTTCACTGTTCTTGTTTAACATACTTCTGTCATTGTTTCAGCCTCTTTTAGAATTACCCTGCAAGAAGAAGGGAGGTTGGGGGGATATTGGCAGTTAGTGGGATAGAGGTAAAGACAGGTATGAATGCTGAAGTATTGATGCATGTAGATTCGAAGTACCAGAGTATTTGTTATGAAGCGGCATGATTAGCTGGAAGAGAGAATTAGGTATGTGCTTCTTCCAATGCGGGGAGCCTAAGATCAGTCAATTAAAATACAGTATTGCAGCACAGAGTTGGCTGTTATTATGGGGGATAGGACGAGTGTAGCAAGCAGTTCTGTTGCTCCATTAGAGTTGTACATCTGAAGAGTGTGGTGTCTTTGTTTTCAGAATTGGCTATTGGAAAGAGCCCAGAAAGGAGAAAGGTTAGTTGTTGGAACAGATATTTATTTATGTTACTGGTAACGTTGACTTAGCTACATATGTTGGTAGACATTTTTGAGTAGACAAGACCATATATATGTTTTTACAGCTCTCCACTTGGTGATTATTCCATTAGCTGAAGAACTTACAGGTTAGTGCCAAAATCATCTGAAACATTCTGATTGGAATGGAGTACACATCTTTAATTTTATCACATTCTCTTTCTATTTTCATTAGATTTTTTGAAAAGATAACATTGACACCTGATGAAGGGGCTGTGGGTCTAGAAACGCGTAGTGGATATGAGAGCATTTCAATGGAACAACGTCTTTGTTGATGTAAAAAATTGCTCTGATGTAATACAGGATTGTTATCTCAGTAAACACATGTACATGTTTTTTCAATAGTTTTCTGTATTTACAAGTGGTGAATATTTTGAAATGCAGATTATGCTTTTCTCTTCTTTTTGAGTTGAATTACAAAAGTATTTTGTTGGAAGGAAATATCTATTCGGGTTTATAAATAAGAGCAAATGACGGTATTACCGCCGCATTTAAGGGTCCGCCAAATCGCGGGCTTGGCTGATTTTCCCCCAGCTCTGAGGGGCCAAATGGGCAATGAGGACTTACTGTTCCACCAAACCCTTGATCCGGTGCTAATAGCAACAGGGGTTTAGAGGTAGGGCTAATAGCCCCGTGGTAATACCACTGGGGTTAGCGCCCAACTTTTGATGAGGCCCTCATCATTATGACTATGTTAGTATAAATGTTTTTATTAAACACATAAAAATGATGTCAAAGATGGGCTGCCTTTAAAGAAGTGATGGGTAACTTGTCAGTGGGTTGATGAGCAATTATCTTTAGGATGTTATCCCTGTATCGAGGGATGTACCCAGGGCACCTGAACTTTACTGAAATGATTGAGTTACTTAGAGTGAATATGCAATACTCCAAATATATGTAGTGCACCCCAATTGACATTAATTACTGGTTCTATGTTCGTAGACAGCTCACGGCTGAGTGAAAGCATTGATTG
This sequence comes from Ambystoma mexicanum, assembly GCF_040938575.1. NCBI lineage: Eukaryota > Metazoa > Chordata > Amphibia > Caudata > Ambystomatidae > Ambystoma > Ambystoma mexicanum. The sequence goes on from NC_090924.1 coordinate 548,486,085, forward strand.
CATAGGCAGTAGTCAGTCATGGAGGGGGTATCAAAGACAATCTTCTTTGTTCCAGATTATCCTTGAGGTCTCTATGAAAATTTGGAGTGATAGCAACTGGGTTAAGGGTACATATTAATCTGATTTCATTTAAAGTGGCCCAGGGAGATCTACTCAACAAACTACTCGAAGGAATATGATCTCCCAAATTCATTGGTTGAAGCATTATGAGCGGCACAGTAGTACAAGGAGAATGACACAGAGTACAAAGGTCTGAAATCCTTGGATGAATTGGGTGGCAACAGGTAGTATGCTCATGGGAGTAAGCAGGAATTTGTTTTGATGATGTCTCTGGAAATCCGAGGTTTATTTACTGATTTTGGTTCGAGATCCCTAATTGTGGTCTTCTGGTGAGCATTGCCAGTGTATCACTTGAATAGCCAGTGTTTCATGGACTTTATGAGGGCTACATGATCTTCCTCTTTGCAAAGCCATTTCGAGATAGAGTTCCAGAGAGTGGCTGTTTCCAACTGAAACTTGATATTGTTACTTATAACTCATTAGCAAACCACAGCATTTAAGTGAGCTCACAGAGGATGAATTTCCTTGTCGTTGCTTAAGGGACAATGTCCGGTCTAAGTTTCGAAAAAATTGTTTCGACAGGTAAAAGTTTCGACACAAAAGTGCCGAAAACAAAAGTTTCATTTTTTTTTAATAGTAAACGGTTTATTATAATTTGGTATAGTTAAATAGATGTTTAAAAAAAACAGGGGTTTGGGGGGGAACCCCCGATAAAAATAAAAAAAACAAAAAAATGTGAAAGGTTTTTTTCGACACTTTTGTGTCGGAACTTTCACCAGTCAAAACTTTGACTGTCGAAACAGTCACTATAAACCTTAATGGACATCTCAAGGAAATAAGGGTTGAAGAGCAATGTATAGGGGTTTGAGTAGGTGGAACATTGTTAGGGCTCAGACTATGTCTAAATCTATTTGAAGTATCAGAAAGATTTTGGACTTTTTTAAATTGCATTTGGACACTTAATAGTCTCTTGGGCAAGTAATCAGGGAGCTCTAGATGTAGGCTGATGGCATTGTTTATTCTTTAATGTACTAATGCAATGCCTTCCATTGTTCTGTGCCTAAAGGTTAGATTACTCATTCAGCACAGAAATGACAGATGCAGCATATTTGGATGTCTTAAACTGTGGCTGGAGTGTGAGGTTGTTGTCCATCAGGAGTGTGAGGGCTTTGGATAGATTCTCATTGCTTCGGGCTAGGTATTGGGGCAGGGTTTGATGTGGGGGTGGCACAAATACTCAGTTCGATTTTGGTTAAGAAGAGTTTTAGTAAGTTTACCATCATACATGCATCATGTGCAAGGCAAGACATTTGGTAAAATGTTATGTGATTCATAAGCAATTGTTTGTGTGTTTGTGCACAATTTAGAAGGTCTAAATTTCTGATACGTTCCAAAAGGAGGTCCATGTAAATGTTAACAAGAAGGGAACAAAGTCTGAATGCTTGGTTTCCTCCACACTACCTGGTTTACTCCACCTGAACGGAAGGTGGCTGCGTGCCTTGCTTCTGTACTGTTGCTGAGGACTAAAGTGATCTGGACTAGTCTGGCTCCTCCTAAACCAATGTACTGCTTATTTTAGCTGAATTCTGGTGGATGATAACATTGAATGCAGCAGGGACGTCCAGTAGAATGGGTTTGCACCAGTGCTGTTTTGGGCTGTGAGGTTCAAATACAGTCCCCAGACAAAAGGGAAACCACATTTGATTATGCTGGGCCTAAAAACCCTTGAAAACACACAGAAAATTCTGTTCTCCGAGAAAACAATATTGAATGACCCTATAAATGCAGAAATACTGTCTTGGAAACGTGAAAGTACACTTTTGACTGGCAGACTGAAAGGCCAGAAACTCAATTTCAAACTGCAAAACAGGAAAACACTTCCTTTGATAAAACAGAGAAACCAAGGAAAATGTGTGCATTGTGCAGCTTGAAACCACGAACATTGAAAGTGAAATGACACTGCAGAAGTAAAACTTCAAGATATATATTAAGGAAATGGGTGGCTTGTTTTGAAATAAACCTCAAGAATAAAGACTAAAATTAAGTGTGCCATATGTGTGAATGAAAAATGACCAACATCAGAGGCCTATCTTTCACTACAGTATGAAAAAAATGAAAGGCACTTGTAAAGACCGGAGGGGGAGTCTGCACTTCCGCTCTCTATATAGTAGAGGGGAGGCCCAGAGACCCATGCCAAGATTCTCTATTATTGGTACGTGATCGAGCAATCAAGGCCTAGCTTCTCAGGAGGTGATGCAATGTGATTCTTAAGTACAGTGTAGTCCCCAAGCACCCACGAAGGAATGTCCGCATACTGTATCGGTTAAAACACAGTCTTTATATAATTAATATTCAAAGTCACATACACGATCACGATAACTCCCTTTGTGCTCCGAAAATCAACAATGGTAAATATGTACAATTCTAAAGTGGTACCACTAACGTTATTAGATCTTATTAAAGTGCATATGGTCAGAATGACACACAGATCAAAATAAAGAGGAAAACCAGCAGTAGAGAGAGGAAGGAAAGCAAGATGGTTGAGCAATAGGCAGATACTGGCCCTGATACCTAGACACAGTTCTGTGTGGAGATCCCCCCACCTGGGCAACCTGTAGAAGAAAGATACAAGCCCAGTCCATATATTGTTCACACTATACTTTCCAATAGTTCTGCAACCCCAGAGTACCTGGCGTTGTAGCGTTCCTCGTCAGGGAAATCGACAACCCTTCTTCAGTGTCCTCCCTTTCAGGCAGGACTCACGGGTCATCAAACGTCGGATGGAGAACAGGTCGAGCTATGACGGTGAAGTGGCCATGTCGTTCCTAGCGGTGCTCGTTGACGGGAAAGCGTAAACATCCTGCCAGGAAGAGGCTTGCGGGGCACCTCAGTGGTGATAGTTCTGGACCACAAAGAGTTGAATAACTGTGGCCCAGCAAGGGCGTCGAGTCGTCGGCATCTCTGTTGTCTTTGGGTGACAGGAAACCCACCGGTGGATGCTCCTCGGCGCGTCAACGGTCAGGCCTTCTCCAGCAGGATACGGCAGCGACGATGCGGATGAGAGCGTCCTTGGATCAATGACGTTCTTAGGCAACGGGAGTACGGCGGCTCCAGTCGGCGACGGCGGTCGGCGACAGTGGCGGACAACAGTCCGGCGGCTTCTTCTTGGAGTTCCGCAGCGGTCCCCGTATCGGGTCGGCAGCCTGTCGAAGGTCTGTCTACCAGGGAGCTTAGGCAAAGATCAGCTGTGCACGATGGTCTCTCATAGCTCGGAAAGAGGACGCCTTACCAGGTCCTCTCTGGGTCAGTTCTTGAAGCACAGCAGCTTTCAGATTGTGAAGGAGAGCAACAGCAATTATTCTCGTCCAGCGGGGCTTCAGGATCAAACTTCAGTTACTCCAGTTACTCGTCGTAGTGGACTTCAGCTTCTGAACACGATTCCTAGCAGTGAGAGGTCCCCAGATATACTGTTGATCTCCCATTCATTCCGCTGGGTCACACTCAAGCATCCAATCACGACTACGGGCATTCATGCAGGCAGGCAGCCAATCAGGCACACAAGGTATTCAGGCCATTCACTTCTCTCCAGACACTCACAACAAGTTATGTGTATTGGGACAAGTAACAAGCCATTCAACACTCCAAGCAGCGTTCATAACGGTTTCGGCCAGGGCTGTCTCAAACATTGTGTCAACCACCAGATACTACACAGCCACAACATAGAATGTATATTCGTCACACACTCCATTCACCCAGGTCCCACCCATAGGCGTACCCACAACATACGGTCGTTGAGAAGGCTCCAGCCAGTCTGGTCGGCACTTCCCCACACTACCATATACAGAACTTCCACCCAACAGCCAGTCAGGGCAAGGGACAGAGGCAGAGCTTCCCGGGACTTCGGGAAGATCAAGGTTACAGGTGATGGAAGGCAAGTGGCCATGGGGGCCATTTTGTCTCCATCAGGAATCTACCGATTCCAATGCCAGGGCCTGGGCATCCCGAAATGGAGGACGCTCAGGGCACCAGTCATTTCAGCACGGAGCTGCCACCAGCCCATACCCTGCTATGTGGGTCAACCACAGGTGCCCAAAAACATACACTAGGGGCACAGGGTTGCACCCCTACTCATGGGTGCCATAAGGGTATCCCATGGGTCTGTTCACCAAACCAAAAGAGAGTTAGCTGCACCACCAGGAGTCCCACATGAACTCCTGCGTGGAAAACACAAAACAGAACACACGATGAAAAGTAGTAAAGGACAAGGATACGGAGGCCCTGACCCTCCGATGTATTTCCAGCATCACAGCACTTTTCACAAAAAGAGACCAGCATCAAAAAATAAAGACAGTTGCATCTGGGACCGAAAGGAACTCTTTACCAATTAAACCCCAGTGCTTGTGCCAGTTTAATATAAAGTATACTATAAAGATAAGCGTTGATGGCATTGCGCAGGAGAAATCTTCATATGATTTGAATAACACTGTAAGGATACCCCCCTATTTTAAATATATAAAAGGTGGGGTGTGAGGTCGAAAATTGTTGTTGTGTTTTCCACCAGAACTTCTTTTAATGTGTTGTGTTACAACAATAAAAAATTTTAAAAAACAATACTGTCACAACTGTATACTAACGCCACAGATTGATAAGATGTTTGTTTTAAAATGAGTTTTGGAACATGTAAGTACTTTGGGAAAAATGACGTCACCCAGTGTTTTGCAATATTGTTTGTAATGTGAACTGTTTTTATTGGGAAATGATGAAATATTAAACTGTTTTTTAACAGATCTCTGGTAAAGGTGCAATTGATTTGTTCAACCATTGCACAGAGCATAGTCTAAGTCTATTTGTAGACATGGTAGAGGGAGGGTTGTCTGTTTCCTTGTTTTGCTTTGGTTTGTGCTTTAAGACTGCCAGCATTGTAAAGAGCACAGAACCAGTCAAAATAATGTTTACATGTGATTAAGTTAAACAAAACTGCTAGCATTTCCAAGTGAGCAGGGAGATTAAAAAGACAGAGCTCTGCATGTGTGAAGTGTTTTTGACAATAGAAAAGTGTTGCACACTATTTAAATTAAACTTCATATAAAGTGGAGTGTCAAGCTTGTGATGTTGTCATGTTTCAAAGTGATATATGCTATTAAATGTGAACCCCAGGCAAAGTATTTTGACTATACATGTTGTGGGGTTTAAGTGTTGGTGATCTGTGCTATCCTGAACCGACTAGTGTTTTCAATTTGTGTATAAAAAGAATTATTAGGAAAGTAAAGCATTTGGCCACAGAGCGAGGGGGCATGATCTGTGTACAAATATCATTTTTCCTATTCTGTAATAAATATACATTCTTTCTGTACACCAGCCTGCTTCTTGGCATTATCTGTGGTATAAGGTTCAGGGTCCTATGTGCTAGTATATGAAACACAGACTGGACTAGATTGAACTGAAAAGGAATATTGGTGTGGCGCTTTTGATTGGGGAGGGAAATAATTCTCTGTATCGATGGTTGCAACATAAATATCTCCAATAGGGCTGTGTCCCATAAAGTCTATAGATTTGGCTGCCTAATTATTCAGACTCTGTGTTGTGCCTCTCGAAGGAGGTTGTTGCTTTCCATGTGTTCCCAAAGCTCTTGGTAAATGAATTTCAAGGATTTTTCATTGAAAAGATTGTTGACGATTCGTCCATAAGATTTCAGTTCCATTGGGGTCATCTGTGAGGTTTTTGAGATGGCAGTTGATCAAGGTGTTTTTGAAAGCTGGAGGGATGATGCTTCGTTCAATAGATGAGTTGGGGCAAGATAGCAAGGATGGCCTCTGTCGCTGTCCAGACCTTTTTTTATTAATGTGTAGATATTGTGAGAGACATAGGTCTTCTTATGAATCTTCTGGATTTCTACTTTTGACCAAGGTTGTTGTTGTTGTTATTATTATTATTATTATTATTATTATTATTATTATTATTATAATACGTAGACCTAGCTTTGGGAAGCAATGGAGTGCTTTACGATCATAAGTGAAGAATGCAGTGCAGGGAGCAGAGAAAAAAGGAACGGGAGCTAACAGGGAGGGTGGGCAATCGGCAGCATGGGGGAAGACAGTGGGGAGCAGATTAATGAGTCTCAGGTAGGGTGGGGAGTGTTTAGACCTACGTGTTAAGGAGGAGATATTCCTTGAATATGAAGGTCTTGAGCTCTTTCCTGAACTGTGGAAGTGATGGGGCAAGGCTGATGTTGACGGGGAAGAGGTTGCAGAGTCTTGGAGTGTAGAAATAGAAGGCCTGTGTTCTGTTTCTTTCATTCCTGAACTGTCAAAACTCGAGATTGCACATTTCCTTACTTTTGGTGTATCGCAGGCCTCTAGAGATGTTGAGTTTCTCAGTGAGGTAGCTTGGGGACTTCAGAATGACAGCCTTGTAGATGATGCAACAGGATTTGAAGATGATACAAGCTTGCAGTGGGAGCCAGTGCAGTTTAATGAGGGTCTGGTTATGTGGTCGAATTTGCTCAGTCCTTTAATGAGTCTTGCTGGAGCATACAGGACCCATTTTAGGGGGTTCTACGGTAGTTGGCAGAGGGCATTCCAAAAGGGCATTGCCACCATCCTGTTGGGAGAGGACCACGACTTGAACAGCAGATCTGAAGTTGTTTTCTGGGGTGAAGTGCTTGAGTTTTCGCAGGCGAAAAAGTTGGTACCAGGCCGTTTGTGTCTTCCTTGCTATGTACTGTTTGAACGTGAGGTGTCTGTCGATGTTGAAAACCAGGGACGCATCTCAGGGTGCTAGCTGGGGTGTGAATCCCTCAAGGTTCATAGCAGAGAGCCAGGTCTGGATGTCAGAGTGTTAAGTGTTGGCTTGCTTCTTTTGTATTAATGAAAGGAGCTTCTTTGAGGCCAGTATTTCAACGACTGTTTAAAACCAAGCAATATAATAAAATCGCAAGTAGCATGCCACAGCATCCCTTCTGTCACCTAAGAACCTTCACGAAGAGTAACACACCACGTCCCGTTTGAGATGCAAGTTGAGGTCAAGGCACCCGGATTAGATACAGAGTTCAGAATATCGCCCGGAATCCTCACAGATTGAAACAATTTCCTACCGTCAATAGCACTCCCACACACCTACACACTTCTTCAGTAAGTGGAGAAGCCAGAAACAACAAAGAACCGTGGTGCAGAACCGACCATAAAGGAAGGGTTGGGGATCTTAAACTGAACTCAAAATGGCTACTAAAACTGATGAAGCCTTGGATGCACACTGGCCCACCTATGCTGGGTTAAGCCTTGTCATTTAGCCCATAAACCAGTGGGGAACACCTGCCAAATATCAGCGAGGAAAGTAACCAATGGGAGAAATAAGAATGCGGGGGATAGCAACTAAATATAAAAAGGTTGAGAAAGAGCAAGACAGCAAAGTAGTGTTCTCTTTAGAGCCAGTAGAATGTACACACAGCAGCACCACAGCAAAGTTGCCAGGACCTAGATGTTCAAGCAGGAAGCATTTAGAGTACTTGTCAGACTTGGGTGAGTGGCCCTGTTGTTGTTTATAAGAGCGAGGCCTAAGGAGATGTGACGCCTTGGAAGCCTGACTGGATATGGACTGCTCATAGGATAACGATTTCCTTCAGTACTGATTAGAGTGCCATACCGTTTAGTAGTGAGAAGGGCACAATACCCCTTACTAGTGAGAGGGGCACTATGCAGCGTGTGAGTGAACAGGGTCTCTATACGCATGAAACAGCAAAAGGTGCAAGGTGGGAGGTATATTCATGTGACTGAGCTTTCTGAAAGAACCATTTTAAGATAGACGAAACTAAGGGAGACACATATCCTTACATTGAGTGATAAACCTTACAATGTATTGGCCAACCCATCCTGATACCGTTTGCATAGAGCATTCCCAGAAAGGAACACCATACCCTACTTATATCCCAACTGTTTCCCACTTGTTAGTAAATCTAGCTTGACACTCCACTTCTGAGTTTTGTATCAGCCTGCTATAGCAACACTCCAACACAAACACTGAGCAGGTAATGCATCAGTGAGTGGGCACAGATACGCCTTAGGCACATTTCCCAGATACATGTGTTTATTACGGACATCTCACTACACATCTAAGTTGCTCATCTATTACCTGTCCACTGTAAAGGCAAAGTATTGATTATTGTCTACCCAATAGTAAGTCCACTGATTTGGCTCACCTATCACTGGAGAGTATAGTTGAACTTCCACCTTCTGCAACGTATGCTCACCTATAAACTTCTTACGCACCTATTACTACAACGTGTTATATAGCTTGAACTCTTTCTGTTACTTCTGCTGAGCCATGAACCTTTAGAAACCTTTCTCTGCTCCAGTGTTCTTTTAATATATCACTGATAGTTTAGCCAATCATCATTCTTCCCCACCCCTCACTTTGCCCAGCTGGTATTATTGAACATAGTGCCTCTTGCATAGAGACATCTTTTCATGCACATGTTGGGAATAGATCGTCTGCTCAGCATTGTTTTCCTAACAACACAGAATTACTTAGAATAGTATTGGCTTCTATGAAAACATGTACTCAATTCAAACAAAGGTTTATTACTGTGCCTAACTCCCACAGAGATACATTCTGAAGCAGCCACAACGCAAGAGTGGTAGATAAAGTATATTATCAAAGAGTCACTGAAGTATTAATTTTGCAGAGCTCCACCACTACACCTCACACTTCCAGCCAGTTAGTCCTCCCCTCTTTATTCTAACACTAGGTGGATTTCCTTATAGTCCTAATAGCAATCCTTCTTTGGGGGTGTCTTTTTTCAACATTTTCCACTTAACATAATGTCATCCCATTTTAGCCTCCCATCATCCTTCCTGCATGCTCTGACTCCTCTCACTTTATATTTTATGCATACCAAACTAACACGTTGTTCACTTAATAGTCCTCATCTATGTCTACACTTATGTGTGCACACAAACTACATTGTTACAGCAACTCCTTCCTCACAGAAGATACTTTAGAGTTTTCTAATTCAAGCATTTATTTTGAATGAAGGTCTATGTACAGCCACCTGACCCGAAAGTCACCCTTTATCGCAACTACCAAACACACACCTTCAATTAGGAACATAATAGAATCCCTTAAGAGACTTCCTCCCAAACTGCCTAATCCTCTTCTCACTCCATTCTCCCCTCATCTAGATCGTGTACCATTAGTAGTGGAGTGCCAGACAAGGAAGACTTGCCTCATTCATCCCATAGCATCAGTCCCCAAAAGGTCTTTCCAAAAAGCTGTTTTGGGGCTTTTTGATCCCCCTACTTTTCTAAGAATACAGAACTCATACATACTGCTCCAACCAGCCCCATTTAAGCAACTCATTATGCATACCTTCTTCATACAAATCCCCCTTTCTCCTCCTTTGGACTCTCTATAATCTATGCAACCTTACTCACAGGTCACACAAGGAACTTATACCACTTATCTATCAAGCAAGAGACCTGCAGTTTATCCATTCCATCCTCCTCCACACTCCTCTGCAGGTGCTACCACCTGCAAACCCCAAACCTATTCAACCCTGTTAAGTCAGCTCCTCCTCAACAACGAGAAAACAACTACACACTAAAAGGGTTATTAATCTCATCTCTCAGCACCTGCTATGATATCACCCACTTCCAGTCTCCATTGCCCAGCATTCTATTTAATTCACATCAGCCAGAGCCAAAATACCAGGTGAGGCAATGAATGCTAAGTGCATGATATGTCTTTGCTTTTCTCCAATTACCACACCTTCAACTTGGTCCCTATTTAATATGAGCTCCATCCATGGTTACATATAGGTATAAAATATGATTCTTTGAACATGAGCAGCTGTTGTTTCTTACTGGAACTTGGCTCAAGGAAGCCTATCAGCTCATTGTTAACAAAGCCATCTTAATCCACTTTAAGATTATCCTGGTGAAAAGCACACAACAAGCAAGTGGACTAGTGATTATGTATAATGAAGCATCCTCCATCATTCCTTCTGCAGATATTGCTGTACCTTCTTGTTAATCTATTTTAATCAAATTCAAGATTAACTCCTCATTTTATTGTTCCTTATTTCTCAACTGAAGGCCGCCTCTGAGCTACAATGTACATTTTGGTCGCAATTTAACAGATTTCTGTCTCTAGGCACCTGACCTCAAACCCTTATCTCTGCCTCTTCGTGAAGTTAAATATTTAAAAGGAACTACCACATAACAGTCTCACCAAGAACGTCATGCCGAATCTGGAGTAGAGAAGGAGCCCCTACAGCAGGCACAACATAGATGACATGTTTTCCCCCATTCAGCCTTCACCCTTACTTTACTTAGCTTATCCAGAGCTGTCACTCAACCCTATTTTTTGTTATCATCCCTCCTGCGCCTTCCTTTCGTTTCCTTTTCTTTCCACACATTTCTGGACCTAATAGTTTTATTGAAATTGGAAACAAGTCAACACCAAAGAAGGTGTCATCCAATTGCTGGTTACTGCCACAACAGTGGATACTATTCTATATGACCATATTAGAGGAGCTGAGACTCTTGATTCATGGAATACAGTATCTTTCAAATCTATTGCCCTAATCAAAAGCATAAACACATAGAGGAAAACTATCAAACCTCTCTGGTTCAAGAAATAACTGAAATAATTCAAACGTAGTAATATGTCTCTTGAACAGAAATGGAGGAGCAATAAAAAAAGGACAACATTGAGTACCTTGAACACAGAAGGCAATATGACTGTGAAATCATAAACAGCAAATCTTGGTTCTATGAAAATTCGCCCCCAGGCTATATTTTCCCAAAACCTTGTTTTCTGGCCTTGGATTTGGCACTGCAGGGAAACACTTAGGAATGCAACCCTCACTGATGCTGGGGACACACAAGGCTTTGTTTGAAAATTGTCCAACCCCCAAATCTCTATTCTATTACCGAAGGCTAGAAAATGCTAAGAACTTACAAAGGGAGGATTTTAGAATCAAATTAGAATTTTGCAATTCTTCTGCCCTCATAACTAATATTGCACCATCACACTCTCACCACCCCTATTTAGCTACATACTTCCAAAACAACTGACCCTTGACACTTAGACCAAACTGGCTTCCTATTCAGTGTTTTATGGAGCCTATGCCCACATTCCTAATTCTGAAAAAATATACTATTTTATCATTCCTTCCTCTCGCGTCAAAGGAATTTCACAATTCAGTTCTCTGAAGAGCAACAGCTGTACCATCTGATGACCGATGCATGCCTGCTTTCCTCAAAAATCTACTCCATTTCCCTTTTTTGTCCAAAGCGGTTAGAGTCATTATCAATGTGTCTTTCTCTTCCAGAATCATCCTAGAAGAATTTAAGTAAATTCATGCTTCTATACAATGCTAATAATAGAAAATGGGATTTGGCCATGGGAAAAGTAGCAATTTCAGTATGATCTCTAATTGCAGATTTCGAGACAAACTGTATGATATGGCTGTGCACAGCCAGATTATGCATTTTCCTGAATGAAATCAGCTGCTAGACCTTGCACAAGCAGGTCCCTGACCTAGAAAAGGTACTGAATCAGTTATTCAGTCTATCGTGGATTATATGTTAATGTTAATGTTAAAGGACATTTGTACCGTGCACTGTCACCACCAAAGTGGTCCCCTGGTGCTCTGGCGGCTCTGAAAAAGGGGAGGAAAGGGGGTGGGTTGGTGGTAATAAGCTGGAAAAGTGCAAGAGAGCAGTGATGTGCTGTTGGCAGCCTCAGCCCGGTGGGTCCGTTGGCTGGGCTTGGGGTGTTTTACGGTCCGTAGTCATCGTGTGCTGTTGTGCAAGTCTATGTGTGGTTTGTTTTGTTGTTGCATTGTTGTGAAGTTTGTGCGGATTGCTGCGTTTTAGGCTTGTGGTTGTGTTTGGTTAGAGTTTGAGAGGTGTATGCAGAGGGATGGAATTGTTAGTTCGTTGGTTAGTTGGCATTGCTGTCCATTGCAATCATGGGATTCCATCCAGGTGCGGTACATGCTGACATTTACATTTCTGTCCAAATGCAACGCGAGCTAAAGTTTAAAATTCTAAGTGTGGTGCATGTTAAGAATAACATTTCTATCTAGGTGCGGCGCGAGCTAAAGTTCAGAATTCCATACGAGTGTGGCTAACAGTCACACTTCTAAAGTTAAGAATCCTGAGTGTGGCACATGCTAACAGTCACATTTCCATCTAGATGCGGTGCAAGCTAAAGTTAAGAATCCTGAGTATGGCAAATATCAAAATAAAAGCGGTGGTCGGGATAGTGCAGCTGTGCTCCTCAACCTTGACCTATCAGCTGGCCTTGACAGGTCTGCCACAATTTACTTATGGATGCAAACTTTCAAATGGATTACGTCCTTTCTCAAAATTTGGATGCAATTGATCACCATTCATCATTTTGTAACAGAACTAAAAGAGTTCCTCTATCAGGTGGCACAATGATCCTAGTTAATACAATTTCCTCTATTTTCCCTCACCCCTGCCTTCCTGTGATCCCTCAACCACTAATGCCAGAATTATGCAAATGACACATACTCATTCAGAGACTATCAAATAAGAACATTTCTAAGTGAAACCTCCAGATTTTCCAATGGATGGTGGCTAACATCTAGTGATAAACCCTGAAAAAATTGAAATCCTGCTCATTACACACCTTTCTTCTATCTATACCCCTCCCCAGAAGTCCTTCAATGATGGCAACCTTCTCCACATTGCCACTCTAAACCCTTGCTCTGCTTTCAAACACTCCTCTGATATCTGCCGCCTTCTGGAATAACTTGACATTGATGTCTTTGGTCTCACTGAGACATGGTTCACGGCCAGCTCTGTCACAAGCTTTGATACGCTCCTACCTGATGGCTACAAGATCCTCTCTGCTCCCAGGGCCAACCACGCTGGGCGTGGTGTAGCCCTGATCTTCCCCGAGTGGATTCCTTCCACTGTCACGCCTACACAGGCCTACTCCTCTTTTGAATGCCTCGTCTGCAGGCACTCTCTCTCTGCTAGCCATTCCCTTACTGTGGCTACTATCTATCGGTCACCTGGTCAGATGTCCTCCTTCCTCTCTGAGTGGGCGGACCTCTCCTCTTCCCTCCTGGTCTCGACCACTCAACTCCTCCTTCTTGGAGACTTCAACATCCACCTAATTGCCTCCTGTACTCCCTCTGGACTCTTTCACGACCTCTGCGACTCTTTCTCACTCACTATTCTCCCCTCTGGCATGACTCATTCTGCAAGGCACACTCTTGATGTTCTGATCTCCTCAGACCTTCCCCTCTTTATCCCTCTCACCACTCCTCTCTCCTGGAGTGATCACTTTCTCCTCTCATCCCACCTCACCCTCCATACCCCTCATGCCAAGCATTTTCCATCACTGCCACCCACCTTCTAGGTCATCCGACCCATGAAGCGCGTGTTAGCTGAGGCTTTCGCCGCCACCTTCTCACACCCCTCTCCCCATTTGGCTGACTCGCATCCTGACACAGCCCTTTCCACACTCCACTCTTCTATATCTGATATTCTTGATATCCTTGCCCCTGTCATGAGAATCCACCTGAAGCCCAAAGCCAAGTGCAACTCCTGGTACGACTCCCACCTCGTCACCCTAAAACGCAAGTGTAGGGTGGCTGAGAGGAAATGGCACGCTTCCTGTACATCCTCTGACAAACTTGCCTGCCGCCTGCTGCAAAGGCAATACCGGCTCTCTGTCCTAACGAAGAAGAGAGCGCATATCCGAGCCCGCATCACTGCGGCCTCTAACAACTCGGCCGAACACTTTAAAATCAGCAAAGAACTGGCCAATCCTGCCGCATTCTCTACCTCTCCTGTCCCCTCTCAGGCCCTCTGTATGGCACTGGCTTCTCACTTCATCTATAATACTCAGGACATCCTGTCCTCTCTCTCCTCCTTTGCCCTCCCTCCCCTCGCTCCGTGCTCTTCCTCTAGCCTCTCTGCAGCCACCTCTCCTCCTTCCTTCTCTGCCTTTCCCCTGTTCTCCGCAGACAAGGTTATTAGACAAGTCTGATCTATGAAAGTCTTGTCGAAACAGGTTCAGCCCTGTTCCTCCAAAACTATCAAGGACTCCCTGGCTCCTGCCCTGCCTGATTTCTGCAATCACTCCTTCACAACTGAAGTCTTCCCATCCCCCATGAAGCACTGCCTTGTGCACCCCCTTCTTAAGAAACCCACTGCGGACCCCTCCTGCCCGCCCAATCTCCATCACTCCCTTCCTGGGCAAACTCCTGGAGAAACTGGCATAAATCCCAGCTTAATCTCCACACTGAATCTGTTGGCTGGCTTCATGACCATCAGTCTGGCTTCAGAGCTGCGAGAAGTATGGAAGCTGCTCTCCTGAACATTCGTGAAGTGCTGCTCTCCAACCTTGACTCGAACACCCCTTGTGTCCTCATCCTGCTTGACCTCTCTTCTGCCTTTGACACTGTCAACCATGCCATTCTGCTCAACCGTCTCCGTAATAACCTGGGTTTCACTGGTCAGGCTATGGTGTGGCTGACTTCCTTCCTCTCCGGCCGACCCTCTCTGGTCCAACTTGGGTCCTTCCTCTCTGCTATCTTTTTCTCTACCTGTGGTGTCCCCCAGGGGTCTAACCTCTCTCCCTGGCTGTTCAACCAATACCTGGCACTCTTGGCCCAACGCATCGCTGCTCTCTGCCCCAACTTTCAGTGCTATGCGGATGACATCCAGCTCATCTTTAGGCTACCCTTGGCCTCCTCCTCCACTTCCCTAATCTCTGACTGTCTGTCTGCTATCCAGGAGTGGTGTGCCACCAATGACCTCTGCCTTAATGCCAGCAAAACTGATATTCTCCTCATCGGCACACCCACTCCCTCCTTTCCTGTAGCTCCCTGGCCGGCCCCCCTTGGCCCTCTTCCTGTTCCCACCTGTAAGGCTAAAAACCTCGGGGTCATCTTCGGCTCTACACTCTCCTTCTCTCCTCACATCTTTGACATCTCTAAGAAGTCACACTACCAGATGCACCTGCTCAGAGGTATCTTCCTTTCCTCTCCTTCCCCCAGAAGCTCACGGTCTCCAGAGCTGTGGTTCTCTCTATGCTGGACTATTGCAATAGCCTTTTTCTAAATCTGCCTGCTTCTTCTCTCCGCCCCCTGCAGCTTATCCAGAACAGGACCGCAAGACTTGTCCTTGGCCTCAAGCCCAGGGATCGTATCTCTCCAGGACTGAAATCTCTGCACTGGCTCCCAGTGGCTCCGAGGATTAAGTTCAAAACCTTCTGCATCATCCACAAGGACTTCTGGGACTGGGGGCCTCAATACCTTCAACTCTCTCTCCCCAAAAAGCTTCCTTCTCGAGCTCTTCGCTCATCTACCTCAAACTCCCTCAGGGTCAGGCACTTCTCCAAGCAACCACTTGGTGGTAGATCTCTTTCTTCGGCTGGGGCCTCCCAATGGAACAGCTTCCCTGCCTCCCTGAATCTTGAGGAGAATCATCTTCAGTTCCGGAAGCACCTCAAAACCTTTCTCTTTGCTTCTGCTTTTTCTCCTCCTCTCCCTTGCTAACTTCCTGGCTGGCACTTAATTTGCACTGGTTACCTAGTCACCCCCTGATCTCAGTCCCCCTCCCCTGCCAGCCGCACTCCTGTACTGCCCTCCTGGCAACCCCCGCACTCGGGGACTGTTTCTGTATCCTACAGTCCCACTACAAGCACTTGACACCTGGTGTTGGCACTTATCCCTGAACTTGCCACCTGCTGGCCGTACTTTTACTTACTGTTAATTTTGTTTCTTTTACCCCATGTACTGCACTGTCCACCCTCCTTTCTCCCTCGCACTTCTCCTCCTTCCCCTTCCCATGCACTTGCGCGATCTGAATGACACCTGGGCTAGTAGGATCGGTGTCCGTCCTCCCTCTGTTCCCTCTCCATTGCCTCGTCGCGCCTTGAAACACTTGTGTATAGGCGCGTTATAAATGCTATATCATATCATATCATATCTGACATCTGTCATCCAGTCTAGTACCTTTTTAAAAGTCAATAACATAGGAATTGTTATGAACTTTGAAATATTTCTGAAGCCATCCATTGTGATGAATTCTTTTGTTCCCTCACTAAACCTCTGACTAAAGTCTCCTCCCAGGTGGCCAGGGAAAGTAAGACACTTCTTGATCCTGACCTTGGGAGTGGTGTTCTGTGGGAGGATCACCTGGAAGGAGAAAAGGCCCACGGAGGTGAGAGGAATCCGTGGGGTGAGACACAGTATCTACCTTCCCTTAGGGAAGATATATCACAAATGCCACTGTATATAATCACTTGTCACAACAACCCAGTTGTTCCACAAGTTGAACATTTTAATATGGATGAAAATCAGTCAAAGCCCTTGTGATATGAAAAGGAATACAATCAATCCTCAAACCCTTAGAGATAAAAACTGCCTTAATTCAAAAGGGGGAAATGGAAGGAAGTTTGGGAATAATAATCAACATAAGTCTAGAGGGCCTTAGTCCTCTTTCCAAACAAAACTGGCACACATTTATATAATACTAATTCAAAAGATATTGTAAAAAGTGGAGGCCAAATCAGCAAAGTGGAAAATGTTATAAAAACTAACTTTGTTGAAAGGGACTTCAAGTCCCATAATTTGCTCAGTACTGGGACGAGGAAGATGGATGGAGAGGAACACTGCTGAAGGAGCGTTCAGTTAATTAGTAAAAATTACCTACACCTGAGGGAGAATGGGAGGCTGAAAAAGTCTGCTCCGGTGCCTACATTTTAGCAGCAGGAGAGAAGAAAGCATTGTAAACAGTGTATGCAGCTGAAGGGGAAGCTGCAGGCGAGAAAAGGCACAAGGACCACAGAGAAGTCAGTAGCAGTGATGGGTCCTGAGAGGGTATTTGCCTTAAGTTGTCCCTGTTGCATTGCAGAGGACACGCAGCAGGAAGCGTGAGAAGAGAACGCTTACCCATTGACAATCCATTGTGCAGAGGTCACGCAGTGGGAAGCAGAAGTAGCAAGGGAAGCAGTTGCACCTGAACCTCCCCGGAGCAGCAGAAGCTACAAGGCAGCAAGCAGAAGCAGCAAGGGAAGTGTGCCCTGACCATAGGTACCCGATGGCTGGGTTGCACCTGAACCTCCCTGTAGCAGCAAAACCTCCAAGTTTGAATGGCGTGAGCAGAGGAGGGCCAGAGATGCTGTTTGCCCAACCCAGGAGGCCACAACATCAGAGAACCTGCGAACACCAAGCAGAGCAGGAGAGAGCTACTGACCCGGTGAGTTCTCAGTGTGTGAGTGACTCATGAGGGCACCGATGCTGGCCGCATCTTATCCGCAGGCAGATTCACTTCGATGCGAGGGAAAGAAGTCCCATTTACAATTATGAATACCAAACTGTTCAAAGTCAATGAAAGGTACATTTGTTGAAGGAGAATGATTATGCAAGCAAGCATGTGAGTTGGTGGAAGGCCCAAATAACCCTCTAGGAGGCTTATTCAAAACCAAGCCTACCAGCAATGCCAAATGAAAGTGTTTTAAGACCTGTGAGGAATCTGCAGATGTCCTCACTTCTTATCCCCCTCGACCCTCCTCTCAGGTGACCAGGGAAAGGCCATCACTTCTGAGTACCAACCCAGGGGTTGGATATGCAAGGGAGTATCACTTGAGTGGAGGGATCTTGGGGAGTGGGGAGTGGACATCCTTAGGTGAGACATGGTATCCCCCTTTCCCTTTTCATAATGAACACTCTATCCATCAAGACTTTGTAGGTTACAGTCAGCCCTTTCCCCTTTCTTCATCCCAAAATGTCCCCCAGTAACACCTTAACACTGGGATGAAGAAGAGACCAACTAGGAGGACACATCCTCATGTGAGTAACATCAAAATAAATCAGTCTTATATTATTAATACTGACACATATCAGTCAACTACCAAGTCAAGGAAGAAATAACACACAGTAATGCATACTTCCTTTAATTCAAAACTTCCCAAACACCACTTTGGTACTGAGACGAGGAAGAAGGCCATGGAGGATTTCAGTTGGAACAGACAGGCATGTCCCGCTAATAGGTTTCACCCTGGTCAGGCAATTGCATTCAATGACCCACATCTGCAGTCATTTAACAATCTCAAGATGTATAAAAATGCAAGCCACCCAACACAAGGAGAAAAATGGCGTGGAGAGAAAGAAGTAGGCTGGATAGCTGGAGTGGACTTTAGAGGAGCAGACTGGAGAGGAACTGTGTTGGGCAGGAGAGAGAGAGAGAGAGAGAAAGAGAGAGAGAGAGAGCGAGAGAGAGAGAGAGAGAGCGAGAGAGAGAAAGAGAGAGAGATGCTGAGGCTGAAGATGGCCATGAGAGGGTCTGTAAATCCTGCTGCCCTTCATATCAGGTGCTCGTAGCAGGAGTCACTACAATCACTGCAGGACTCCAGGAGAGCAAGCTGTGCTCTGTGTAGCTGCTGCAGGGGAAGAGCGGAGCTACTCACTGCAGGACTCCAGGAGAGCAAGCAGTGCACGCTAAGGCTGAGGCAAGGGAAGAGCGGAGCTATAACAAGCTGGAAAGCATAACAGAGAGGAGAGAGAAATCAAAGGGAGCAAACCGGTGAGTGAAAACAGGGGAACACTCTTACCGGGGTGCTCTGGAAAAATGGAAACAAGCACTTTTGAAAACCGAACAAGCTGAAAGTTGCTATAAGCCCTTTTGAATGCCGCACAGAGCAAAAGCAAGCAATGAGTACTTGTGGATGAAGTGAAAGCAAGATGGTGCAAGTAGTAAATACCAGGGAATTAATTGGGTGAAACATAAGTGTTGGCGAAGCCAAAAGAATGCCAAGAAAAGTATAAGATGAGAAACTAAGTATTGGCCAAAGCTACAGGAGTTCAAGGAACTGCAGGTTAAGAAGAAACCATACATAATACATAAGGTATAACTAAGTGCATAGGGATATCAGTTGCATGACCTGTAATGGGTGGACCGTGTGGTCCGAGACCTGCACCTAGATAGCGTACCCCCTCTATGGAAAGAGCCAATGAAAGTAAACATAGCTTATGATCTGCAACAGCCATGTATGAGATGCTGAAGTCAAGATATAGCCTTATCTATGTGAGCCAGTGAAAGGTATTAATGACAAAATAGATGTGAATTGTCCCAAGGAACTGTGTTGTTTTGGAAAACTGGAAGATTTGAACTCTTGGGGAAAGGAACCCTGATACATTGTGAACTGCTTTGAACGGGTGGAACCGAAGATGATTACAAGCCAAGAGCTGGAAAAAGCTCAGAACTATATTTTGAACACTATTCATGTTGATGCTGACATCCCTACACATGGGCAAGTATAGGTTCTGGACACAAACTTTTATTACGGACTTCCTGACACAGACTATTCTTAGTTTTCATTAGGTAGGGAAATCCCACCTTAGCATAGGGCAAGTTAGGCTTTACTCCATCCTGCCTTTTAAGTAAATTAAGCTTTTTGATGACCAATCTTGAACTGCTTGTCTGTGTCTCCTTCATAATGCCTTCACAGACCTCAACAATATCAAGACCATAAACATTGTTTAAGATAAGAGGGGACACTGGGGATCCCAGGAACTGTAAGTCTTGCTATTCATATGTTGTGAAGTACAAATCAACAATTGACATAAACACTAATTGCCAAAGCGAAAACTGTTGCAGAGTGGTATCACGTCCTGATCACTATGTGGTTGTTGGTGTAGAGGGGAACAAAAGGTGGCACACAGGCTACCCTTCTACAGAAGATTATCCAGAGGGAGAGGAGCATAGTTACCAAGGAGTTCTTAAGAGCACTTATTTGGTTCCACTGCAGGATACTCGGTTATTATGTGAAGCATTGAGTGGGCGGGCAAGTATACCTGAATAACAAGTTATGGAAGTAGAAGGAAGGCCTCTTACAGGAATCAACCAGCCAATAGTAGTTAGAGTGCTGACCTGTGGCTCTGACCAAGTAAACTCATTTAACTTACTGTGGAGAAGATATTGTTTCATTTGAATCTAAATTGGTTGCATATAGTCTTGATGAAAACAATTGTTGTTTAAACCTGTTCATACTCCAGGAGGAGTTGAAACACACTATTTCTTTTCAAATTAAAGATGTGGCAAATTATCCTGACAAACACAATTGTTGATGTTTAAACCTGTTCTTACTCCTGTAGAAGTTGGAATGTACTTATTCTGTTTGAATCAAAGTTGTGGCAAATCATCCTAATAAAGACAGTGTTGGTTACTTGAAGAAGATGAACGTAACACTTGTTCTTAGTCTAGGAGGAGTTGGAATATATTATTTCTTTTGGTTTTATTTGCTGTGTGTTGCTGGGTAGAGGTATGCAAGGTAGGGACACATATGGAAGGAATAAGGCGCCTGTTATGCAAAGGTTCATGATGACCTTCTCCATTTTACTGAGCAACATCTCCACCAGCCTTTATTTACCTAAATATTGTCTGATAGTCCAAACCTCTATGTTTTACAGTTTGGCCACTTCCCAGGTGATGTATCACGCAAGAGGCCCAGGATGGTGAAATACTCTTCAGCTAACAATTGTGGTACTATGCCTGGGCGATGGTCTGGCCTTCCACTTGGCATAGCTTCAGCAGACCTACTGGTCTATAGAGTAAAAGCTTCATCCAACTAACTTGGAGTTTTAACCTGACGATATCCTTTATCTTCCTTTAAATAGTTTGAGTTAGTCAGGCAGTCAGGAAATATTATTCAAATAAAACAATCCATTGAAGCACAAAATACATAACAATATGTAACACTGTTATTAATAATTCTAAAATAAATTAACAGTATACATTAAAAATACTAAAATAAAACTATGACAAATAGATATATTGACCTAATGAAATGGAGCCTAATTTACCGAGATCATTCCATATCAACACAAGTTAAAATCATTAAATTGCTCCTTAATTTCAGTGGAGATTTATAATAAGAATTCTCGGTCCATGTCACCACAGGTGAATCAACCTCCCGAAGTTAATAAAGTGCAAGCCTAAATTCAGTAAAGCGCAAATTGTGAAATTGCAGGAATAATAATTTGTTTTTATGAATAAAAGAGTAAAGTGGACACGAAATAAACCACATTAGATAACTGAAAGGCTTGTTACAGAAAAAGATATTCGTTTTTGGTGAGGCACTGTCAGACCAGGTGCCATTAAAACCCCTTAAGGGAATCCTATTAAACCTAGCTCTGGCGATAAGGCGTTTATCATGAATGTACTTTGACTACAACAAGTACCCATGTATCAGATTAAAGGTCAAAATGTCATGGAATCTATTGGTCAGTTTCTTGGTAAAGGTTCTCTCTGTTTACGTTACCATGATACGAATTCAACATTTGTATTTTGTTGTCAATAAGCCAAATAAGACCATATATGCTGCAGTCCCGTGATCAATAAGCAGTTAGCGTCAGATGCAAGAAAGTGGTTTAAAATAAGCTGAGTCAAAGTTGCTTTATCATTAGCCCATATCCTTAGCCAAAGCATAACTGGTTTGGTTTGTAGCTCCTCTTCGAAATGTGGCATGCTGAGTTGTCTATGTACCACAATGGCCGGGTCTGTAACAGGCAACCAAAGAAGTTTTTTTTTAAAGAATTCCCCTGTGCACAGAAATATTCCAATAACCCATATTCCTATACCTTACAAATCCGCTGGCTTGGCGTTGCTGCTGTATATTCTTAACAACATATTAACTGTATAATTTTTGTATTTTGGCCCAAACCTAAACATCCTCCCTTAAACTTCCGTCACTCCTATGGTTTGTTTCTCTATATGATTAGCTCCAGCAAAGCTCCAGTAATTGTAGAGGTGAAAGAGGTATCCACATAAACAAATGCCTGGGAAACCTTGAATATCTCATTTACAACCTTAAAGGAGGGTAGGTTACAGGGTTTATTCCTATTTTGAGAAATCATGACCGATGCTTTTGCTAAATTTACTAATAAATCATGTTTTTTCATGAACTTGGTGAAGGCATTGATAAAATATTGTAATGATCTAGGGGTTCCAGCAATTAAAACTGTGTATTCGGCATAAGTGAGGACCGACATCTACCCTAAAAAAGGTACATCAGCCTTACTACTAGCAGGACTTCATGTAATCCACTGATGTACAGTGAAAATAATAAAAGGGGTTACTGGAAACCATGATTTGCACTGGTCATCACTTTCTGAATGCACACAAACCTTAGTGACTTTGAGTATTAAAGCCAGTATATTTACGTGGTCAAATGGCCCATTCAGGTTACTCAAGCACTGCCAAGGTTTCGCTCAATTTAATTTGATCATACACAGTGCTCAAGTCCATGAATACCAAATAAACATTCTCCCTTTTCAAATATATAGCATTGGATATTATGAAATACAACTTTAAGGCCTGCTTTCTTATTATGACCTTAGCGAAAGCCCTTTTGAATGCTGGATTTCATGTTCTAAGAATCCACCCAGGATTGTAGTCAGGCTAACACATTTTAAATTGAAAATCCAGCAGAGAGATTGGATGATATGCCACCGGTGAGTCTCTCCAAACCTTCTTAAAAAATTGGCAAATTATAATCTGTCTTCATGTGTCTGGTAGTTGGTGTCTTTCGAGTACACAATTAAAGGCATTCACCGGGAGTGGAGCCCAAACCTCCTCTAAACTCCCCACAGGGATACCATCAGGTTGTGAGAGTCTATATAGGGATTGTTTGCAAACTGCACAAGGGATTGTCCTGAACTGTAAATCTGATGGCCAAGTCATGTGTTTTTTTGTTTCCACAGTAAACCACCACTCCCAGTGCAGGTCAATGCATTGAAGGGACTATTCAGCTCCATGGTGTATCGCTTGGAGAAATGAGCGATCCACAAAGAATCATGTACATTAGCTTCTATTAGATTTTGATCCCTAATGTGGTTAGGGCTGTCATTTCCCCAAGAAGTCTAGAGTTGAAGCAGCCCACCGCCTACCATAGTTGATCCCAAGCCAGAAAATCGAGTTTGGTATAACATGCTGTGATGGCCTTTTGAAAAGTTTGCCTGCATTCTTGAACCACCTCCTCATTCATGGGCTCCCCCTAATTCTTCTTCTGGAGCATGTGGGTATTATTCAAGTTCCTGGGATGTATAAAATGCACTAGTCAATTTATTTATACAGCTCTTGCTAAATGATATCTAGACATTCAGGGTTATACCCTAAAATCTAATATCAGTCTCTAACTAGCAGCTGTGACACACAAATAGTTGATGTTTTAACACCCCTGATGCCCCATTAAGGTACAAGAGCCTGGTATGTCCTTGGGGAATACCCCACTGACAGTAGAGAGACCACACTCCATCAACCAAGTGTATTGTGTCAGGCCATCCGCACTCACCTTTGGGTCTGGCATAACTGGATGTGTAATGTTATAAACACTGTCTTCAAGGTCATCAAAAGACAACTAGTGGGCTCATCATTAGAATAAAATATGGCATTGATGTTAAACTTTAGGTCTAATAAGAAGTCATCATCTTTTCCATTCTAAGGGATGTTAAGAAAATGTGTAAGAAACAAAGGATCATGTGTCCCATCGTTTAAAAAAAAATATCAATGAGCGCAGTGGATTAGTTGGAATGAAAGTAATATTGACAGCAAGAGAGGTCTGAATTAAGGTTGCCAAACCACCCAGAGATGTCCATCATTTATTTTTTACTGCCATGATTTGATAAGCACAGCACCTCCCCAAGGAAATCTCATAAGCAGCCCAGGTTTCCTTTAGCGGATTTCAGTCGATGTTATTTTTTTTCATCAATGATGCCAAATCGGGATCATTTGATTTCCTCCTGCCACCAGCACTCTTCCATGAAAGAATATCATGGGGAGTTCCTGAATGTCCACTCATGTTTTGATGACTCCCCCTGCTACTTGCAGATTTTACTCAGAATGTTGATCTCAAAACAAACCGATTCCCAAGCAAAATTGGTCTCTTCTGTACTGCTAGTAGGACCTTCTGCTAGAGACTGCTGTGCTTTAGATTGAACATCCTACTGCTAAGTAAACTCCTTGTGATGCTTTGTATGGATAAGTGTCTCTGCAGAGCTATAGAATCAAGCAGTAAATCCCCTGTTTAGTACATCTGCATCCTTTAGCCAATCCATAGGTGTAAAGTGGTCCGGATAGAAAAATGATAAGGGTACAATTTTGATATTATCATGGGACGAAGAATGAGCTACTTTAGAGCCTAGGATATAGGATTGCATGTTTGGATACACAAAGGTTACCACAATTTAATCATAGAAGGTAAATTTGGCTGCGGGTCCCTCCCATGCAATAAGTCTTCCATGAGGATTTGTTTAGGTTAATTTTCTGACCCAGAAAACTAAACTATATACAATGAGTACATTTTTTATGTTTAGAGTCATCATTAATCAAAGCGCCAACCAAAGTGTAGAGAAAGAGCCAAGTACCCCCACCTCAATCAACCCGTCCCTTTTACCTGTATGCTGGAAACCAAAGTATGAGGCATATACAGAGCAGCTGAATCGACAAAGAGCAGAATATGCACTCATTCCAGTCCCAGTGAATGGTTCAATACCTAAGAGAATCTGGGAGCCAAGGTACCCATTGAGGAAACCATATGTACATACAAAGAAATATGATGTTCATTTGAACGAAATCCGTGAAGAAACAGAACCAATAAGCGGCAAGGATGAATGGTAGGGGTACCAGCCACTGCCAAAATATATGTTATATGACAAGATGCAGTGATCAGAGAATGCAGATATTCTATGGGGCATCAAGAAAGCAATAAGGATAAGTGACATATTGGACTCAAGGTGTAGAAACGTATCCCACAGAAATGGATGAAGATATTAAATCATTTTACACGTGTACAGAAGAAACACAAGAAGCAAAGTAATCATGAAGCTAGCTCGAAGCTTATAGTAAAGTAGATTGTGGCAAAGGCCAAACGTATACATACATAGGAACAAGAAGAGTATGGATGTTTCCACTAAATCTAGTAAAGCAGGTTGGACATTAGCAAAAGGCCTCAGTTCAGTGTGTCGCAGTTTTAAAAGCAGACATTGAATTACAGAAGCAGAACTCAGAAAGATGAAGTTGGATGAGCCCCAGGAAGCCAAGGTCTTATCAAACTGGAGTAAACTGACTTTGGATACAAATCATGTGAAAGAACAAACCTCCTGTTCAGAAGAGTGAACATAACAAGGAAGACGTCAGAGGATTATTGGAATAAAATATTAAATACACAAAAAAAGGCTTGATTGTATGGTCCCTAGTCACATGGAAGCCTGAAGTAGATGAACAAGATGATCGCAACCACGCACAGAGACAGGCTATGCTGCTCACTCCCTCAGAGCTAAGAACACTCTCAATGACAAAGTTCAAAGGCCTAATTGACAGTTGACCACTGAGGTGATGATGGATTGATATGCTAATTGACGGGAAGCTAAAGTTAAGGCAACCTCACCAGCATCTGGATGGCCAGCCTGCAAGCTGCTAACGTAGGTGGAAAAATAATGAAGATAGACAGAGTGCCAACCAATTGTAGCAGACCTATGTATTCAGGGGTCCTATAGTGTGAAAACCAATAGAACGCTGTGTATTTAGTGACATTCATAGTGGTCATTTTTAGAGGAGGGCTTAGTTGCCCACATGATGTTAAATACCCAATCACATAGTTACACTTTTTTAGACTAGTATGGATTATATACTTAGATGTTCACGCAGACCCAATCACCTCCTCCATTAGGTTTCTGTAGTTTGCCACGTAGGATGACATTGGTAACACGTAGGTTATACGTCAGTGATGACAAATCTTGCTTATAAAAATACCGTTTTTTCTTAATATGTTGAGAGTTGAAGATCGAGTATTCGCATTGATGTTCGTTATACTCCCTGTTTTAGATACTTGATATCAAAACAGTTTACCTTTTGTCAACTTCCTGAGTCGGCTCTATTATTTAGTGTATGAGTAAGATCTCCCCATCCATCTCAAAAGTAACTGCTGCTCATCAAAGGAGCTGGACACTCCAGTTCACTTGGTAGCAGAGAGAGGATGGTTTAAGAGCCATCGGACCTGAGTAAACTTTAGAGTCCCAGTAATATCGAACGACCTTTGCCATTCAGCTGAAAGAACATGAAGCTCCTTGTAGATAATGGCTAGAATAACCAAAGAAGTGTCTTGCAAGACCAGTTGTGACAGGTTCCCTATTTTCAGATAGAATCCCCTCCCACGTCTACGCGAAGCTGATCGATTGGAAGGTTGAAGAGGCAGTAAAAAAGGTGGACGATCCTGAGGTCCAGAAGAAGAAAAGATGATATTGGTGAGTAAAAAACTGTGCGAGCTGACAAAAGTATGGGTGAAGAGTGAAGAAAAAAGAGAGTAATGGAGGGAGGCGGGATAAAATATAACGTGAAAGTAAGTGGATAATATATGTGGGGAGTGAGATATTGACTCAAAGGTGGCCGAGCAATAAGATAAAATCGTGAGAGTGGCCACAATAAGAGAATACACCCTGACCTGCGTCTTTATGATGTAACAGGTGAAGTTTGAACCCAAAGTTCCATAGTGGAATGATAGGATACAGTCCCGGTTTAAGACGGGAACAAAGGGGCAACAAACTCCAATCTGAATGTTTGTAGAGGGTTAATAAGTATTAAGAGGAGAATTAGAAGGAATCTATGTAACCGGTTGAGTCTGTCTGTTTGTTTTGTGTGGTTTTATGAAGCGATGACGTCATAAGCGAAAAATATTGTCCATCAAAATGTCTAAACAACCTAGCCCCCCGTATTTTATGAAAAAAATCAACAGGAAAATCTCCACACGACCCACGAGATCTGCTAACACCTCCAAACTAGAGATTCCAAGGTTTAAACGTTCCACCACGGGAGGAACTAGCTTTCCTGTCAAAGCTGCTCACTGCTGGAACAAATTACCTCTTGACCTCAGAACGGAACAACCGTACCTGAAATTCAGGCACAAGATAATCAACTGGCTGCGCGCCAATGACATATAACTTATACCTATCTTCCTACCCAGCCACGACCTACCCTCTGCCTGGACACCCCAAGACATGCCCTGCTTCTGGGTATATGTTTGTATATATTCTTGTATATATTTGCTTTTTGCCATTGTGTTTTATATGCATATGCTTGTATATAGTCTCACATATTTTTGCTCTTATTTGCCACTGTGTTGTATATACTAATGCCAAATACTGTAACAAGCTTAAGCCTTCATGTAAACTGTTGCGCCCGGCTACCCATGGGTTTGGCGCGCATTAACAAATAAACAAACAAACAAACTAGAATTGAACCTGATCAAATCAAATCAATCAAATGGGTTTGTGCTCCTGAGAGACTTTGTTGAATTGCGTATTAATTTAATACATTGACTGGAGATGATGATAATTGGCCTTGTCAACAATCCTGCCAAGTGAAACAGACCTTATAAATTGTGATTGGATTTCCACCCTAGATGGTTTCCATAGTTGTGAATCATTGAGCCATCTTATAACCGACTACAAAATGTGTGGGGTGTTGGCCCCATATCTTTCCATCTATCCATAATACACAGGCTTTTTTTGAAATTCAGCTGGAACTTGCCCATTCATTTCAGCAGATGTAGCTAACGGTAGATTATGTGGTATTGCCAATAACTTGAAATACGTTAAACACGTACACTTTATTGTCCTGCACCCCTTGGGAAACGTTGGCCGTTTTTTAAACGTTTACACACATACAATACTTGGGCGGTTATGATGTTTTTTGGATCATCTGCAGCAGGACGTAAAACTTCTTTAGAGCTGGCTGTGGTCATGTTTTTGAAAAGCTTACAATTAAAGGTGAGAGAATCAATGTTGATGACATTTTGGCTCATGCTATGGGATGTGTGTATTTTGTGGGCCTATTTTTTCAATTTTTACAATTAAGCAATAGATTACTCTCAATGGTTTTATCTGACTTTTCTAACATCTCATGCAATTTCTCCTTTTTAGCTTTCATTGAATGTATTCTGACATCTTTTATAACGAATGCTTTGGAAATATTGAATCATGTTTTATTAATTTGTTGTAATTTGTTAACTATTACTTGTTTAACCAAACAATAAAAAAGAACAGGACCTATTTTCGTGGGTAGTCCAAGAGTACTCAAATCCCTCAAAAGGTTAGACGGTTCAGACATATGTGTTGTCCAATGTTTATACAGCCCAACAATTACACTTGTGTTGGTTCTTCTAAAATCTCTTCCCTATGTCCATCAATCAAATTTAATCCCACAGATAGTATATCTTTCTTCATTTCGTGCTCATCCCTTAATATATTTTCCTCCAGTTTACTGGATATCTGTTTTACATAAGTGTCAAGCGAAGAATTAACAGACATCACAGAGGCACCCATTTTAGGTTTCTTGTTGGATGTTAGGTTCTGGTGCGACAGGGCTTTCCTTTTTCCCATTTTAATATTAAATAACCTCGACAAAAGATACCGAATGTACCAATCTGAGAGTCACCACTTTTCCATCATTTTGTTCAAAAAGACTCCAGAAAAAAGCAGCAAACTCACTCTAGTCTAAAGAATCCGAAAGCTAGAAGTCGAGGATCAGACAATTACACAGTGCTGCTCTACAAAACTCGGGGAGGCATTAAATATTCATCTGGATGGCAAATGCTAGTGCTGAGGGTTTTAGAGTAACAGTATTAGCGCAAACCCTGTAAGGAATACTAGACTCATGATCAAGAGGATTAAACAGGAACCCATAACTCAGCAAGATCTGTTTATGATCACATCACACAGTACGCAGCACACAGCCTGCAATCGGACTGCCTGACTGTGCTTTGCCGTGCTTTGTCACAGCTTCACAGAGATCAGGTATTTACAGGTAGGCAGGTTCAGTGAACAGCAGCAAGCGCCTCCCGTCTCCACCTCCACCGTCAAGAGCGGTTTTGAGCACCAACAGGTCCTGGCCACCCTCACTGCCCGACTGAGCTTTGCCGCGCTTTCTAGCTTCCCTGCCTGAGATCAACCTTTAAAAGGAAGACAGGTGCAGTGAGATCTTCCCTCCTCTGCCTCCACCTCCAACAGTGGGATTGAGCACCAACAGTTCCCTACCACCCCGGTCTCGGTGAGTTATTATACTTAGTCTACTCATCACCTTAGTAATTAACTCCTATCAAGAAGCTTAATTTAATTCCAAGAACACCTCAATAAAGGATACAAGAGTTTCAACATATACTGAACTTTCAATCATGCAGCCCTGAACGGTTGTATCTGATTTCCTCGAAAATATTTCACCTAATGGAGATTTTACCAAATCCATTTCACCGAAAAACGAAATTAACTATTTACTTTTTCTACATTGTAGTATAATGCGGGGGGAGACCCCCTACAGCCCCTTCTGACTGCTCCCTACCCTAACTTATATCCTTACCCCACACTCCACCTCGAAGAAATCGACGGTAACGGCCCTGAACAAACCCTTCCTATCCATTTCATCGCTACCTACATTCACCTGTCCAAAGTCTAGTCTTGACTGGGTCACGCTTGGCTTTAAGAATTGGAAGGCCTGGAATTATTACTCTGAAGTGTGCCCCTTTGGAAATGTAAGGGTAATCCCAGGCAAGAATCAAGCTGACTTTGGAAGTTTGTTTGAGCACATCTCAAGTCCATCCCACAACCAGACAATTCTGAGTATTAATTAAGTATTGTTGTTTGGGAACTGTCTCATGTAAACAGTCTCTTTATTTCTATACATGTTAGAATGTATCTTCTTTTTTTCTCTAATCCTGACAAATCCGCTGTAGCTGAATATATGCCCCCAAACTATGACAAAGCGTGACACCTCATTATGACCCTTCCTTTTGTTTGTGGTACCAGCAACTTTTTCGTCTCAACATCTTGTTGTCCTCCTCCCTAACCCATTTCCTCTGCAGACTTAGATGTGGATACTCTGATTGGGAACAAAATATGCACACTTCCCAACAAGCCTGGGCACACTGAGACCACTACAGTAAAGATGTGCCACTGTATAAGCTTCCTGATGTAACATTGGGATATAACAAAACCCCACAAATTCACAAGTTATGGTTCCAAAAGCAATCACAACTCACTCACCACCGGCATGAATTAAGCATAACCTGGACCCTGCCTTGCTCTGCACCTGACGCCTCCCAGTGTGCTGATTGATAGGGGAAAACACTTCTTCAAAGTATGCTTAGCAATTGATTCCAGCTTTGTTTTATGTTGGCTCCCACGTGGCATTTTAAATACTGTTAACCAGCGTTTGCTTACTCCTGATTTGTCTTAAGTGTATCTGTTCGTGATGTCCTGTGCAAACTGTTGGCAAGTGCATATCATTTACTTTAACATATGTGATGTCATGGGGAGTTCAGGCTTGTGACCATATTATGGCTGTTTTACAATGTATCTTTTTATTATTACACAGACATACAAAGACAAATTGCAAACAAAGCTCATTCATTCAAAACACATACATTCACCGTGTGTTCGTCAATCCATCTGTTGAACGCACACACCACATACACTCAGAAAAGAGCCACAGATCCAATCACTGACGGTGATATAAAATAATCTTATGGGCTTTGTCAGCGCTTTGTTATGGATAGGTCTGATGACATTCATAGACATAAAGTAAGGGCTTTCTTATTCACACAAAGACCCTCGTTATAAGTGAGCCGGTCTAGAAATAAGGTGCTGGTAACAACGTTAACCGGCACCTTTTCCGAACCAGCTCACTCCGAGTCTGCCGGCAGGGGCTGTGAACTACCGACAGGCCTGACCTGACGGTTGCTCAGGCCCCTACCGGAAGCTAAATCACTGAAGCACCAGCACTGTTAACAACTATAGGACCCAACAGGAATGGAAACTTACCATTCTGCCGCCGCCTGTAAAATCCCAGTATTACTGTGATATCAGGCAGCAGAAACGGTAAACCGAGATTGCCAGTAGGCCACCATGAGGGCCAAAGTTCTCTAAACAGGAGACATACAAATAATTTCCACCAACCAAACTTATCCATATCACATGAATTGTACTTCCCATAGGGAGGAAGGTAATCCACAATGCCCCAGGAAACAACCTTACCATACGTGGATTGCAAACACCAAATCACTATTCATGAGCAAATATAGAACACTAAATATTGATATATAGATTATCAGTGGTGTGCAAAATTACATGATCCATTTTATATACATTTTTAATATAGCTTCAATATAAAAGTCTTATAGAAGTAATCAACATAAGTAGAATTAAAATAATGACCATATTAGTGTTTCCACCATCAATATATATATATATATATATATATATATATATATATATATATATATATATATTTATTCAATGAGAAAACTTTGTTAAGGGGACGTTATGGTTAAGTTGCACTAATAAAAACTTATGAAATTCAATGAAAAATCTTTGTTAAAGGGACATTATGGTTAAGTTGCACTACTAAAAACCTATCAAATTCTGTGAAAAAACTTAGTTAAAGGGACGTTATGTATACAAGTAAAACCGAAAAACCCCTGAAATTCGCCATTTATGGTAAGCTAAGCAACCATAACTCGTGCCACCACCGTGCACTGCTAAGAATAACACCAATGACATCAAAGATGACATCACAAATATGATTGATGACATCACTGATGTCATCACATGTGCATTTAATTTTCATAGGAAGTCCCTACAAGGGGTTGTGAATGTAATGTTGGCAAAAAAAGTGTCAGGGGTCATCTGGGGATTTGTGATAAAATACAAACTTGATTATGCAATGTATTGCTCCAAAGAACATTCCATTGCAGTGTTGTTTCTAGAACAGGAACCTACTCATACAGAAACATAGGCATTGTCTGCAGCATACACCATAGAGATGTAATATTTCTAATTTTCCAATGTTGGATAGTAAAACGGTGAATGCTTCTGTATCACATTTTTGCGTACTGTGAAACATATACTAAGTAGGTAATAATGCATCACTTACTACATAATTGTACTACTACACACAAAACATTAAGAGACCACAATGTATACAAATATGGGGCTTATACAGGGAGAGTAAAGTAAGTAAACAAGAGGCAGTATCATGAGCCACTGTGTATAACAAAAATGATTATCTTTACGCATAGAAATAATTGCTGTGTTTCAGGCCTGCTTGTTCCCCTATGTATGTGCATCATAAAATGTCATTGAATTCTAATGAAAGTACTGTAAGAACATGTGAGAATAGCAACGTCTACAAATGTAATACCTTTTGAATTTTAAGTTTTTGACTTTCAGTGAATAAACTCACCTGGCCTAGATATGTCAGTGAACAAAAAAAGAAGGGGCTAGTTAGACATGTGATGTCATCAATGATGTCATCAATCATATTTGTTATGCCATCTTTGATGTCATGGGCATTATTCTTAGCAGTGCACAGTGGTGGCACGAGTTATGGTTGCTTAGCTGAGCATTACTTGCGAATTTCAGGGGGTTTTCGGTTTTACTTGTAACCATAACGTCCCTTTAACAATGTTTTTTCACTGAATTTGATAGGTTTTTAGTTGCACAATTTAACCATAACGTCCCTTTAACAAAGTTTTTTCATTGAATTTCTTAGGTTTTTATTAGTGCAACTTAACCATAACGTCCCCTTGAGATAGTTTTTTCATTGAATTTCATAGGTTTTTATTAGTGCAACTTAACCATACCATCCCCTTAACAAAGTATTTTCATTGAATTTCATAGGTTTTTATGAGTCCAACTTAACAATAACGTCCCTTTAACAAAGTTGTTTCAGTGAATTTCATCGGTTTTTATTAGTGCAACTTAACCATAACATCCCCTTAACAAAGATTTTTCATGGAATTTCATAGATTTTTATTAGTGTAACTTAACCATAACGTCCCCTTAACAAAGTTTTTTCATTGAATTTCATAGGTTTTTATTAGTGCAACTTAACCATACCATCCCCTTAACAAAGTTTTTTCATTGAATTTCATAGGTTTTTATTAGTGCAACTTAACCATAATGTCTACGAACATCTGACTTCATTGCGAACCTTCCGGAAAGTGCCACATGACCATACGCTGACGCGCAGCATGATGACGTGTCCGAGAACCCGTCTGCACTTTGCGATACGATCTGTGCTTTGTGGACAGTTCAGAACTGAATTTTCTACTGATTTAGGAACTTTCAACTTCAAAATTTCCCTTGCACAGCTCCTACACCTATTCCTACTCATTATCCATTAACAATCGAGTACACAGTACATACTTGCAAAAATGTTAGCAAAACTGCTATTTATCTTAAAAATGGCATCAGCTAATGCCATCCCTCCTCCCTAAGAGCCACCACCACCAAAAAAAGCGCAGTACTTCCTAGACAATGAAGTGGACCAAGAAGATGCGGTAGAGTGTCAGGTGTATTGACCCACGTTTGGACTATTATGCTGCAACATTTGGTGCTGTGGGTTTAGAAAATCCAAGAGGGCAGAAAAGCCAACATTTGCGCCAGAATCCTGGAGAACCGCGCAGTCTTTGCGCACAACAAAATGGTCGCCTGACCTGCCACCCACCAATGTGAGCGTGAGGGGCCAGGAGTGCCATGAGTGAAATGTGTGCCAAAGGAAAAACAGCAGTACCGGTGGCTAAAAAAAAAAGCGCTTTGAAATCACCTTTGTTTCTCTGAAATGCAAGCTAAAAATGCCTATTTTAAACATTGCAAGATATTCAAAAATCTCAATGAACACCAGCAGACATTTGGCAGAATGTAGTCTTGTGTGCATACAAAATCTTGAAAGATGAAGAGCCCAAAACAATGTTTATAACAAAACTGGCTGAGCTGTGGATGTCAGCAGCCTAAGTTAAATTGGACTGAAAGCCACTAAAATCTAAATGTTTAAAATAAATGAGTGACCTACTGTTGAGTGTCACATAGTTTGCAACTGTTAAATGTCATAGTTTTGAACTTAGAATCAGCGTTCTAGCTGCATGTGTAAAAATTGCAAGTTTGGTTTGAATGTAGAAAACTGGGAACCAAAGTGAGATTTAGCTGAAGCCTAGCTTGAAGAGAGTGAATTCTGACCGGCAACTATCCCCAACAGGAGTTGAAACTTGATCAGCAGCTGTGTTCCCAGGCCTGGCTGCATTCTGCTGCCCCTGCCAAAAGGAGATGACACCTCCCTGATTGAATCAGGGGAGGACACCTAGGACTAGAGGGAAACAAAACAAAGCACTGTCCTTGGCCCAAGCAAATGTTAAATTAGGGGGGGTTGTAAATGGCTTCCTCTTGGAAGGAAACGGGGAGCGACACTGCATCTGTGAGCAAGCTGAGCTTGGGGGAGGTGGATAAACCAGAAATTCCACAATGTGCTTTGGAAAACCACACACCTCGGGGCCAGAGCATAATTTTAAAAAGATGGATAATTCATAGTGCGGACTTGTAAACATTATATAAATAACATCATAATTCTTGTGATTTTTCTGTGCACATTTTAAGAGGTGTTAGGACTCTGTGGTATGTTCTTGGGGATAGTAGCGGAAAAAAGGTTGGTACTCCAAATGTATGCATGTTAAAAATCTGACACTTTATCATCTAAAACCCATATCCCTGGTGCACATTTGTGTAAAATCTGGAAAGGTTTAGAGGTCGTTATCTGGATGAAAAGGGGAGAATTCTGTCATAAGTGGACACGACATCTTACAAAGACAGGGATCGTATGGTTTGGTGCTACAGAAAATATGTTAACTGGACATATAATATTAGAAAAATGGTACATAGATAAATATGTATTTGGATCAGAAATAGATTTGTGTGCAATTTGACAAGGGGAGGATCCTCTGACCATAAACCTACCTCATCACTCTGACTCACAAATCAGATACCCCAATCAAGGGAGAGAGGAGAACTGGGCCAATGATAAGTTGAGAGGGGCAGGCTCAGTCATGCCTACGCACACACCCATTTTCTAAAGACATAAAAAGAGCGACTGGAACCCAGGTAGGGACATTCACTTTCCACTTTCTTGCGGGCCGCTTTGCCGGGAGACTCCAGACTTCAAATCCATCAATCTTCAGAGACCAGAGATCCAGAGATGTCATGATGCCTACCCCTGGGCATCCGGATCAAGCCCATCAGCCCCAGGAGCAGGCATCCAGACATTTACAAAAACCCCAGCAGCCCCAGCTAGGGGCTGTCTGGATTCAGTCCTGGCGCCGTAGGCACCAGGCTCATAATAAAAATCAGTCCTGGCGCCATAGGCACCAGGCTCATAGACTTTACTTACCTCATGCAGACCATGCTGCAAATAAATCCAATCCAACGTGAAGTCTGGATGGGACTATTTTACTACAGGGACTATTTTTTACTCGGGTGTGGTCCTGGGGAACTTCTTTCCTGGGACTACTTTGGAGGCTATTTAAACCACACCTGAACAGCAGCACATGCTTCGTGTTATTCTGCATCCAGCAGCGTGACTCTCACCGTGCCTGGAGCCAGCATCCAATCTTCTGCCACGCCCGTGTGCCTGCAGCCAGCATCCAGTCTTCTGCCACGCCTGCCTCGAATCCAGAGCTCCTAGAATAAAGAGGAAGAAAAGGACAAGGTTAGAAAACAAACTTATTTCAAATTCCTCACCTGATTCCGGATCCATTTCATCTCCCGACCTGGAAAGTACATCAGTCCTGCACGCTTCGCTTCGCCAGTTGAAGCACGGCGCCATACTCACCAGTTCTCACAGCATCTTTCGATCCGGCACTGTCTCCATCATTTCTTCGCCGTACTCCAGCACCTAGGGGCACATGAATAACAAGGTGAGCCAAGGGAATCAACAAATACCTCTTACCACCATAGACTTACCTGATTTACCACCGGCGGTATTATTCTCCATATCTTCATATGCCGCATCTGTAAAGTGGGAGAAAAACAACACGTTAACGCATGCAATAGCTACCGGACAGTGTTGGGTAACACAGATTCTTACCTGAATGCCAGCAGCAGCTACGAGACCTTCTTCTCACGAACTCAGTTGCAACTTAAGGAAGGAAGGGGACAAGAGTGAACATCGGGCACATTGAACTCTTTGAACTTGATACTTACGAATCCCGCCTGGGACTTCAGAGTCAATGCTTACCGGAACTCTCCCAACGCCTTCAAACCAGTGAATTAACTGGTATCTATGCGCCCCTGCAAGACACGCAGGATGGAGAACTCATCTTTTACAAACATAAGGTGAGGTTACTAAGGGGATATCAGAGGTGATTAGTGGGGGAGAGCGAGAACAGTTGGGAGGCCATCACTCAAACCCACAGGTGGCTAATCCCTGTCTCCACTTACAGGAAAATACTTCTTCGGGTCCAGCAGACAAGACTAGGCGGGCCAGTCCAGACTGTCATCTCTGCACTACGCATCACGTTGACGGAGACCGCAGCTGTCCGGGTCCGATCGACACCCCTGTGGGGTCTAGGTGAGCGTAACAAGAGATATCAGAGATCCAGAGAGACCAGAGATCCAGAGAGACCAGAACTGTGCAGTGCTGAGAGCAGAACCAGAGAACCAGTACCCAGTGGCAAGAGAAGTCCAGCCAATCCTGACCCGATCCATGGCGAAGTCGCATTCCTGTCCAAAATATAGTGTGAGTACTCAGCCAGAACTGTGCAAAACCCAATCTCTTAGTTTTATATAATCTAATTCAAACTATTTTAACCTATTGAGAACTGCATCATAGAAATTGTGTCCCTTCTTTTGATTCAAAGCTGCAAAACTGTCATCTGTCATTCTGAAACTTTAAAATTTAATTTCTGAAAATCTACCTCCACAAAATCGTCCGTTTCTCTTGAACCGTTTGTGATAAAAGCGATATGTAACTTTTATTTTGAAGCTTTCCAACAAGCTCTAAACCGACTTGCTACTCCTTTTACTTCCTCCGTAATTGCGCTCGACGCACGTAACTAAATTGCAGTGATTTGACATTTTGCTTCATTTCAGCCACACGTAAAAATATTTGTCCTTGCTTTCCTTTGGTGAAATTCGTTTGCAACCTGACAATCATTCATAGAGCATTGCTTAAGTGATCCTCAACTGATTTAAAGTATCTCTCACTCACCCTGAACCTCCTATAGGGAATTAAAAGCAATTTGAGTATATTTTTCCCTTCTTTGCATACCACCTTTAAAGTACTTTGCCTGTGTTTAAAATCAACCCTGTTTCTCTAAGCTTGCTAGGGGGGAACTGAATTCGTATTGTACTGTGATTGTATTCCTGGAGAATTGTGTGTGTTACTTCCATCTCCTTACATTGCATAGGGGGGGAGTGAATTGTCAAAGAAAAAGTGATCACATTATCTTTTGCTGAAATCATATCAAGTTTATTTCTGTACTGCCTTTTATTCATCTTTGCATCTCCTTGAAATTATAAAGCATTCTCTGATACCTTATTCCCCTGTTCCAAGTCATAAGTCACCAGAACTGTGCTATTGTAGGATTACCTATTGCTGATTACTGCTCATATTCACAAGTGTGATATCAATTGTTAATTTATTATAAAAGTGCGATATATATATTTATTGTTTAATTCTCAAATAAACCTTTTAAATTCGCAAAACAAACTTACTTCTTGGCTCAGTGGGGTCAGGGGGATTCTAAGAGAGAGGTGTTATATAAGGGTTGTCATCAAGAGTACACAAACTGGACATAAAAATATATAAATAAGGGCTTCCCTTGAGCAATCCCAGACAAGGCACTGACTTAGTGGGACTGCTTGATTGGAGTCTTTAACAAAGTGGGGGCTCGTAGCCGGGGATTCTGGATTAGATCTACCTTTTGTGCAGCTTAAATACAGTGTGCTAACTGACGGGATGCTGTGGTACGCTGTAAAGCACTCCTCAAAGGAACGCTCTGAGGAAACGGTCTGTTTTGCAAAATAAAATACAAACTTCTGTAAATCAGGAAGGAAATCAAGTTCCAGAATGATGACCTTGGTAGATATCAAAATAGCCAGAGAACACCTCTTACATAAGCTATTTGTGAGAGGTGAGTGGGCTCATCAGGACTAGGTGGTCTGGTTGCAGGCAGTCGCACCCCAGATCACTGAAACAGGGTCAGATACATGGAGAGATCAGGGTCCCGTACATGTGGCCCTGAATGAACTATATATGGCCCCAAAGGCCAAAGATGAGCACAACAAGATTGCCAGGGTAGCGGCATATTTATATTTACATATGGGAGCCATACAGGACAAATGTGCTGAAGGCCAAGATCTGGCAAATAGGCAACTGATGGCATTAGAGATGGCCCAATCTGACCTGGTCTCTTCTGAGCAGAGGCTGCAGAGGAGCCAGGAGTCAGAAAATGATAGTAGGCAGTATATTATTAAAATAAAGGAGGAAATGGATATCCTGCAACAGGAAAAGTCTGAACAGGATAACAGATTTCTGGCCTTGCAGAAGGAGTACCAAGAAGGTTTGGACGCCCTACTGCAGAGCCAGAAAAAGCTGGAGAAACAACTGGACTTCAATAGGGCATGCACAGAGCAGGTAGTCACCCTGCAAAGCCACCTAGATAGGGAGAAAGAGGAAAGCAATAAATTGATTTTGAAAGACGTGGATTCCCAGGGAGAGTTTGATCAAGAACGCCAGAAAGCTGGTGCCTTTCAAAGGCAGAGGGACGACCTGGCGGCGCAGATGCAGGCTCTCAGTCAGGAAAGGGACACCTTAGGCCAGGAAGTCTGCCAATTAAAATAAAAAATTGAAGGAAATCAGCTGGCCCTCCAGGGGCTGGGTGCCCTCCAAAAAGAGCATCAGAACTTGTTAGAGCACACCAGGAGGGTGGAAGATGCTCTGGCAAGAAAGGAGCAGGCCAGTAGGGATGGGACTCAGGAGGTAACCCTCCTGCTGCAAAGACTGGCCCAGTACTCCAGGACCAACCAGGGAGCACGGAGAGAGAATGAGGCTCTCTGCCAGCACAATGATAGGCTCCAGCAACAGGTAGCCATGCAGGAGAGACTGATAGAGTCTAGTAAGGCCTTAACTGAGGAACTGAAAGCGCAGGCTCTTGCATTGCAACAGGGAGCAGGGGCTGATAGAGATGAAGTTCGCTGGGAAAGGGAAACACCTGAGCATAACCTCAGGAGCCCTAGTACCAGAGGCCTTCATCTCTCCCAGTCCTTGGACTCTGCCGCCCGCATGTCCCCTGGCGCACATGAGCACAGGGCCACAGGGAGGGCAGATTACTATCCGGCCAAAAGTATGGGGTTCATAGGCCAGTACCTCCCAGGAATGGATGGGCGGGCATCCGGGTATGGGCACCTAAGCACAGTGCAATTTAGTAGGGAACCCCAGGAGAGTAGGCCCACTAAGGGCATCCTGAAAACCTCTGCCCAGTTAGGTCAGTGGGGGGGGTACCCATCAAATCCTGGCAGCAAGGAGGGATCTGAAGACTCCTCTGAGAGGCCCAGGACACATGAGACCAGGTCCCCACATTCTGCCAGCCATTCCCAGGGTCGCAGAATCCGGGAAAACCTGGAAGATCAGACGGGCACCTCTGGGAGCAGTGCCTCTGAGACAGAGGATGAGTGGACCAGGGTTACCCGAACCAAAAAGGCCAATAAGGCAAAAAGGGCCTTGCTTAAGGGCCCCTTAAAGCAGATCAAGGCAAAAAGGAGTGTCATCACCCCTTATCACAAGAACTCCAAGTATTCTGTTTGGGAACACTTGCAGCTCTTTGAGCAAATGATGGAGACTTTCCATTTGAAGGACAGCAGTAGCTACATCAAATGGACATTCTCCCCAGAATACTCCAGTTTCTTTGCGGGGCTGGAGGACCAAAATCATTCAAGATGGTCCACCTATAGGGCGGCCATCTTGAAACATTTTTCTGTTCACCGGAATCCCCAAGAGGCTTGCAAGGCAGCCTAAAATTTGCAATTTGGGAGGATCAGGCCCCACAAGAATTTGTGCAAGAATTGAAGTGTGCCTTTGCGCAGACCACCAGAAGGGTGCGCACGGACAGCAGAGAATTCATCAACACATTTTTCCATGCTCTCCCCAAATACATAATGACCCAGCTCGTGAGAGATTTTCACGAGAAAAGATCTTTAGACTGGGTCATTGAGCAAGCCACCCGCATCTATGAGGTGCAGAAACCGGTGGAAAATAAGAATCAGCCCAAAAACCCCTAAACCAACAGCACCCCTGCTGCTGCCAAGGTGGCAGAGGTAAAGGTTGCCTGCCCCCATTTTAGATTTGGAGATGGGGGGACCTAAAAACCTGCCTGCACCAAATAATTCACAGCCCAGAAGGCCCTCGGACCAGCCACAGACAGGGGGTCAAGGGGGTAGTCCCACAAATGGGGTCCCCCTCTCCCCTGACTTTGTAAGTCCCCGCTATAAGGGAAACAGACAAATCCTGGGTTATGTGTGGACCCCTCCAGCCCAAGGGGGGGATCCAACCAAGCGCCCAACCCAGGGAACTTCCCTCTGCACTTCCCCCAGGAGGGCAGAAATTCACCAAATCCTGGGCAGAACTTGTTCCCCAGGTATGCACCCAATTTCCAACCCCAAAACCATCCATCCTTCTTTCCCCAATTCCCTGAGCCCAGACAACCTAATCCGGGAGAGGGGAGGCCAAGGGTGGAGGGGTACCCAAATCTTCCCAACCCGGGGCACTACAAGAGAAGGGATAGCTACCCTTCCCGGGATCAGCCCAGGGTAGAAAACAGAACCCCGTATCAGCCTGAGCGGGTTTCCCAACTTGAGCACCAGGTCCAGAATATGGCACGGGATCTGCGTCACATACTGAGGGCTCAACAGAACCCTCAGATGAGCATGCCACTGCAGAATGCCCCAAACTCTGGGCCTGGTGCTCCAGAACAATGACGGATGCAGCACCCCGATAACCCACCGGTTCCCAGGGAGGAGGCACAAGGGGAAGGGAGGTATAAAGCCTTGGAGGAAGCTTCCTTCCCAACTTGTAAACAGCCCCTGGAAAACCAGGCACAAGAAACAAAATCTCCTACCCCTGAAAGTCTGCCACCCAAGGAGCAAAGAGGAGGTAGGAGAAACAAAGGACCCAAACAGACCCATTTTGTGGAGGAGGTATAAGTCTTCCAATTTGAGGGAGAGGGATCCCAAGAGGATCCGGGGGAAAGGATCTTCTCCTTCAGAGATGGGGGAACTCCTCCCAAGGAAAAATGGGTTCCAAGGGATTCCAACCTAGACTGGGTAGATGTGGGGATTGAGCTGTCGACGCCCATCATTCTATCCCAGAACCAACAAGACCGAAAACCCCTGGTTCAAACCCATCCAGGTGACTGCCTCCAAAAAGGGGGGGGCGGCCCAGAACTGGAACCATGGGAACCAAAAACCGCATCAATATCCAGTTGCAAACTTTTTCTTTCAGATTCCCATGACTCTCCACAGAATTCTGCCCAAATCTCTTCTCTCTCAATGTCCAAAACCAGAAAGTTAGCCCACCAGTTGTCCAAAAATGTGCATTATCTGTGCCCCTTGAGGAGAAGGAGGGAAGATATTATGCCCCGGTACAAGTACAGGGGCAGGATACAATTTTGGCGCTGGTGGACACTGGATCTCAAGCTACCCTTCTGTCCAAAAGGGCCTTTGATGAACTAAATGCAGGGAGTGGGGAGAATTACCGTATTCCTCTCACCTCTCTTCCTGGACAACTGCAGAACTTTGACAGGAAGGAAATTCCCGTCGAGGGGACTGCAGATTTGGACATCAAAATTGGGCGACACAAGGTGAAACACCCAGTCATATTAGTGACTCCAGAGGGCATACCTTGTTTACTAGGGAATGACATCCTGAGAAGGTTGTCACCTCTAATAGATTGCGTAAACAAGGTCCTCTGGACCCAGACTAGCCGACCAATAAAATTAAAACAGAGTGTCAACCATATTAGTTTAAACGGCACCTGCCACATGGTTGAACAAAAATCTGACCAAGTAGAATTTCACTTCCAGAACAACCAAATTCCAGATGTGACAGTAATTGCAGTAGGACAGTAGGACAACAGACTGGTGATGGGGGGTCCTCTCTATTTCTGAAAATCAACCTTCCTTCCAGTTTAAGGTGGCATTCCACACTGGAGGGAAACACCCTGAAATTCTTTCCTAATTCACAATCAGACATTCCTACTCCAATAGTCCAGAA
This sequence comes from Ambystoma mexicanum, assembly GCF_040938575.1. NCBI lineage: Eukaryota > Metazoa > Chordata > Amphibia > Caudata > Ambystomatidae > Ambystoma > Ambystoma mexicanum. The sequence continues at coordinate 548,528,275 of NC_090924.1, forward strand.
ATATGTGAAATCAGCTCAACGCCTGGCTGATGTTCAGCAAATTGGAGAGCAGTTGTTCATCCCTGTTCAGTTAAACGAAGGGAAGGACTCTGTTCTCGCCCGAGTGTGTGTGAACAACGATAAGAGCTTCATCAGCGAAGCCATGTTCCGCCAACTCCCAAAAGATCCAGCCATTCCCACATTCAAACTGATAGACAAATGGGAAATGGACCTGGAAGTGAAAGTTAAAAGAGGACAACAATTGAAAAACCCTGATGCTTATATTCATATAAATGCTTTCCTTCAACAGCAAGGGTTAGGGGTAAACCCAACACCATTAGTCAACATAGAACATGACACCATTCCAATAGAGGTGGATAACAGCGACTTAAAGAGTATTACTCTAGCCGCAGGCACCATTATTGGAATGGCGGTTGATGACCAACATTTTTCCATTGATTTAGGAAATTAACTGTTAGGACTGATCCCTAAGGACTGTTTTGACAGTGACAGTGAGGACAATACAACACCAGACAGGATGTTCACCCGGCATGGGGGGAACTTCTTGGTGTACTCTTCTTTCCCTTATGGTAAGGAAGATGTGACTTGTGACTTCAGGAGGGATGAGGTGATTTTCCAGGTCCATGAGGGCTGCCTTTCCCACCTGAAGCCTCCAGTCCAAATCAGCACTCTGACCAGGGACTTCTCCACCCAGCTGGAGGAGGCCGCTGAGATAGCCAAACCAGAAGTCTTTCCAGGCTTCAGGCAGATGGTGGAAGAGAGGGTCAACCTAGCTGATGCCTGCATGACTCTGGAACAGAAGCAAAAGTTGAAACAAGTTTTCTTGGATTTCCAAGATCTCTTTGCGGTAGACTCATGTGACTGTGGTCGCACCGACATCCACACAACAAAAATTCCCAAGGACCCTGGAATGACTCCAGTGTTTGTGAAGCAATATCCTTTGCCTCTCGCATCCATGGAGTCCCTTACTGAAATAATTAAGAACCTTGAGTCCTGGGGAATAATCCGTCCAGTACACAGCACCTTCAATAATCCGGTGCTGGGAATATTGAAGCCAAACGGCCAGTGGAGACTCTGCGCTGACCTTAGGGAGCTCAAAAAACGGGTCCATAATTCCTGATGGCCTCTGCCCTACATTGACGAAGGGCTGACCCAGATTCAGGGGTCACAGGTATTCACAGCGATAGACCTGACCAATGGATACTGGACCGTGCCTGTCAGTAGGGAGGACCAATACAAACTGGCTTTTACCTTTGGGGGCCAGCAGTACACATGGACCCGAACTCCTTTCGGACACCTCAACTCCGGCAATGAATTCAACATTTTTCTACATAAGGCCACGCCCGACCTGGGTCCGAGGGGTAACTTGTCTTATGTAGATGATGTCCTCATCAAAAGTTCATCTGTGGAGGAACATATAGCGGAGATCCATTATGTTCTGACACAGTTGAGGGCCGCCGGAGCAAAACTTTCCTTTCAGAAAGCACAGTGGTGTAGAACCCGTGTTCATTTCTTGGGGCATGAGATTACTCCTCAGGGTCTCTGTCCCCAGGAAAAGAAAGTGGAAGCACTTCAGAAACTAAAAGACCCCACAACTCTGCGGGAACTAAGGATCCTCCTTGGACTGACTAATTACAGCAGAAAGTTCATTGAGGGCTACGCAGAGATCACTAGACCCCTGATTCATCTTTTGAAGAGGGGTTCAAGTGGGAATGGGGTCCAGAACAATCCGAGGCAGTAAGACAACTCAAAATAAGCCTCTCACAAGTGCCTTGCCTAGCTTACCCTGTCAGAAACAAGGAGTTCTTCTTGGAGACAGGGTTCTCTGATATATGCTTGACGGCAGTATTATACCAAAAGCATGACAAGGTCAATAAAGTAATCTCCTATGCGAGCAAAACTTTATCCTCTGTGGAGGAAAAATTCAATGATGAAAAGGCACTTCTGGTAACGGTGTGGGCATTGAAGAATTACCGCCCGTTCATCCAGGGGGAACACATCATAGTGTAGACTCCACACCAGCCTCTGCAATATCTCCAAAGTGACAGAATCCGGGCCGGAAATGCGAGTAATTCCCAAATTACTTCCTGGATTCTGTCAATGCAAGGCTTTCCTGTGGAGGTCAGATATGGCCAAGGTCTGGCTGACTTGCATGATTGTGCCAGAGAAAACTGTATTGAGGACGAAAGTCTAAAAATCAAGGACAACATGGAGGCATACCTTAATTCCCCCCACAAAGTCTTTGAAGAAGACAAGTGTGAGGCAATGCCCACTGTCTATGTGGATGGATGCTCTTACCATGTTGAAAACAACGGGGAGAAAGAACTGGTGGCCGGCGTAGGGAGTGCATGGGTGAAGGAGTTTCCAGAACGCTCCGCTGGGTACAAAATTGGTCCCCGAAGTAGTCAGGTAGCAGAGTTGATGGCTGTGCATCAGGCCATCCTCACTGCTGTCCAACATCAACTCCACGAACTGGTCATAATCACAGAACGGGTTCGTGGAGCACCTGGTTAATTGGAAAACCAGAGGCATGTTATGTGCTAATAACAAACCCTTGAAACATGGGAAGTTAATCCAAAACATTGATGATCTGGTCACCTTGAACGGGATGACCATCTACTGGAAAAAGATCAAGGGTCATTCCAAAGTAGAGAGACCAGACAAAACTGGAAATTACTTAGCTGATCAGCTGGCCAAAACCGGGGCCATCCAAGGGGATCTAATAGAAATAGAGTCCCTGTTGGGGGAAATCCAGGTCACTGCTATCACTAGGTCCCAGATAAATGCTCACAATGATCTTTCAACTGCACAATGGAGTAAGGAGACCCCTGATGCTGATTTAATTACGGCTCAGAAGGGGGATCGAATAATTGGTAAGTTTTACCAACACATTGAGGACCCTGAGAACTTTCCCCTAACGGATATCGACTACGTTGGGAAAGAGGACCTAAGAGTGTTGATGAAATGTCCAAAAATGTTCCGAATCCAAGACGGTTTGTTGGTAAGGAAATCCCAAGCTGGCCATGATTAGTGGGTGGTTCCTACCTCATTCTGAAGCCTGATGTTAAGTCACGCCCATGATGCGGCCACCGCCGGTCATAGGGGGTTTCACACAACACTGGAAATCTTAAGAGAGGTTGCATACTGGCCACACATGGGGCAGGACCTCGACCAATACTTGAAGGGGTGTCTTGTGTGTGCACAATTTCAGCCATCATCCCTCACACACCGTGCACCTCTCCAAAAGAGGGGGATGACACTGCCATTGTCAGATTTGCAAATCGACTTTGTAGGCCCTGTGATTCGCTCGTCTAGAGGAAACAAGTACATGTTGACGGTCACATGCTTGTTTACCAAGTGGGTGGAATGTCTCCCGGCCCCAAACTGCAAGGCAGAAACAGCATCTGCCCTGATGATTAACCACATCTTTTCCCGTTTTGGTCTATCTCAAAGGATTGAGTCAGACAGAGGTAGCCATTTCACCAGCGAGGTAATGACCAAGATGTGGGAGATACTGTGGGTAAAAAGGAAGCTACATATTGCTTACCGGCGAGCTTCTTCTGGGACAGTAGAACGCTACAACCGGACCATTCTGAGCATCTTAAAAAAGTGTGTGGCAGATTCTGGGCCAAGTTGGGATATCCGATTACCTCTGGTCCTAATGGCCATCAGATCTACCATTTGAGCTGATGACTGGATGCAAGATGGTGCTTCCCCAGCATTTGCTCTACAGGACCCAAGAGCAGACGTTGATAAATGCCTCCACAACTCATGAGTATGTGGAGAATTTAAGGAAACACCTTCAACATGCTTTTGCCTATGCTCAGCGGAATCTAGAAAGATCAGCTGATAGCATGAAGACCCATTACGACCTGAAGACAACCAGGAAGGAATATAATGTGGGAGACCGGGTCTATCTATACAATTTCCAAAGAAACCAGGCCAAACAGCGAAAATGTTTGCCTACATGGAAGGGACCGTTTGAAATTATAGATAAGATCTCCCCAGTAGCTTATAAGATCCGCATCCCCAAAGGTAGTCTGGCGGAAGGGGAAGACAAGTGGGTACATATAAATCAGCTAAAGTGTTGCCATCCCAGGCACAATCTGCAGCAACTGGAGGAATCCTCTGGAATCCCAGAGGGGGCCGCTCCAGAGTAATTCAGTTCCAACCTTAAAATATCCCACATATAGTCTCTAAAATATCATGATTCTGGTATGAAAATGTTTCCTGTTATATCTTGTTTTTTTAAAATAAGACTGAAAAATGTAACCGGATGTATAAAATGTACGTGTTCGCCATACCATTAATAGTGGTGGAATAATGTCTAGGAATGTGTATTGCCGCTGTGCTTTATCATCCTAGGAGAGATGAAACCATGGAGACTGACCAAGGAGAACGACCCGGAGACCGGGAGAAAAGATCTGAGGGGCCCGGGGTACCGCCCAATATTCCCATCAGGACAGGCGAGGAGAACCGATCGAACCAACCGGATGGAGGAAAAGATGCTGAACTGTGCCATCTGCGGAATTGGAAGAAGATGATGCGGACATACCAGCGCGAGGATCAAAACATCCTTTGCACCCGACTCCCTCTTGACTCGAAATGAAAGCACAGTCGGGTTTGGGGGTTTGTTGGGTGTCCTGACCCACGTTTGGACTATTATGCTGCAACATTTGGTGATGTGGGCTTAGGAAATCCAAGAGGACGGAAAAGCCCACATTTGCGCCAGAATCCTGGAGAACCACGCAGTCTTTGCGCACAACAAAATGGTCGCCTGACCTGCCACCCACCAGTGTGAGCGTGAGGGGCCAGGAGTGCCATGAGTGAAATGTGTGCCAAAGGAAAAACAGCAGTACCGGTGGCTAAAAAAAAAAACGCTTTGTTTCTCTGAATTGCAAGCTAAAAATGCCTATTTTAAACATTGAAAGATATTCAAAAATCTCAATGAACACCAACAGACATTTGGCAGAATGTAGTCTTGTGTGCATACAAAATCTGGAAAGATGAAGAGCCCAAAACAATGTTTATAACAAAACCGCTGGCTGTGGATGTCAGCAGTGTAAGTTAAATTGGGCTGAAAGCCACTAAAATCTAAATGTTTAAAATAAATGAGTGACCTACTGTTGAGTGTCACATAGTTTGCAACTGTTAAATGTCATAGTTTTGAACTTAGAATCAGCGTTCTAGCTGCATGTGTAAAAATTGCAAGTTTGGTTTGAATGTAGAAAACTGGGAAACAAAGTGACATTTAGCTGAAGCCTGGCTTGAAGAGAGTGAATTCTGCCCGGCAACTACCCCCGAGAGGAGTTGAAACTTGATCAGCAGCTGTGTTCCCAGGCCTGGCTGCATTCTGCTGCCCCTGCCAAAAGGAGATGACACCTCCCTGATTGAATCAGGGGAGGAGCACCTAGGACTGGAGGGAAACAAAACAAAGCACTGTCCTTGGCCCAGGCAAATGTTAAATTAGGGGGTCGTAAATGGCTTCCTCTTGGAAGGAACCAGGGAGGGGCACTGCATCTGTGAGCAAGCTGAGCTTGGGGGAAGTGGATAAACCAGAAATTCCACCATGTGCTTTGTAAAACCACACCCCTCGGGGCCAGAGCATAATTTAAAAAAGATGGATAATTCATAGTGCGGACTTGTAAAAATTATATAAATAACATCATCATTCTTGTGATTTTTCTGTGCACATTTTAAGAGGTGTTAGGACTCTGTGGTATGTTCTTGGGGATAGTAGTGGAAAAAAGGTTGGTACTCCAAATGTATGCATGTTAAAAATCTGACACTTTATCATCTGAAACCCATATCCCTGGTGCACATTTATGTAAAATCTGGAAAGGTTTAGAAGTCATTATCTGGAGGAAAAGGGGAGAATTCTGTCATAAGTGGACACGGCATCTTACAAAGACAGGGATCGGATGGTTTGGTGCTACAGAAAATATGTTAACTGGACATATAATATTAGAAAAATGGTGCATAGATAAATATGTATTTGGATCAGAAATAGATTTGTGTGCAAAGTGACATGGGGAGGATTCTCTGACCCATAAACATACCTCATCACGATGACACTCCATTTCCTTCCCCCAATCAAGGGAGAGAGGAGAATTTGGCCAATGATAAGTTGTGAGGGGCAGGCTTAGTTATGCCCATGCAGACACCCATTTTGGTGATGCAATTTCTGCTATAAGTAAGGATGGCAATCCTTAGTGGGGAACTTCCATATTCACTCCTCACCTGAACATTGGCGGGACGCTCTGCACAAGAAAACCAGACTGCAGATTCCAGAACTTTGAAGCAGAGGGCCTACTGCAAGCTGAACTCTTCTCAGATGGCCTTCCTATCTTGCAAACTGATTTTACCCCAGACTTCCAAGGGGCACATCAGAATAAAACAGCCGGGCTGTGCTGTTTCTGCTTCTTTGCCAAGAACTTTTGCCGGAACCAGAGACCCAGACCAGACCGCTGTGCCAAGACCAGACCAGACCGCTGTGCAGTGCCGATAGAAGACCAGACCAGACCAGACGGCTGTGCAGTGCCAGACCCAGACCAGAGGCCACGCTGTGAGCAGAACCAGTGGCGGCCTATTCCAGTCCAAAATTAGGAGTGAGTATCCACCTGTCCAAAACTGCATAGAAATTGTGTGTCCATTCTGTGATTTCAAAGCTGTGAAAGTGTCATTTGTCATTCTGAATCTTTACTTCATTTCTGAAAATCTACCTCCACAGAAACGTCCGTATCTTTTGAACCGTAGAAGCGAGATTTAACTTTCAATGTAAAGCTAGGAATCTAAGCTTTCCAACTAACCTAATACGACATCCCAACTCCTTATAGTTTTTCCGTAATCGCGATCGACGCACTCGGAAAAAGTGCTGCGAATTGCAAACTGGCTCAATTTCACCACTTGTAAAAATAGCTGCTTCTTGCTTTCCACTGCCGAAATTCATTTTCGCTCTGATAATCATTCCTGAATCATTGCTAGTGTTGACCTGAACTAAGTGAAAGTAGCTATCACCTACCCTGCATCTCCTATAGGAAATTAAAATCATTTTTAGCATATTTTTCACTTCATTGCAAATCACATGTAAAAGTATTTTTGACTGTTTAAAAGCCTACCGGTTGCTCTAAGCTTGCTAGGGGGGAACTGAACTGCTTTTGATTGTATTCCTGAAAACCTGTGTGCCCTCATTTCCATCTCTTCATATTGCATAGGGGGGAGTGAGATGTCATAAAGAAAAAAGTGATCATCTTATCTATTGTTGAAACCATATCAGTTTATTTCTGTGCTGCATTCTTTCCATCATTGCTTTTCATTGGAACCATACCATTCTCTGCTACCTTATCCTTTCTATACCAACTCCTAAGTAATTAAAGAAGTGTGCTAGTGTAATATTATCCATTGTTGATCACTGTTATATTCATAAGTGCGCTATCAAATATTAATTTATTCATTAACGTGTGATATATATATTGTTTAATTTGTCCAATAAACCTTTTAATTTGCAAAACAAACCTACTTCTTAGCTCAGTGAGGTCTAGGAGAGGGGCGTTATATAAGGGTTCATCATCCAGATTTATGAACTTGTCATAAAAATATATAAATTGGGCATCCCAGACTAGGCATTGACTTAGTTGGAGTGCTGAATTGAAATCACTTACAAGAGGAAGTGCCTATCTCTAGCACCCAGAGAGAATCATGGTTGTGGCAGTTCTACTGTTGGGTATGTACCAAAGGATAAAGCTACCAAAGTAAAATGCACTGAGTGCAACTTTGTATTCAGTCACGGACTCCCAGGACAGTAATCCTATGGGACCACCTCCATGTGCTGCCACACCAAATCCAATGACCGCAATGCTCTCAGAAAGGTTGTTCATTTCTTAGCAAGTAGGAGGCTGTCTTCCTCCACCTAATCTTCCTCAACCAATGCTGTAACCACAAAGCCTACTTCTGTGGGACACAAAATTTCACCAGCTACCTTGCAAGCAACAAAAGAGGTTCTGGATCCATTTTGTTCTAAGACAACAGTCCTCTGTACATACTACAACAAAACATTCTGCAGAGGGAAGCACTTTCGAAGTGCTTTTGAAGCTGTAATCAAGGAGCATGAGAAACACTAGCCCCTACCTTAGAAATAACACACATGCAACATTTTCCCCTGTCCACCTGTCCCTTCATATTAGTGTTTGGTGCCTCTTCCCTCATTTCCCTCCCCACCTTTCGTTCTAAGCTCTCCTGCCAAAACATCCAAAAACAATAAAATAAATGTTCCTTTAGGAACCACCATTCACAGTTAAAAAATAGAACTAAAAAAAAACGCATAGACTCCATCTAAATTACATTTCTCAGTAAAGTACATAGACTCAATAAGATTTTCCAACATTTTCATTTGCATTTTGTATTATGATAATGGAAATATTGTGGCGTTCATCCCCCGTTCCAGGGACTGGAATGGTGGATACCAGCCCAGCAGCCCAAGGTATCAGCCCAAGCGAAGAGAGTGTGGATAATTATCCCCCCATTCCAGCCCCTGTAATGAGGGATGAAGGCCATGAGCACTCTAGGTTCACAAAGCGGGAACCCGAGGTACTAAAAAAGGATTTTTCTTCCTACACCGGGACGCCTCGGCGTCCCGATGTAGGAAGAAAAATCCTTTTCCAAGATGGCCAACATGGAAAGGGAAGGTGGGGTTCCATACAGGGCCCCTCTTCGTTTTCCATGCCAGCCTGCTGAAGGCGAAGAGAGATCCCTATGACCATATTACCACGACAGATTTTTCTTCCCTTTCAAACCTATCCCAATTTTGAACAACTTTACCACAAAGCCGGTCCCAGGTGGACATGGCCACTTTAACATTTTGCATTGGAATCATGTGGATATTTTAACTGACTAATTTGGTATGTATTGGTTAATTTCTTTTTTAATAACTTGTTGTAGTTCATGGCCCTGAAGAAGGAGTTTTACTCCGAAATGCATAGGCAAAATAATTTAACTATGCTCAGTCCTAAAATGTGCTTCCTACAGTAATTCTTGAACATTTATGAAAGAAATGTGTGAAAATTAAACCAATTTACCAAAGGAACTTTGGAATCATTAAAAAGTTTTGAGAATGGCAAATACGCCATAGCTTCATTTTGTAAGAATAAGTAAAGATGATTGAAAAACACACAAAGCTTGTTTCGAGCCATTGTGAGAGCACAGGACCTAGCTGGGTATGACTATCCAGCTTTTGTTTTGAGACTGTGATATATTTGGGTCCAAGTGTAACAGGACCACTTGATGTCCAGCAGCTCCACTGATAATTTTCTAAGACGTATGTAAAGCACTGTAAATGAAATTGAATATGGTGGTGCCCACCTCTCTCTGCTGACTCAGTATCATGGCCACATTAACCCCATGTGTTGTCCCTCATGGTCATGGCCAGTAGCCAGATTGTCTGGATCATGACCTTATTCCATGACCCAGACAATCTGGCCACTGCCCATGGCTACCGGCTATACCTCAGTCACCAAAAAGGTATATCACTATTTATGTGTACCTATATTATGACACTTGTTCAAAAATAAAACATGGGCACATTTGCAAAACCATGCTTTCAGATCCTGCCAATGCTGTTTGCACAAGTTTGCTGGAAATCCACCTGTGTTTTATTTTTTCAAAAGTGTCAACTGTATGCACATACAATAGTTATATAACATACCCCCCACTTCACAAAATCCATTCAGACTTTATGAAATCTAAAATCTTTTTTGCAAACTTTTGTATAGATCCGTCAAATTGCACCACATTTATAAGCCTTTACAATATTTTGGGACCCCCCCTCTAATTTTGCGCCCTCTTGACAAATTCCCACCAAACATTCCAAAAACATGTATACATAGATCTATAATGTTTTTGCACAAATGTGTGTAGATTCGTCAAACGGCACCCGATTTATAAGCCTTTAAACTAATTTGGGACCCCCCTATAATTTTGCCTCCTCTTGACAGAATCCCACCAAACTTTGCAAAAACATTTAAATCTAGATCAATAATCTATTTACACACCTTTGTGTTGATTTGTCCAATAGCACCACATTTATAAGCCTTTAAAATAATTTGGGACCACCCTCTAATTTTGCCCCCTCTTTACAAAATCCCAACAAAGTTCGCAAAAGCATTTATACCTAGATCTATTATCAGTTCCCCAACTTAAGTGTAGATTTTTCAAATGGCACCAAAGTTATAAGCCATCCAGGAACTACTTTTCACCAATTCTGTAATGCAAAGGTGTCCGCGAACTTCACAGGTCTATTCACCAACATTCAAACTGTTCACGGTCTTTCACGGTGAAAAACGCCTGTTTTTTTGCTTCTTGCAGTCATATCCCATACCATCCTCATCACCCCTCACCTACTGAGAGATTATTTGATATGTTTGACAAGTGCAATGTTGTGTTTTTTTATATATTTTTACTGCGATGTTCGCGGACACCGACGGATTTCCGCGAATCCAAGATGGAGGGCCCATCGAGAAAATGAGACACACCTCACACTTCACTCCAACCAATCAGCAAACATGTTGATTGTCCGCAGACATGACATTGCCCCACTAGCCAATCGGTGTCCGTCCGCAGAGCGAACAGGGAAGTGTGTCTGTGGAGCGGACATAGATATCACACATTTTTTTACTCACATTTTGGTTGGTTTAAAAAAAACTACTGGACGGATTTACACCAAAACAACAAAAGCACGCTTTCACGACCAAGCCGCCGCTCCTGCTGCAAATTTGGTGAAAATCCGTCCAGCAGTTTGGGCTGTAGGCGTGAGCTAAGTTTTTCTCCATTCAGTCTATGGAAAAAAAAAGACATTTTGGGACCACCACTATAACTTTGCCCCCCCTTGACAAAACTTCACCAAACTCTGCAATAATAATCAGAGCGGCCATATACTTTTCTTTGCAAAGTTTGGCGGATTCGTCAAGGGGGAGCAAAGTTATAGGCCGCCCAAAAAGTGCTCTTCCTATGGGTTTAGTAACTTAACCATAACTACTGGGATGCTACTGCAGGCCCAGTAAAATATATATATATATATATATATATATATATATATATATCTTCAAAGCACTGAAAAAACGTCAGGCTGGGTGAGTAGCACTCTTCATAGTTTTGAAAATAAATAAAGTCCGGACATCCAAGTTGAAAAATAAAATATATATTCCTTTATTGGTGCCTTGCAAAGTGGCACAATGTAGTTAAAAAGCCATAGAAATAAGGCTCTCCCAAAGTGCAAAAAATATGCGCGTTTGGAACGTTAACGCGTTTCGCGGCTTTCCTCGCCGCTTGATCACAACAATTCGTTCCTAGTCAACCATAGAGTTTTGAACCATTAGGCAGAGCAGACGGCAATCTTTGTGCCGACATAGAAAGGGGACTCCACTTCAAAACTCAGCCCAATCGAAGCTAACTGATGGCGGCCATCTTAGTGTGGTTAGTGCTACACTAGTCTGATGGTTGTGCATGCCACTTTCATCTAATTGGAGTGGTATTCTCCTTAACTGTGTCTAGTTAGAGTTTGAAACTAAATGTGCTTCAAACTCAATGTTGGTCCGCCGCGGTCTGCCTCGGAGAGTGAGAGTTTCCCCGTGGAGCCCCGTTATGTGTCAAAGGCCTATTACAAATCCAATACATATATTGTCTAGCCTCAGTCTTATGGCTCAAGTACCTCTCTGCATAAAAAGTGCTTAGTGCAGTAGCAAAATACAATATACAATAAAGTGCATCAGTCTTAGAAAGTGCAAGCATCGCTGTAAAGTGCAAAGTGCGGGTATATTCAATAATACAACAACATCTGTTAGTAATCTAAACTTTCTCAGCCCGGGTAATAAAGCATTGAATCTCATCATTGAGATATCTCGGTCGAATGCTGGGATCGTTTATAAAGTGCATAGTGCCAGTAACATATTGGTCTACACCCAACTCATTAAAGTACGGTAGTCCCTAAGAGTTGCACCGATCTTGTTGAAATACAGCAATCAGTGTAAAATACATTGTATAAGCATACTTGCTAATGCAAGATGCCAGGCTAAGACTCTTTCAATTTGTGCGAGGTCCTACCATATTGTCTATTTCGGCACAATCACTTGACAATTATTAATTCAGGCTCTGCATTAACAGTTATATGTCAAACTCTGGTTTATAAAACAGGGGGAGGGAGCAACTACCTCCCACACATGTGTAAACAAAATTGAATAAAAGAGCAAAAGACAATCACCTAAAGGTTAAAATCGTATCCTGTACGAATTAAAACAGTGTGGAGTTGTAGTTAAGAAATATATTTTAAAAATATTTTAAAAAATATATTAAACAGTCTCCAAAGGGCGGGGCTGATAACCAGCATTCTTGTTCATTCCTTACCACTCGCCCTAAGTTCCACAAAGGAGATATGAGAATCCTACATTTTTTCTTTTCATTATACTCTCTTCAAACACTGGAGAAAATATAAGAAAAGAATTTATTTAAGAAAAAAAGAGATATAGGAATGTGAGAATATAGGAATATAGGAATATAAGAATATGAGAATTAGGACGAAAGGGGACAGACGCCCACATGTGAAAGAGTAGATTTCAATGCCTCTTTGTTAGCAATTTATCATTGGCCTAAGAAGGTATACAGTTCCTCGTCTATGTTGTGTCCGTTGGGGGTTTTGCTCTCAAAATCCAATATGAAACAGGTCTCTTTCTGTCTCAGGAGTTTCTCTTTGTCTCCTCCTCTGGGTCCTGTCTCTGTTCTATGCACCCCAAAAAACCCAAAGCTGTCCATCTTTTTATCATGGAATTCTGCGAAATGTTTGGCCATTGGATAGTTAACATCATTATTGATGATGGCCCGTACATGCTGTTGAATCCGTGTCTTTAATTTGCATTTGGTGCTTCCTATGTACCACTTGTTACACGCACAGGTCAGTACATAGACGACGTATTCTGTTTCGCAGGTAATTTTCCCCAGTATATGGACGGTTTGATCAGTAATGGGGTGTTTGAAAAAGCTCCTGGGTTTAGCGTATTTACAAACGTTACATCGGGTGCATTTGAAAAAGCCTTCTTTTTTGTTGTTGGATAACCAATTTGTCTCAATAATCTCATTTTCTTGGGCCATGTAACTTTTCACCAAGGTATCTCGTATTGATCGGTTTCTTCTGAAGGTTATCTGTGGGCGATTTCGAAGGTTTCTATTGAGATCTTGATCTGCCATAAGGATTCTCCAGTGATTAGTTAAAATACGCCTGATATTAGGTACTTGGGTGTCAAATGTTAAAATTAATCGAGTATTGTCCTTCTCCGTATTCCTTCTCTCATTATCTCCTATTCCTGCTATGAGATTATGACGTTCCTTTGCTCTTGCTTTGAGGTATGCCCTTTCAACCACTCTTTTCGGGTACATTTGTCTAGCAAAGCCTTGGGCAGTTTTTCTGCTCTCTGTGTCGTAGGATTCCAAACTGCTGTTGTTTCTTCGTAACCGAATAAACTCTCCGTAAGGGACACTCCATATCAGATTTTTCGGATGTCCACTGTGTGCGTGGAGGGGGGCATTTGTCCCTGTGATTTTTCTATGTAGCTCGCTGGTTATTTTGTTGTTTACTATCCTCACATTGACGTCCAGGAAAGTAATCAAGGTGCGGCTGTGTGTTTCTGTAAATCGGAGATTATTGTTGTTGGAATTAAGTCGGTTAACGAAGTCTATCCATCCTTGTTCGGCTCCTTTCCATATAATGAAGAGATCATCGATATATCTCAACCAGAGAATGATGTTATTTGTATACTCAAGGTTAGCATCTGTCCAGACATCTCGTTCTTCCCATGCACCCATGGTTAAATTGGCATAGGACGGCGCAAATGTGGTGCCCATGGCAGTTCCTTGCAGTTGTTTGAAATATTCATTGTTGAAGAGAAAGGTGTTATTCGTCAAACATAAGTCTATCATTGCAAGTACCATTTGTGAATGTTCCAGATAGTTAAGCGATCGAGTCTGTAAAAAATGTTGACATGCTTGTTTCCCATATTCATGGTCAATCGATGTATAAAGTGAAACCACATCCATACTGGCAAGTAAATACTCTTTCTCCCAGGGGATGTCTTCTATTTTTGATAGGAAATCTGTCGTGTCTTTCAAGTAAGATGGTAATGTTAACACAAATGGAAAAAGAGCTTCATCTATGTATTTTGACATGTTTTCCAATGCAGAGCCTATCAAGCAGACAATTGGTCTTCCTGGGGGATTCTTCATGTTTTTGTGTACCTTAGGAAGGAAGTAAATAGTAGGTGTAATTGAATTAGTAATGGTTAGGAATTTTCGACTTTCTTCTGACAGTAGGCCCTTAGCTTCCCATTCTGCAAGTAGTGTGTTAATTTTGCTTTCGAGTTCTTTAATGGGATTCTGATCAATTTTCTTATAGCATTTACTATCATTCAATTGCTTGTAAGCTTCTTTGATATAGTCCTTCCTATTTTGTAAGACTATATTTCGCCCCTTGTCCGAGGGCTTAATGATGCAATTTTTCAGTTCTTGCAACTCTTGTAATGCCTGTCTGTCTCTGAATGATAAGTTGTCGTTCCATATCCTTTTCTGTCCCTTTCTTCTGAGTTTTTTCAGATCTTCAATTACTAAACACTGAAATGCCTCTATATTATTTCCAAGGTTTGCCACTGGATTGAATTTAGACTTGGATTTTAATTGGCTTTTGGTAGTCCAGTCTGTTCTGATGTTCAATTCTTCAAAATTTAGGGGTTCACATTCTTCTCCTGCAGCTATCCCCTTCTCCAGATTAACCAGATCTGTTAAGGTGATTAACTCCTTAATTTGAACCTCTGTTCTGCCCATCTCCCTTTCTTTGGGGCGTTTTTTATATTCGTTTGTTGCGAAGAATTTTTTGAGACGTATTTTGCGTGTGTATTGATCAAAGTCAATTCGTGTTTGCACGTAGTCATTTTTTGCTTTAGGGCAAAAGTTTAGGCCCAGATTTAGTACCTTTGTCTGATTGGGGGTGAGGACATGATCAGATAGATTAATTATTCTCAAATTTGTTTCATCCTCGGCATTTTTTTCTTCTGTTACTTTCCAGAGCGCAGCTGTCTGGCCGGGGTATTGCTCATTGCATCGCCTGCTCCTCTTCCCCCTCCTCGTGGTTTTCGGCCGCCTCTGCCTCTCCCCCGGCTTTGATTTCCACCTCTTTGTGACTTGTTTTTTCTGCCATCTTGGCGTAGTAAACGCATTTCGTCTAAAAAATTCATCCGAACATTCGGTTCATCAGTTTCGCTGCTTGTTAAATCTGATTCAGAGGTTGAAGTATTGTCGCTTAATTGTTCTTCATTGTCTTCAGTTGATCTGCTTGGTCTGGATAGGGATGCTTGTCTCATCTGGTCAAATCTTTTTGCAAATGTATAGACCCTTCCTCTTTCATAATCTTCTTTATCTCTGAGGAACTTTCTTTGTTTCCTCTGCTTTATTTCCTCCTCATATTCAGCCAGGCTCTTGTCTATGGCACCCCTTAGCCTCCTGCCCTCCTCAGTTTCGGGTATCTTTTTTAGTTGTTTTTCTATTTCTTTAATCTTTTCCAATGTTGTCATACGGTCCGCACGAGCATATTTTACCAATAATTGTAAAAATATTTTAGAACATCCATTCGTGGCAACGCTCCATTCCTGTAGCATTTGTGGGTCTAATTCCTCAAAGGACGGGATAGTCAGAATTCTCAGACCTCGGGGAATTCTGCTTACTTCTATATAATTTTGAAGTGAGTGTTCTTCCCACCACTTGCTTAATTCCCTACGTTGGAGTTTCTCCAATTCCTTAAGTAGACCCAATTCGCTGTCACTTTTGGGTGCCGATATGGTGGGTTTACTGTTGCTTCTAACTTGTAGGGTCTCATTGAACAATGTTATGGCTTGTGCCTTTCTGATTGCCTCTTTATTGCTTTGGGAGTTGGCCATTTCGCAAGGTTAGCAGAAAAATTCTGTGACTGGTCCGGTACTTGGTGTGTAACTGCTTGGCTGAAGTCAAGCCGATGAAACACACTGTAAAAAACTGTGAAACTATCTGACACAGGATTAGTGTCTCCGTGTAAGTTGTGGGCTGGAAGGAGGGTCGTGGTTGGGTATGGTACCTGTTCGATCCGATACCTCTCTGACAATGGAATGCAGTTTATTGCCCAACACCAGTACTCACCCTGCTTCGTTCTGCTGTTCGTCCTCCGACGTGCAGCTTCACTCCACTCCGGGTTTTCCTTGGTGTCGTGCTGGTTCTGCTTCCTAAATTTGTCTTCTTTGATACGACCTGAGCTGCAACGGGACAGTCAAGTCTTCCCAACGTGCAGTGGCCGTGCGCTCAATTCCAGAAACAATTCCCACCGGTGCTCAAACTCCGCGCTCCCACGTTGCAGCGTGTGGATATCTTCAAAGCACTGAAAAAACGTCAGGCTGGGTGAGTAGCACTCTTCATAGTTTTGAAAATAAATAAAGTCCGGACATCCAAGTTGAAAAATAAAATATATATTCCTTTATTGGTGCCTTGCAAAGTGGCACAATGTAGTTAAAAAGCCATAGAAATAAGGCTCTCCCAAAGTGCAAAAAATATGCGCGTTTGGAACGTTAACGCGTTTCGCGGCTTTCCTCGCCGCTTGATCACAACAATTCGTTCCTAGTCAACCATAGAGTTTTGAACCATTAGGCAGAGCAGACGGCAATCTTTGTGCCGACATAGAAAGGGGACTCCACTTCAAAACTCAGCCCAATCGAAGCTAACTGATGGCGGCCATCTTAGTGTGGTTAGTGCTACACTAGTCTGATGGTTGTGCATGCCACTTCCATCTAATTGGAGTGGTATTCTCCTTAACTGTGTCTAGTTAGAGTTTGAAACTAAATGTGCTTCAAACTCAATGTTGG
This sequence comes from Ambystoma mexicanum, assembly GCF_040938575.1. Lineage (NCBI taxonomy): Eukaryota > Metazoa > Chordata > Amphibia > Caudata > Ambystomatidae > Ambystoma > Ambystoma mexicanum. Next base: position 548,545,191 of record NC_090924.1, read on the forward strand.
TCCGCCGCGGTCTGCCTCGGAGAGTGAGAGTTTCCCCGTGGAGCCCCGTTATGTGTCAAAGGCCTATTACAAATCCAATACATATATTGTCTAGCCTCAGTCTTATGGCTCAAGTACCTCTCTGCATAAAAAGTGCTTAGTGCAGTAGCAAAATACAATATACAATAAAGTGCATCAGTCTTAGAAAGTGCAAGCATCGCTGTAAAGTGCAAAGTGCGGGTATATTCAATAATACAACAACATCTGTTAGTAATCTAAACTTTCTCAGCCCGGGTAATAAAGCATTGAATCTCATCATTGAGATATCTCGGTCGAATGCTGGGATCGTTTATAAAGTGCATATATATATATATGACATACAATAGTTGTAGACAAAAATTGTATGGCCAATACAACATACTTATTGTCAAAGATGCATCAAGATCAAGACAAAATCCAAATACATTTGATAAGCGGTACATATGAAAAGGTATATACCAATATAAACACTTATACGTGTGTCTGTCCTTCCATAGATGTACAGACATTTATCCAGGAAAGGGAATCATGTTGTGCAAACCACTTATATGTCTACCTTCTAGAACTATGGAGGTGATGAATACAGTATAAAAGCTTTTTTAACTTCTATAACCCATTTTCATTGCTACTGTCAGCAGCATCTCTGGACCACCCTGCACAGCAGATAAGCACAAATGCGCAGGGGCGTGGATTATACGTGTCCCACTGTCCCTCAATAGTCATGTTTCCATTATTAGATTGTTTTCCCATGCACATTAAAAGAAGAGATGGCTAATCAATGTCTTTGAACTCCCTTATTCATTATACTAATTATACTACAACCCATTGGAAATGTTCTGAACATACCACAGTATTCAGAGACCATTTCTGCACTAACAGTTATGAATGTAATGATTTTTTTTCCTGTGATGATGGCTTGTATGAAATAAACATAAAGAAGAGCAATGCTTCAATCCATTCTCACTTGCTGCATGAACAAACAACAAAACGGTCAAAACTATAATTAGAGTAATGATAGGAATCATTGTATCACTACCTAATAAGAGATGTGTAGTTTTTAGTGAATGGTTTAGGGTAGAGTAACCATTTCCATTAGAGCTGGTGTCAGGGCCTTCCAAATGGTTCAACTAAAATGGCTCCTCGCACCGGTATGCCCGCTCCATCGCGACTCTAGACAATAGAAGCTTGGTTGAGCACCTTAAGCGGTCATTTAGTGTTTCAGGACCCCCTCTGGATGTCTTTTTTTGTCCTGCTCTGCAGAGGACAAACAGCATTTTCCTTCATTACCTGGAACCCGCCCCCCCCTCACCCCCCCCGCGCTGCTTTACCTAGAATGCCTCCCCAGAATCAAGGCTAAGGCTGAGGCTGAGGGCCTGCACATATTCCCTGAAGCCCTATTCTGAGCATTATGGTGAGGTAGCAAGGACCATGTTAAAGATTCTCTGAAGGGTGAGGAAAACAATGTAATGTCACAGTAATTCTTCCTGTAACTTATATTGACTTTGTTATCACATATATCCAGCATGAATACAACACTTCATTAAATGAAACTGTTTACTCCCTGAAACACTTATATAACCTATTTCCACTGTCTTTGTGCTTTTTTCATAAAATAAAAAATGCACAAAATCAAGGTGAATTGTGTGGCTGAAATATGATCTGGGTTTGTCCCACTGAAGTCAAGGGGTGCCCCACCCCTCATTTTGAAACTGGCTGCCATGCATCTTAAGCTTTTAAATTAGCTCTGTCCTGCTTCTGTTGTGTCTAAAATGAGTGCACAGGTGGTTTACCTTTAAACCAGAATTCGGTCTACATCCACTACTGACCTTGGCTTCAGCAGCCTATCCCTTTATTAAGCCTACTCCTGTGGGGTTAACATCTGCATTTGCGTGTGAGCTCGACCATTAACGGCACACCAGCTGGAGATAAAGTAGGCCCAAGCAAAGCAAGACTCTAGGCAAGAGCTGGGGCAATTAATGGCCATGCCCGTCTGCATGATGTGTGGGGTGATAAGGATGAGGGAACAAGATAAATGGATAAGTGTGGTCATGAGCCCTATCAAGAAAGCAAAGGAATACTGTGGCGAATTGACTTCTGATCCTGAAGGTATACAATGATGAGTAGAGGTTAAAGCCCCCACTCAGCCCTCCACTTCTACATACCAGGAGCCACGAGTAATTTTAGGGGGCGACAAGGGTGTTTCTCCCCCCAACTTTGGTGGCACACCAATTTATCCCCCTCATTTTATGAGTCGGAAACGGGGGCGTGCAGCCCAGCCCAGTGCCCAGGGACCCAGTCCTGGCCCATGGTGCAGTGCAGCATGTTAGGAACCCAGGCCTCGGCCCTCACCATGGCTGGCCTGACTAAAGTCAGAAGCCAGGGTGCTGGACTTGGTGATGGTGGTGCCCACTACAGCTAACTGCCGCTGGGTTGCTGCCTGTGTGGCAGTCACGGAGCGTGTCCCACTCCAGCTTGCTAGTTGAACTTGTGCATCAGGAACCAGAAACCTCTCCTGCACAGCTTACTGGTTTCTGTCTTCATGGAGTGTGTTTTTGCGGTACAACTGGGAAGAGTACCGGCCAAGAAAGGTGGAGCATTGAGGCACCGGCACTGGAAACATAGGTATGTTTATTATTAACATTTGTGATAATGTGTGTGTGTGTGTGTCTGTGTCTGTACCATGTCCATGTGTATTTAAATAAATATGCATGTGTTGTGTGCACAGTGCATGCGAATGGTGTGTTTGTGTGAGAGTGTGAAGTACATATGTTTGGTGTGTCTGTGTGAATGAATGAAAATGTATTGTGTTTGTATGTTCTAGGTTTGCAGACAGGGCGTGGAGAAGGAACTGTGTGAATGTAATGTTGTGGCTTCTGGGTGCGCGTGTGAGAGTCAGAGAAGGTCAGACCCAGGTGTGACTGGGTGAATGGATATGAATGGCAGTTATATATTTATGTGCACAAGAGGTGCTAGGGGATCAGGAGGCGTGCCGCAGCCTTTGAAATATTTTATGGGAATCGATGATAAAACAAGCATGATCATTATTATTACATGGCTCGACTGGCATTTTCGCGTAGCCAGTCTCTAGCCATTCTTACTGTGGCATGATGACATTTTATACTGGTCATCTATAATAAAGCAAACATGACACATGTAATTATGTGGCTACACTGCCATTTGGTGCAGCCATTCTCGAGCCATCATTGCTTTGGCACAATGCCATTTTATAATGGGCATCTATGATAAAGCAAGCATGATATGTGTTGTTATGTGACTAGAGTGGCATTTTGGTGAAAGCAATCTAGCGATTTTTACTGTGGCATGACATTATATTGTGGGCATTTATGATAATCCAAACATGACATGTTACTATTTGGCTAGATTGGCACTTTGGTGCAGCCAGCTTTTAGCCATTGTTTGTGTGGCATGATGGCATTTTATATTGGGCAAATATGATACAGCAAGCGTGATTTGCGTTATTATGTGGCTAAACTGACATTTTGGTGCATCCAGTCTAGCAATTCTTTCAGTGGCATAAAATGTTATATTGGGCATCAATTATAAAGCAAGCATGATAGGTGTTACTGTGTGGCTAGACTGGCATTTTAGTGCAGCTAGTCTAGACATTCTTTGACATGATATTTAGTACTGGGCATCAACGATAAATCAAGCATGATACATGTGGCTAGACTGGCATTTTGGTGCGGCAAACAGTCAGGTGAAGAGATTCAGCTATAGTGACTTGTTTATCATTTATAGCGAATGTACACTTACATTCAGCTAAACAGCGCATGGTTGCTGGGTCTTTGGACTTGAACTCTTAAGGCACTGCATTGGTAAAGCATTTAGAAGACTGGGGTATGTCTCTTGTCACAGAGCATTGGCAAGAGAATAGTGTGATCTAGTTGTTAAGTGTTATCCCTCAAAGCCCCACTCCGCCCTTAATCCACCTGGACCCTTTCCTTAAGATGTCATGTCCCCGCCCCAACAAATTCAGCAAAGTTACTACACTGCCAGGAGCAAACCCAATCATAAAGGAAAAATAGACATAGTTAAGGAATATACCTCCTTCACCTTTTGTGGTAACCTGGGCCGAGGGAAGATATTGTATATAGGGGTGTGAATGTGGTTCAATAGTAACCCAAACAGTTACGTATAACAGTCCAAAATAAAGGAATGCCCAATCAAGATTCTAAGCACATATATATACTTTAATCAAACACACCATGTACAATAATCATTAACTAGAAAACACTGTCAAAGCCACCCCTGTAGAAGAAACACAGAACATGCAAAGATAGAATAGATGCAGCACTCTGGGTAATGAGACATGGGGAGAAAAATCTTTAAAATAATATGCTATTGGGTGCAAAAGGTAAAAAAAGGACCTAACCAGTCTCTAGGGCCCACAAATTAACAAAGGGAGCAGTTTTCAGTCAGTAGTACATTTTGCAGTTCTTGGTGGTCTGGCAGCACCGAAACAGACTTCTTGGCACTGTTTCAGGAAAGAGGAAAAGGCAGCAGAGCAGAGTTCTGGTGGTTCAAACACAGATGATTGGACTAAAGATAGCCTACCATAGTGGTGCAATCGCTGTTCTTAAAATAAGTGGACTGTGCCCTTCTGGCATCAATCACTTAGTTATTTGCACTAGAGGAAGTGGATGGGTCAGGAAGGAGAGACAGGGGCAGAGACAAACGGGATGGTGGATGTTTTCCCCAACTGTACAGAGCTGTAATGTATACTAGCCCCAGCCCCTTCCGTTCTCACGAGGATCAAAAGCCTTGAAAAATACAGCACCATGTTGTGAGGCTTCTCCCTTGGAATGGGTGTGCTCCATTGATGCCTGTTCCCAGGACATCTGCTTGTTGTGTGGCTATCTCTGTAGGAGGGTGCTACCTATCCTCAACAAGAGTTCAAAGAGGAGGAACCCCCATTCAGATTCCTGTCCTGTCATTTGGAAGGTTCAGCCTGTCTGGCCAGAATATACATTAACTTCCACAGCTGAGCTGGCTCACACGAGCTGACACATGTGTGATACCAAATTGGACATGGCTGCAATGATTGTAAGCAGTGCCAAGCACCATGCCTTAACTCAGGCATAACTTATATTTAGAGTTTACCCTGCCACCATCATGGGCTACTTATGACCACCATAGTTTTGGTTCAGAGGTGCATATCTTAAATGCAGCCCTTGCATGGCAAAGACTTGGCTGTCACTGCTGCTGTAAAATGGGCAACTGTGGCCTTGAGCCTCATCTTCAGCCCTGATAGAGCAGGTGCTACAAATCAAGATACTAATGTAGTAGGGCACAGATACACAATATGTTGTTTGCATCTAATCAGAAGAATACCCTTTCAGCGATGGAACTATCTTTCTCATTTTATTAATTAATACAAATCAAACAAATGCATGTCTTTCACACCTTTGCCAGATGGGAATTCATCACGAATGCCCAATGCTAAATGGACACCTTACATGTGATAGGGGGTCAGGAGCAAATCACATGTCATTGTTATGGTTGCCAGGCATAATGATGAAGATTGCAGTCTCCGGTAACAATGTGGCTGAGATAGATGAGGGGAGATGAGACTGTATGGTGGGGTGCAACATGAGGGGAAAGAAGCTATGAGCAGGACAAGGAATAAGGAGCCAGCAGCAGGTTACAAACTGATGTCTCATCTCTTAGTAATACCTAAACAAATTAATGAGATGCGACCATACTTGGCAAAATGCCTGGATAGAGTAATTCGTAATACTCTTAAGAGAGCAAGGCTAAGTCTCCTTTTGACAAATGAAATGTGGGCGCTAAGAGGACTATTGCTCAATAACATTTGTTGCTTTTGCAGACTCCCAGAGAAAATAGAAACAGGCAGACACCTGCTCTTATCTTGTAAGGGTCTAAATGATGAAAGGAACATACATATGGGCACGTGTTTAAAGACTTACAATTTTATAATGAAGAACACTGGTGGCACCGATTAATGGGAGGAGAAAGAACGGGTGATGTTATAACAGTAGTACAGTTTCTACAAAGGGTTAATCTGAAATACAGAAAGACCTTGGGAGGAAAGGAAAAATTCCATGGATTGATGAAAGATGTGTTCTTTTTTCTTTTTTGTAAAAATTGTTAGTACAATTACATCAAATAAAAAAAATCAAAATAAACAAATAATATTGGTGAGACTGTTAAAGCAAAATTTAAAGTAGTGGAGCGCTGCTCCCGACCGTTTCTGCAGACTTCGACCACTGAAGGTACCACTAAGGGCTCCAATGTAGCTCCAAGCCTGACTATTTGCTTCTGAACAGTTTTAATAACAGACATATATAATATATTAAGTACATCGTTTTTCAACAATAGACCTTGCCAGACAGGAAGCCACATGGCTGTGAGCAGCTGCATGTTCAAACTCCAGCCTGCAAACATTTGTACTTGCATGGGACCCTTAAACTATGAAAAGGTGTCATACAGTAGGATGGCACTTTAGGCGAAAGGAGTGAATGTCCGAGGGCCCCAGGCCCCTAAGCAGTAAACCTATGTAAGGGAAGGAAATGTCACTTTAGAAGCTTACATAATCCCTATCTCATAAAGTAACTATCACTTTAGAAGGGAAACACTGTGTTCTCTTTGAATGGAAAATGATGGCTAGAGTAATGTATGTCACTGCAAAACTGCATAACAATAGTTAACAATATTGTATATTTATACAGTGCTTTGTGTAGGATACCTCCTCAATGGCATGTAAATGTATGCACTTATAACTGAAGGATGGATACACGTGTCTGAGGACAGTGCTTAACCCACTGAGCTATCTTACCAGCAGGCTCTGCATTTACATTATGGAGTGTGCATTTTCAACAAGTTTAGATATCCTTGGATAGGCTTCCCACAAACTGCAATCCCAAGAAACATACATGAAAAATCTCCATGTGACAGTGAACAGCCTCCCAGCCTGACTTCTCCACCTTCCCCCAATGCCCAAATCCACCATCTTCAAACTTTCCTCTGTCCATCGCGCCCTTTTAATCCCTGGTGTAGGTTTCATCTGTCTCTCAACCCGCTTCCTAGGTACATTGATCACCTAGGAGGGATTGCAGTCGGTAAATGCTGAAGATGGTATTCGGAGGCCCCAGCTCGTAGTACCCCTAAACTATCAGCAGGATCTCTGAATCCGTACATGAAGCTGCAAGTGGCTACTCCACAGTATTCATGTTCATACACAGGCCATTCGACCTATAGGTAGCTTCACTATTTGGAAGTCGTTATTGTATCTCTCACAAAATGGTTGAACTAGAAAATCAACATTTTTTCATGTAAGTTTTTTTCTTGTTGCAGTGCTGACTTGCTATGATACGATATGTTATTTATAACGCGCTGAATACCCAGGGGTTTCTAAGCGCGGACTCAGGGATCGAACCTCTGTTGCTCCGTGTCGCATTGCGTCCAAGGGGAGCACGTTGCCCTTGTGCTATATTCCCAATGACAGTTCTAGAGTGTGTGCTGTAGGGTTCACCATGAAGGCATGGATGAACACCTGGCCGGGAAACCAAGTCAATGTGCTTGCGAGGCAACACGGATGAAAGTAACCTTGAACATTGCCGATTCAAAAAGTACACGAGATGGAATATACACTAGGAAATATAACCAAAAAACGTCATTGAAAATACTCCTTGAAAAAGTTTCTCAATAACGTCCTGTCACCTACTCCACCAATGCAAATGAAACTTAAATTAACCATCCCAAATAATGCATGCTACTAGCATTGCCTGAGCACATTCTGGAGCACCCCGCCCCCCGAAATTCAAACACTACATTGCTAGTGTCAAAATATGTCTGGAAACACAATTCAACTATCACAACGACTCCAGGGCATACAAATCTTTCTGCATTAAATAAATAACTACTGTCCAGGCCCAACATGCATCCATGATATCCTGGCAAGGGCACGATACGTCGATCCACGGTCAAGCCAGGCACTCTGAGACGACTGTGGTGGTGGCTTGGTGCAGTATAAAATTATATCATAATCTAGCATAACAAATACATTAAATATAAAAGATATCACCCACACAAAAACCAGATAAGCCACCCAAAATCTCTTAGACACTCCACTCTGTAAGCTAACCTGCAATCAAAAACAAGCTCATTACAGAATGAGCACCCAGAGCTTCCAACGCCCTCCCAGCCCCAGCCCCGCATCGATACCGCGCTCCTTCCATCATCACTTTCCGCAAAAGCCTCAACACTTACCCATTCCCCGCACCTAGAACAGCCAAACCATCTCCCCTGCTATCCTTTGTCTACGTTAATCTTCCAATCCTATTCTGAACACATTGTAACTTCTTTTTCTCACCTCTCGCCCTTTGAACTTTGAAAGGCACTTTAGGACCCTCTGGCTGCATCCAGAGCTGTATAAAAGTGTTAATCAAACAAAATGCAATTATAAAATAGCTGCTCTTATAGTTTTTCATTGAATTTACTGTGTTGTTTATTTGACCCTTCACAAGATGGAGAATGCATCAGAAACGTGCATTTTAAAGAATTGAGCTACACAACCTGTTATCACTTACACCTGAGCGCCTTTAGAGCAGAAGATGTTGCAGCCCGTTGCCAGTACAGCTGTGTCTTTGTTTGTCCTTCTATGTGCTTCGGAGAGTGGAAAGGCCCACTTAATCCGTCCATTCCCCATTCATTTGAGGAGAGATGCCAAACATTTACATTAGGACCCTTTTGCCTTAAGGTTCCTATGTAAATAATTGATGCTTTCCCAGTGATTCTGCAATACACATATTATCCGGCCTGGATGATGCTGTTCCAGGCAGAAATAATCAATACATTTCAATTATCATTAATCTTACTTCTGATTAGTTCACTTTACACAAGATAGCAATGCAACTTTTTTTTTAAAACCAAACTAAAGTTTGGGAGCCATTTTGTTCTGGCTCTTGATGTGCCTGCGTTGGGAAGCAACCAATCACTTCAATATTGCAGTAGATATGCTGTTCGGAGTGTCCTAAAAAATAGTGACTAGACATCAAGCTGTAACAAGCATTGCAGAAAGGCAATAGTTCCCTATTGTGTGTAGGCATGGGATACGCATTTGCCAGGCACTCTGATAAAGGTAACACGTGACCATAAAATGACAACTTATGGTACATGTTGTGATTACTTGGGCATATTGTGTACAGGCGTGATATAAATGCCATATCATATCTTATGGTAGCAGTACCTGGCAAATTCCTATCTCATACCAATGCACAAACTAAAACGGTTGGCTTTGTCAATGCTTGTTTTTCAACATAATTTAGTTTAAGGAATCAATATAAATAAAGCGGGTGGAGGTGTAAGTGGTTAAGACATTTTTATTACACCAGTAACACATTTACGCTGCAGTGAAGCCCTAACACCCAGCAGACAGCATAGAAATAACACTGGAGGGCCCAAGGCCTCGGGTGCTGCTTGGTAGAGTTAGCTCAAAGAGATCCCAGGAGGAAATGTTTAGGGTGGTGGGAGAGCGGGGTGGGGGGGAACGGGGTGGTAACCACCATAAAGATTAGCGTAGTCATGGTCTGTCAATAGATGGGTAAATACAACAAACAGCCACAGTGTCTGGGTCCCTCCGCGCGTGTCTTCTCCCTCAATGTGTAGTCCATCGCAAAGGTTTCGCCTTGTACCATCTAATGTCCAAAACTAAAAATGTGGGTGTGAAAGACCCCAGACTGGGACCCCAGAATCAAGTCTTGATGTTTTGAGAACTCGCATTGCGTATGCAAGAAAAGTGAGTGAAACCAATCACTTACAAGTGAATCACAGGCGCGCGCTTGAGCTCTGTGGAACAGGGCGTGCATACATATAAGCGCATTGCACTGAGGGCATATGTGCAACGTGATGTCTTCCGTAACAGCCAGAAGCAATAGGCATTCCCATAAGTAGATGTTGGTTAGGGAGGCACGAGAGCACGGCCGACCTGTGTGCTGTTATTGCATGACTGACACATGTTCATGTCCGAACACATTAGTCACAGGATTCTTAGATTTGCACGTGTTCATTTGCATACAGCAAAGCCAGCAACACGGGGACGCTGACTACTTGTACTGGGCGCCCCAAAACGGCAGGAGACTGCTTTGTTTCATGTTCCATCAACTCCTCAACATTTTTCTGTAAAGAAAAAGTGCTCGGCACATTCGCATTACGCACCCCCACAATGCTACAGAGGAGGATAAGGCACTGAAAGGGCGCTGGGCACGGCAGCGTCTCGAAGGGCAACGTGACCCTTCCGGACACACGCACTAAATGTTATAGAAGTTGCACGAACATGGTCAAAGTGGCACATATCCTAAATGCACGAGCTGTGGGGGTGGGCTATTGGGTGCAGGGGGCATCTTGCACCGATCGTTTGACGCGCCTTGTGGCGCGAGCGCCTTATGATGAGAACAGATAAGCCCGGGACCCCCGAAAGCAGACTTACTTGGGAGAGGAGCAGAGCCGCTGCCTTGGTTATCATAGCGGGAGCTGTGCGCGCTGCGCCTCCCGCTCCATCCCACGGGCTGCTGGCAGGGCAGGAGGGGGGAGCCGGGATGGCAGGCGCGTCACTCAGCACCCCGCACAGTACACAGCGGTGAGGTGTGTCCTGCCACGGCGAGGTGTATGCTCTCCGGGGGCAGAGAATCCGCCGTCGGTGTATTCCTTCAGTTCATGGAGATGACTGTATCGCAGTGCTCTGGGCAGGCAGTCCCACGTCCGGTCCTCTGAAAGTTCAGTGCGCCTCCCAGAGCACACCGTCACCGCCTCTGCGAAGGTGCGGTGTCCACTAACAGAGCAACACATCCCCTCGCAAAGCAGCGTGTGTCCTTACAGCAAGGGGCCTTCTCTCGTAATGCGTTACACTCTCACACAATGCAGCCTGCCCCCCCCCTTGTGTGGTGTAGCACCTCACAACGAGCTGTGTCCTCGCGTATTGAAGTGCACTCTCACAAAGCGGTATCTCTTCTCAGTGTGCCGCCACCTCACATTACCCACGTACCTTCACAGTGTAACTTCTCTTCTTGAAGCTCACAAGTCACAGGGCGTCCAACGCCACACCGTGGTGTGTCCTCTTGCAATGCAATTTGTGAATTACTCGTCACAACTGCCCCCCTGACCCCTTGCAGTACACTTTGCGGTTTACCCTCTCACAATAATATATTGTGTTTCCGCACGTTGTGCCTTGTTATGTCACCAGGCGTCATCCCGCCTCAAGGGAATTTGCCTTCTCGCAATACACTGCGCACTTCACCCTCTACGCTCACAATGCACCACGTGCTTTCCCTGAGCACTGTATCCGTGTCCTTTCACCGTGTGTTCCTTCATTTCCCAAATCTCAGAATGCACGACTGTTCCCTCACAGGACAGTGTCCTCATCATTTCCGTGCTCCATGGCAACGCACTGTGGACATAGGCTCGGACTGGCCCATGGGGCAGTAGGCCCATGGTCGTACCAAAAACACAACATGCTACTGGGGGCCCGCCGTTTTTTGGTCAAAGTGAGCCACTTCGTTGACCAATTTGGACCAGTTTGATGAGTTCTTTCACTCTGTGGCTAGTAGTTTTGAACAGTGTTGCTGAATACATATTCCTCAAAATGCACAATTTACACCACACTTTAAAAAAATAAAAAAACTCCCCCTTGTTTACTATTCAAACAGAGTCACACAAATGAATGAAAAGCCATTTGCAACGGCGGGCCACTTTTTCATTGGTGCCCGAGACTATTGTATGGCCCAGCCCGACCCTGTGTGCACACTGACGGATCTGCTGTGTTTTCCCCAAAGATGATGCGCGCCCCCTACCTCGCGGCCTGCTGTCATGAGTGGCAAACACTGGGCCTGCTCCTTGACGAATTTTCCACTGCCAGCCTCCTCCACACAGGCGCCCAGCTGTCCGAATGCCGTGCTGCCCGAGGGTAGTGAGATGACAACACCTGGCGCGCAAACACACACACCTGCACACGCCTTGACATTTATAGGCTTACAAATCAGCCATGGAAAAGCAAAAGCTTCCACTTTTTGCAAACCGTAGGAAAGGTCTGTTTTTAGAGTTCACGTCATAGAACCACCACTTTTGTGGAGGAAGAAAGTTCTACATACAGTCTTTGGCTTATGATAGAGTCGCCTCAGAGGAACCATCGAAACAAAGAAAATACAATTTTCTAGGATCAAACGGTAAAAATGTAGACAGGCTTGTTTTTCAGCTGTCCGGCCACCTTCCTGATGAGGTGGGGTCCACTTAGCTGGTCTGGGTCTCCCATCTGCCCCGCAGAGGTCACCGGGGGACCTTTCGAATACTGTGGGCGACCTGGCCCCAAGGCCTAACCCGGATCAGAATCCGAAGCTTAAGTCCGCAGTCTCCCGTGGAACAGCGCATGCCGAGGGCAGCGTCAAGGTGAGACGTCTGTGCAGAGCTGTAATACAATCCGCCCCTGGCCCCCAACACGCATTTTCACGAGGCTGTAGTGTGGTAGTCTTAACTTACAGAGACTCACACCGCTGACGGACTGGGCTAGAGTTGAGGGAGGCGGTGTCTTTGAGCTCGTGCTTTTAGCAGTGAATCCCCCGGGGAGCGACTGGAATGGCATCTGATACTAAGCTCGGAGGAAAGTTGCTGGGAAGGCTGCTGTGTAGAAGGCATAATAATAAGCACCGGTTCGCTGCCTCGCTGCCATTCCAGCAGTGTATAGGCCCCGTCCCGTGCTTTTAGCTGTTCCTTAGACATCCAGATAGATACAGGCTGCAAAACGGACAGCCACGTGGAAAAGGAAATCATTGGGCCTCATTACACGGACGGCGGTAAGGGTTAACGGTCACCGTTAATGGCAACGGTGACCGTTAACCCTTACCGCCGTACTACGAGGTCCCTTTGCGGGTTGGAGGATTTAACGCCTGCTTCTTGCAGGCGTTAATATCCAACCCGCTAAGGGACCTCGGAGCTAATTACGGCACCGCAAAATTGCGGTGCCGTAATTAGCGCCTTCCCCATTTCTATAGAGCCCTATGGGGCAGAAATGGGAATGGGGAAGGGCAATGGCGGAAAGGGGATTTACCGCCCCTCCAACCTTGGAATGGGGCGGTAAATCCCCTTTCCGCCAAGGCGGTGCCGGTATTTTACCGGCATGGTCCAGGGTGCTAATAGCACCCTGGACCACCGCCTTCCGTGTAATGAGGCCCATTGTCTTTTTGCAGACCCTCTAATGTACATCGCTGCTGTTCGGAAAATATGATTTTATTTTTAGACTGTAGGGGAAGATGTGAGGAGTGTAGGCCTCTGCCGTGCGGCCGCGTGTATGGACACAGGATTCACCGTGCAGCTTCAATAGCCAGAGACCACCAATTGAAGAGAAGGCACATGCCTCTGTGCAGGAAATCCCGCCCCTACTTCCTATATGTTGGAAGCCAGAGATTGTGCCATGTTTGACACCAGCAGTTGTGACCATACCAAAGCGAGTATTAGAAAGAGGGTACCCACTGAGAAAGCCCATTCAAATGTATCCCGATGAGATGAAAGAGGACTCCCTGAAGGAATACGAAAAGGTGCAAAAAGAGGAGCTAGTGACGTCACGAAAGACGAGCGTGACACCCTGCGAATAATGGCTGAAGAAGAATGCATGGATTTTACAGAAACTGATGACGAAGTTGAGAATCAAGTAAATTTTTATATGCAAAAAGAAGATTGAATGTGTACGAAGCACTGCAGAAAATGCAAGCCGTTCAATAACTGTACAGATGCTGTAACTCAAGTAGATTAAGTAATCTTAGAAGCTGGCTATATGTAGTGAATAGATTGCAAACGAGCCACGATTGTATAGAAACGGGACATCAGTGTCACAAATTTAATAAGCCCGGACCCATGGAGAGGACAGGCCGAGAACTGTGCTGCAGCAAGAATAAGCTGAGATCTTGTAAACAAATGGCAAGGCTGTCTGGCCTGGTGTCAACGGTGACGCAGCCAAGTTCGGTTATCTATTCTTGAAGGCAGAGAACGTGTGTAGCTGAATCATCCCTTGTTAAGGTGCAAAGAAAAAACACAGAGAGAGCCAAGTTTGATTAATTTAAGACATTTAAATGCTGCAAAATGGATCAAATCGCAGTCTCCTGTCACGGGAGCAAGGATGCAAATAGAGTTTCGTGTGGAGTCCTAGAACGATAGTGAAAGCCTGTGCTCCTTTATATTCCCAGAGACAAGAATACTTTACTAGACCAAGTTCAAAGACAATCTTCATTGCAGATGGCATGGGTGATGAGAGATGTTGGGCTAATTGAGTGAGGAGGTAAAGTCAAGTCCACCTCCTGGCACCTGGGTTTGAGTTTACGTGCTGCTAAGTAAAGTGAATGTTCCAGACATGGCACAAGCATGCCAACCAATTATAGAGGGCCACATAATGAAGGGCCTTATAGTTTGAGAGCCAATGATATACTGTGTACGTAATAGTGTTAAAAATGACATATTTGAAGAGGTAGGCATACGTTGTCCACCTGACAGTAGACAGCCAATCACAATCTCACCCCTTATAGAAAGTATACTTAGATCTTCTCCTTGAACCTATCACAATCCCTCGTAGGTTTTTCCTATTTGCTACGTAGCATGACGTCATGTTTGACGTATTTTTTGCATATAAGGATGTTTTACAAGAAATGCACTGAAAGCTCAAGCGAACATACGTTGATGTCCGTTGTAACTCCCTGTTTTAGACATTTGTTAATAAAACAGCACCTTTGCCATGTTCCTGAGTTGGTTTGATTATTTGGTGTCAGAGTTATTCTGCATCCCCATCCATTGTATGCACGATACCCAAAGGGCCATATGCTCACATGGTAGCAGTGCAGATGGTTGGAAACGATCCAAACCATTTTGTGTCCAGTGTTTCGGACGATCGGGCATCCTCCACCATTAGCCGGAAAATCACAGCATTTCCTGTGGAGGGCGGCGGATAGAAATAAACTTGCAAAAACAACCAAGATGGTGGGCAGTTACCCCATTGATGAAACCCCTGCCTGGTTTCCATGGGTGCTTTGCGAACAAAAGGCGAAGTGGTCAGATTGGAGGAGGAGTCGATACCGAAAGCCTTGAGTCGATTCACAAATGAATGGTGAGTAGACTAAGGGGAATGGCAAATGAAGGTTATGGGATTGTGATCATTTTTAAGTAATGGGAAATATTGTGTGAAGAAAAGGCAGTGCCTAGAGTCCTGGCTCAAGGAAGTTTCAGAAGGAGACGTTTCAAATCCAAACAGGGATAGAACAGAAACATATAACGCTTAAACAGGTTTATGTAAGGTGACGTCTCAAACCCTGTATAGGGTACAAAGTAAAGGCGAGAGAGAAAAAGGTGATCACTGTGTTTATTAAGGTGTACATCTCAACTAGTCTGTATGTTGTTTGTTGAGTACAAATATCGAAGACTGATAGAAGTTGTGAAGTAATTGAAAAAGTTGAGGAGCAATAGTGATTAAGCATAGCAAAGTGTATGGTACCAATCAAACAGTAGAGATTGCTAATTAAGAAATTAGAGGCTTCAGCAGCGATTGATGGTACATGCTCATATTTGTTGTTTTAAAGGAATTGAAAAAGAAGTGATTTGAGCAAAAGTATAAATGTTATTTCATAAGTCTGGTAAGTATTGACAGTCAATAGAGGCTTTTCATTAATGGAGATACTCCTCTGATTCACTTATGTAAAAGGTTACCAAAGCATATGCCCAACCTTAAACAGTATAGTGCGAAATGGGTGAAAGGTGTAAAGACTGGAGAGAGTTATCTGTACTCCTGCTCCCTATATGGTGGCGTCGAGGCACAGATAACCCCAGCCAAGATTCACTATTCTTGGTAGCAATGGACAAGCAATCAAGGCTTAGCTCTCAGGCAGGAGATGCAGGCTGGTTCTAAAGTACAGTGTAGTCCCCAAGCACCCACAAAGGAATGTCCACACACTATGTTAGTGAAAACATAGTCTTTATATAAATAAGGTTCACATTATATACACAATCACAATAACACACTTTTTACTCTGGCAATACTATAATGGCAAATATATACAGTTTCTATGTAGTACAACAATTACTCTGATTCCGTTAAAATGCATCAACTGTAGACAGTTCAAATAGCATACACATCAATATAACAAAAGGTATTAATCATAGACATAGAAGGAGAGCAAGGGTTTAGACAATTGACCGAATACTGGGCCCCTGCCATCATGCACATTTCTGTGTGAGGATCCCCCTACCTGGGCAATCTATACATAAGATATACCACAAGCCCAGTCCATATATTGTCAAACAGAGTCTTATCTCCTTCTATAAAAGTTCTACCGCCCCAAAGTACCTGGTTTAGCAGAGTTCGATGTCGGCTCATCGATGGATCCTTCTTGAGTGACCCCCTTTAAGGTAGGACTCACAGATCGTCGAAATCCCATGAGGAAATGGTGAACAAAGGCATCGAGGCAGCAGTTTCAGTCCTGGTGGTGCTTGTCGACGATCAGTCGTGGACGTCCTGTGAAGATGAGGCGTGCGGTGCACCTCGACGACGATAGTTTGTTGCCGCAAAGAGTTACTGAAGACCTATGGCCCAGCAAGGGCACAGGGTCATCTGCGTCTTTGTGGTCTTCGGGTGGCAGGAAACTCACCGATAGAATCTCCTCGGCGCATCAGCGGCCTTGACTTTCTCCAGCGGGACAAACTGGTCATTGGTGATGAGCGCGGGAGTCCTTCGTTCAAATTGTTCTTAGGCAATGGAACATAGCGGCTCCAGTCGACGATGATCTTCGTCGACGGTGATGGACTACAATGTCCTGGCACTTTGCTTCGTGATTCCGTGGCGGTCCCCGTCTTCGGTTGGCAGTCTTTCGTGGACTGACTTCCAGGGCGCTTTGATGAAGGTTAGCTTGTTCACAATGGTCCCTCGTAGCTCGGGGAGAGGTCTCCTAGCCAGGTCCTCTCTTGGATCAGTTCCTTTAAGGCACAGCAGCTTTAAGGCACAGCAGCTTTCAGATTGGCAAAGGACATCAGCAGCAATACTTCTTCTTCCAATGGGCCTCAAGGTTAAGCATCAAGTATCAACTTCACTTTCTGAATCATTTCTAGCAGTGAGAGGCCCCCGGATATACTGTTCTGTCTCTCATTCACTCTGCTGGGTCACACTCAGGCAACCAATCACTCAGAAGGGCATTCAGGCAGGCAGGCAGACAATCAGGCTCACAGTGCATTCAGGCCATTCTCCTCCCTCTCAGACACTCACAACAAGGAATGTGTATTGGGACAAGTACCCAGCCACTCAGCACTCCACACTGCATTCATACGAGTTTCGGGCAGGGCTGTCTCATTCATTGTGTTACATATCAGAAACCAGAGACCCATAACAAGAAGTGCATATTGGTCACACACTCCATTCACCCAGGTCCCACGCCAAGGGTGTACCCACAACATACAGTCATTGGGAAGGCTCCAGCCAGTCTGGCCTGGACTTCCACACAATACTATGTATGGAACTTCCACCCAACAGCCAGTCAGGGGGAAGGGACAGAGTCAGGGCTTCCCGGGACTTAGGGAAAACAAGGTAACAGGCAAAAGAAAGCAAGAGGCCACAGTGGCCATCTTGTCTCCTATCAGGAATCAACTGATTCCAATGGCAGGGCCTGGGTATCCAAAATTGAGGATTCTCAGAGCACCTCACCAGCCCTTTCCCTGCTCTGTGGGCCACACATAGGTGCCCAAAAACATACACTAGGGGTACAGGGTTGTACCCCCTCCCATGAGTGCCATAAGGGTATCCCAAGGGTCTGTACACCAAACCAAAAAGAGAAAGAGCTCCACTGCCAGGAGTCCTAGAACATAAACGAAAAAGGACTACAGAAAAAGGACAGGGAGGCCCTGTCCCTCCAATGCATTTCCAGCAACACAAAAGGCAAGGCAGATAAAATGTTCATGCCGTGGCCACATGGGGTATCATTGACAAAAGCATAATTGAAACAC
Source organism: Ambystoma mexicanum (assembly GCF_040938575.1). NCBI lineage: Eukaryota > Metazoa > Chordata > Amphibia > Caudata > Ambystomatidae > Ambystoma > Ambystoma mexicanum. The sequence continues at coordinate 548,563,209 of NC_090924.1, forward strand.
CTGACTACATACTTGCACGTTGCGTACATGGGAAGAAATTACAGAAAAAAATAGTGATTCTAGAGTTCTGGAAGATGTACCCGGAAGAAAGGGAGATCCGCCACCTGAGGAATGGATGATTAGTCAGTGTAAAGAGGAAGGTGTTGAGCCCTCAGCTCCCCTAACCACACCCGAAGTAAAGAATGCTAGTACAGAATAAATAGGGTTATATTCTTTAAAGGAGTTGAAAGCAGTGACAAGGTATAGTAATCCAATATATCAACCCCCCAACTATGGTAGCAATGATAGTCCAGAGGAGAATAAGAGAAAAGAAGAGATCTATAAGATCACACAAGACAAAGAAGAAAGGAGTGAGCGGTTGAATCTGTCGACAGAAATAGACAGGGCGATTAAGAGATGGAAAGGAGAGAAGGATAAAGCTGACAAGATAGCGCTTGTGCAGAACGAATGGATGGGAGGACAGATATTACTTTAAATAGATGGGAAAAGCATTGAGAAAGTTAGGCAAAGAGAAGATTAGGACGAACAAGAAAGAAAAGACAAAGAATGAGATAAGAGACTGAAAGAAGACGAGCAGAAAAGGAATAGCAGGGAGCAATGAGAATAGATATATCAGGATGAGCAAGAGAAAAATGAAGAACAGGCGGAAGAACAAAGAAAGTTTGACAATAGATAGAGAGCGATAAAAGATAGGAAGAGAGAAGAGGAGGAAGCGTAAAGACTAAGGGACAAAAGATTACAGAGACGAGGGGAAGAAGAGGAAAGAAGAGAAGGAGCAAGGCGAGAAGAACAAAGTCAATAGAAAGAAAAACACAGAAGGGATGTGAGAAAGCGAAGAGAACTAGATGAAGAAATAGAACAAAAAAGAAGACAGCAGGGTCTTGATACCAACCAGTCTCATTCATAAGAAACCCAAAAGGCCAAGCTCTGAAATACTATGGGACAGAATAGAAGAGTTCCTTCTGATAAAGGAAGCATCACCAGGGGCATCTAGAGTAGTATTGGAAGAAGAAAGATTTGATGTGGAGAGCATTGGAGAAAGGATCAATAAGGCTTATCAAGAATTAAAGGAAGGTAGCAAGTATGGAATTCGAGGGATGAGGGATCATTCCCTAGCATTTCAATCATGAAGCGAAGAAGAAATTCCGTTCAGTCACGGATGTAGAGCATTGTCCTTAAGCAGGCTGAACTTAGACAAAGGTGAGGAAGATAATAATCACACTAGTTGGGAACAAGACATGTCAGATGAGGAAAGAAAATCCAGTCTTGGGGTAGAAGGATGGAATATGTGCCCCTAAAGCAAGCCTACAAATGGATGAAGCAGTAAGATGGTTAGATCTGGAACAATGTAAGGATAGGACGCCAGATCCCATAGTATATCCAGAGCGTCCCCAAGGACGATTGAATAGTGAGAAGGGAGAATCGTCTCCATATATGAGCAGGTTAAGGTCATTACCAACTTGAAGAAAGACAGGGACATGGATAAACTAATGATGGGAGGTCACTTTGGGTTGGGGTTCAAACAGTTTCCCTTATTGGAAAAAAGGCAAGCAAGACCACAGCATATCCCATGGCCACAGATGGACAAAGATCATTTAAGGTGTAAGCTCCTGAGTTTTACTTCAGGCATTCAGAAATATTTATTTGAATTGGAAACAATAGGAAACACGCTGGCCATAGGGGACATAAAAGGACTCCTGGTTGCTGTTCTTGGGGAGATAGCTGATGACATATGGAGGCGAGCAGGATATTCAAGTGTGACAGCACAAAACTCAGCACATGATGGAGCGCCATGTAATAATTGCAGAGCAGACATGTGGAGGGCTCTCAGCGAACAATACCCTGTTACATCAGATATGGGTGCAATTATGACATGTAAGATGAAGGAAGATGAAGACCATGTTGCTTACATTCAGGATATTCAGGAGAAATGGCAACTTGAAACTCGTGAGCTGTGGGAAAAGATAATGGCATTATTTTACCACATTTTATTCCAGGGATTGCCTAAGCCAATGCAGAGATGTATGAAGAAAAAAGTGGGCATGGAAGCAAAACCATGGGCTGAGAGAAAGCTGTCTATAGTACGCCATTGTCGGTTATTACAAGAGAAAAATAAGAAGAATTATGAGAATTGGAAAATTGAGGAAGCCAAGTTAGTTCAGAATTTATTTTCAAAATGTGCCATAGAAGTGGCGCTATTGACAAGTGGAGAAGGATTGGGAATGCAGGAAGTAATGGTTGCATCGCAGGTGAGTAATCAACCCCAGATGGATCAAGGTGGATACACGTTTATGCCACGAGACAGAGGGAGGAAATATAGAGCGAGAGGAGGCGGATTCCAAAATAATCAAGGTGGGTTTCAGAATACACAGAATGAGAATCAGAGTAGCCACGGAGGAAATAATCAAGGGGGACTTGTCAGACAGGCACCCCCAGTATGTTGGATTTGTGGGATGACATGGCATATTGCACGCTTATGTGTAAGTCAATGGAATGTACAGAATGGCCAATTTCCAAGAGAGAGGACAGTTTATAGTCCGTCAAATAGCACACAAATTAGGGAAGGGCTTCGCCCAAGATCACACATTGTATTAGACACAAGTGCGGCAAGTACAGCAGGTACAGCAACAAGAGCAAGTGCAAATGATTCCACCACAAGGGCAGTCGCAACAAGCCCCTATGCAGACACAGCTGTATGCAAACACAGGAAAGTGCTGACACCCATAATAGGAGGTATCACTGTCGTAGGAGGAAATCCTTTCACAGGAACGGGATGAGCCTGTATCCACAATAGGACAGCTCACAGGGTGACTTGATGTGTTCATTACTATCTGTTACACCAGACCCCCAAGAGGAACCAAGGGTCGATGTGACGTTAGGTGGCAAATCCTTTTCTTTTCTAGTAGACACTGGAGCTGCTCGTTCATGTATATGAGAGGGAAAATATCCAATGTGGGGAATTGCCATGAATGCTCAAGGGTTCTATGGAGCTATGAGTTGAGTTCCTTTTACTAATGAATTACGAGTCTCTATAGGAGAGTGTGACATGCCTGTTCCTTTGTTATATTCATGACAGACACTGGTTAACATTTTGCGAAGAGATTTGATGACAAAAATAAACATGACAATTTCAGTTACTGATCAAGGAATAGTGTGTTCCACTCCAGGAATGTGGGCAAATATATGCTAGCGTTCACAGGGCAAGTGACTCTGCGAGGTGTTCCAGTAGATTCAGAGATGTTTCTGTATGGAGTGAGCATTCTATTGACATGGCTACCTGGCTTGGTGGGAAAAACTGTGAGGATACATGATGAGATTTTGTTTAGACCACAAATACCTATGGACAAGAGGGGGTACAGACTATCCCTATAGAATTAGAAGCAGCCATAGTACGATGGGAAATGGCATTGCTCGGAGGATCAGATGGTGAGGGTAGACCATGAAGAACACTAATAGTTCTCAAGGAAGGGTACAGATTGACTGACATAACTGATGATGACATGTTCAGGGAAGACTGAACAGACAATAAAGTGGCGTTCTTTATGAGCATCAGATACTGGATAAGGATACAAAAAAGTGAAGTCCAACAGTGAATGGCGATAATGTGGCAGCCACCAGCATTTTTTCAGGAAGACTTGGAGAAGGTGTCAAGCGTCCTTTGGACCACAGGCCATTATGACGTAGGTTTATTAAAGGGAGTAGGGGAAGTTAAAATAAAGCTGAAGTCAGGAGCAATTTTACCTCAAGCAAAACAGTACCCCATGTCTCGAGAGGCTGATAAAGGTATATTTCAGACCATTTCAGCATTGATGAAACAAGGGATTCTGGTGCCATCGGAATCCTTGTGTAAAACTGTGGTGTATCTGATTAAAAAATCTAAAGGAGGGTCATGGAGATTTATGCAACATATGAGACTGATTAACCAGATTGTAGATGAAGAGTTTCCTCTAGTTCCTAATCTAGTGACAATACTATGCAGTATCATGGTGGACATTCTATATTTCACGGTGATCGTTTTGAAAAATGTGTTTTTCTAGATCCCATTGCACAAAGACTCACAAGACTTGACGTAATTTATGTTCTGCCAAACTCGACTGAAACATACTCGTTTGCCCCAGGGGTACTGTGAGTCCCAATTGATCTTTAATAGAGTCCTACAGATGGTTTTAGGCAATATTGATCTTAACAGTGCAGTGATACAATAGATCAATGACATTTTAATTTATAGCACCATGGAAGCTGAGTGCAGACAAGATTCTATTCAGTTGCTTACTATTCTAGCAGACAAGGGAGGTAATGTGGACAAGAAGATGTTACAATACTGCCAAGAAGAGGAATTAAATATGGTACAACGTCCTTTCATCTTGGGACGTTTTTTTGCAGGGTTTTAGACCACAATTATTTTAACGAAAAAACCCATCACATTTTTTTTGGGGGGGGGGTTAGAAAATTATATATATGGGATGTGGGTGTTTAGGAATAGATAAAAAAATAGAATGGGGGGTTGGTAGGGGAATCCCCCAAAAATTATATTTTTTAATTTTAATGTGTTATTTCGTTAAAAAATGTGCAGTAAAAAACCCTGCAAAAAACATCCCACGATGGAATGGCATGGAACCATTATATATATAGGGCAGCTGATTTCACATGAAGGAAAGAAGGTGACACCTGAAAGAGCTGAGGCGATTATGAAAACTTCAAAGCCAAATACAGTGAAACAGATTAAACAGTTCTTGGGGTTATGCAACTATGTTAGATCGTGGGTGTTTGATCACAGTACATATACAATACCCATTGGCAAGCTTTAAAGAAAGCACAAGTGGATAAAGTGAAAATAGAATGCACTGCAGAAATTGAGGAAAGGTTTGAGGAGCTGAAAAAAACAATTTATACAACCCCTGTTTTAGGAATTCCCAATTATGCTGAGGAATTTTATGTTTTCGCACACAAATGGGACTAGCGCATTACAGTGGGATTTTAGATGCAGTTATGAGAGGACACTTTCCATGCGAACAGTCATTGACAGCTGCCGCGTTCGCAAATTGAGAAGTCTACAAGTATTGTTATGGGATGCTGTTTGCCATTTTAGAGAAACCCAAAGGCACATTGACATCCCAAAGAGCTATGGTTTATGAAGTAATGATTTCTAACCTGACAATTAAGATTGTAAGATGTAAAATAGTGAATCCTGCCATGTTTGTAGCTGAACCAATGAAAGAAGGCGATCATGTGCCTGACTGTGCTAATTATGTTGAATTTTATGATGATATACCCCGAGTGAAGGAGAAGGCTTTTTGGTGGGAGGGGAAATTCTCTTTATTGATGGTTCTTCGAAAATGGATCAGTCTAGTGGGGAAAGGCATTCAGGTGCCACAGTAGTGAAGAACAGAGGAAATAAAGAATCTGAAGTTGTAGCAAGTGCAAGGCTACCGTCTCACTTTTCAGCGCAAGCAGCAGAATTAGTAGCGATTTTTGTCACGATCGAGAAAAACAAAGGAGAGTAAGTGATGGTGTACAGTGACTCCACCTATGTGATGTCAATTGTACACACAGGATTAGCACATTGGAAAAGGAGGGGCTACCTCAGTGCAGACGGCACTCCAGTGCAGCACACATCCTTATTGGACAGGCTTATTAAGGCACTACAACTCCCAGTGGCCATAGCGGTCGTTAAATGAGCATACAAAGCAAAGAGATTTAGCTCTTGTGGGAACGAAGCTGCAGACGAAGAAGGCAAAAGGGTTGCGTATTGAGATATTTTGAGTTTTGATACTGTGAGTATTAGAGAAAAAGTAGTTGCAACCATGTTAGTGCAGCAAGGGTTTAACACATTGCTGATAACTCAACTACTGGAAATTCAAGGGAGTGCACCACAGGAAGAACAAGAATTGTGGAACTGAAGGGGGTGTTCTTTATCCCTGTCAGAAGCATTATGGCGACAAGACTGGAAAGCCAGTGATGGCAATAGCATTATTAAAGGTTGTGCTTGAACAGCTGCATTGCTCCGCTCATGTAACTATGGAGAGTCTTGCTGCTACAATTGCAGAAGACTGGTTCTTTCAGAATTTGTTGGAGCACGTTGCACTCTTTTTGGTAAACTGCATCGTGTGCCAAAGGTTTACTGCTGGGCATACACTGAGAACAATTAAAGGGGTAATACCTCAACCAAATGGTCCATTTCAGCATTTACATATCGACTATTTCGAAATGCTGCAAGTATGTAATGGATATAGGTATCTATTAGTGGTGGTGTGTCCCTTCTCTAGGTGGATCGAGGCAGGTCGGTGTACACACCCTGATTCCACTTGCACAGCATAGTTTTTAGTGGGCAAAGTCTTCCCGAGATGGGGTGTTTGTGAAGTGCTGAGATCCGACAATGGGCCCCATTTTGTGAATGAGCTATTTGAACAAATATGGCTTTTATTGATTATAAAGCACACCATTTCTTCTGTTTATCACCCGCAAGTGAACTGGATATGTGAGAGACTCAATGGCCTCCTTAAAGAAAGAATTGCCAAGATTAAATTGACTTTGAAGAAGGGATGGCTTTATTGCCTACCCCTAACTTTATATGCCCTTCGGAATCAGCCAGGATCAGACCATCAACTCACCCCTCATGAACTAGTGATAGGGCAGCATATGAGAACGCCATCTAGGAGTAGACATGATGCCCAGAGTGTAGCTAAAACTTTAGATGATGAATTGCACGACTATTTGACATGTATGACCTCTAGGATCTCGCTCTTTTAAGGTCAAGTCAAGTGCAAGGGGGGTTGGTCTCAGAACACAGAAGAAGACAATTCAACATCAAACCCAATTCATTCAACTACTATCTGCACCTAAATTGTATGTTGGAGACATAGTTGTGGGATGTTTTTACCCATGCATCCGAGCCCTACCTCAAAAACTGGGCAGTACTGGCGTTGAAAACATCATGGTGGCCAGAACTTCCCAGAAGATGCCCAGGGAAGTGCATGAAGAATAGGCTGCCACCCATTTTGCCGATGTTATGGGCACAGAAGGGCACTGCCTAAAACCACCATTGGACTACCCGCACAGTAGTCTGAAACCATTGGGAATGGCAATGCTGATTGCCAAAAGCCACCTAGAATTGTGGGGAATTCATTTTTCTTGAATGTCAAATATGGCAAAATCATGGGCACAGAATTACTTTACTTCAGAAACACACCAATGCCATGTCCTGAACATGGACAATATACTCCATGTAATATCACTTGCTGAAATGAATCAATCTAAAAAAAAATCCCAAGGAGGGATGCAGTAACCGCAAAATCCTGAGGGTGGCGCTGGCGGTCTAAACTCTGACAGGAGAGCTGTCTTGCAAAACTGTCTAGTGCAAAGAAAGGGGTCTCATTTCATCAAAAGTTCAAAGGGGTTGCCTGTCCTGAGAACTCTTGACACTTCAGAACTCAACACAAGAAGCCAGGAAATCACAGGGTTCTGTTAATTAAATGCAAAGTGGCTCCCTGGCCTCCTGATGTCAGCTTCCCAGAGACCACACAATGGCCCCTCTCCTCTGAAAGGAATATGTTGATTTTTACTGTTTTACTGTCAACAAAGGCCTGCCTGCCAGAAGACATGTGACTGACCCACCCAAGTCTTGGAGGCGGACTCCAACACTCTGAGGACTGAAGTGAAAGTAAAATATATATTTTACAAAAACACTGATAACTCTTTGTAATCAAATGACAGAAATGTATAACTTTGAAAGACTTAATTTAAAAAATGTACCTTTAATTCAAGCCCAAACTCCAAATTGTGGGATATTCTGGGACAAAACCCTGCTGTTTATTAATATTACAGACTCTCTGTTTCAGCTAGACAAACGAAAATGCATTGGTATGTGGGTAGATATGTGAGGAACAGTTGTATAAAATTTAATGAAGATCCAATGTTGTTTAGCACATTAAAAAGTGCTAAAAGTTGCCATTTCTGAATGCAAGCTCCCAGGAAGAGCAGAGTTTGAACAGGGTATACCTCCTGTAATGCATGATGGGTGCATATGATTTTAAAACAATATGTACCTCTGCAAATATGTATTTGGTTCAAATCTAGATTTGTGTATAAGTTGACAGGAGGAGTGGACTTTCTGCAGGCTGTAAAATGACATCACTCTGACACAACTTAGCTCCCCCAATCAGGGGAGAAATGAAAGCTGGATCAATGACAAGTGAGAGGGGCAAGTTTAGTTATGACCAACACACACACCCACTTGCAGAACATATAAATGGACCACTGAAACTTAGGTAGAGACATTCATTTCCATCTGCAGCGGGACGCTCTGCCGGAAAAATCCATACTTACCTCCATCAACCTTCAAGGAGCCAACACTTAGACTCCAAGATAAACAGAGACTACAGAACCTTAACCAAAAAGGCCACTGCCAGCAAGAGGATTTGTCAACAGGCCTGAAAATCTTTTTGCAACTGAACTCTTCAGACAGCCGGCTGACGCCGTCTGAATTTTGCCAAGAACTTTTGCAAGAACCCAGTGACAGAAATATCCAAAAAGAAGGCAGGACCCGACCCAGAGAACCGGTACCTAGCAGAGACCAGGCCATTGTATCCAGAGTGCTGACCCCGATGCTGTGAGCAGTTCCAGAGGCCAGGCGCTGTGAGCGGAACTCGGGAAGACCTGACCAGACTGAAGTCCGTGACCAAGTCGCTTTCCGGTTCAAAATCTCTTGTGAGTACTCAGCAAAACTCAGAACACATCTCTTAGTTAAAATCATATAATTCAATCCATTTTTAATCTAAGTAGAACTGCAGCTTAGCAATTGTGTTATTCTGCCATCATTTTTAAAGCTGAAAAAGTGTTGCGTTTAAAATTTGCAAAACCAAAAACGACCTTCACTAAATCGCTCATATCTCCGCGACCGTTTGTCTTAGAGACTTGCAGTAACTTTCATCTGAAAGCTTAGAATCTTAGCTTTTAATCGCACCAAGAACCACATTCCTACCCCTTATAGTTTTACCGCAATCGCGGAACACGCATTCGCGAATTTTGCCGCGATTTGCAAATTTCTTCACGTGTAAAAATCTGCTGCTGCTTGCCTTCCATTTGCCAGAGATTCGTTTAACCTGCTAATCATCCCTGAATCATTGCTAGTGTGAGCCTGGACTAATATTAACTAGATACCACTCACCCTGAACTTCTAGAGGGAATTAAAAGCAAATTTAGCATATTTTTCACTCCATTGCCAGCACATATAAAAGCATTTTGCCTGTGTTTTCAACTTCCGTAGTCTAAGTTGCTGGGGTGAACTGAATTACATTTGAATTGCATTTCTGAGAATTGTGTGCCATCCTTCCACTTCCTTGCATTGCATAAAAGGGGGGGGTGAATTGTCCAAGAAAGTGATTACATTGTCTTTTGCTGAAATCCTATCAAGTTATTTTCTGTACTGCATTTCATTCCACATTGCATCCATTGGAAACCATAAAAGTATTGTTGCTACCTTATCCATTTCATGTCAACTCCTTAGTGATTATCAAGAAGTGTGCCAGTGCCAGATTCTCTGTTGTTAATCTTTATCATATCAGATTAAGTGTGCTATTCAATTATTAATTTATTCTAAAGTGTGATATATATACCTATTGTTGAAACTATCAATTAAACCTTTTAACTTGCAAAACAGAACTACTTCTTGGCTCAGTGGGGTCAGGAGGATTCCAAGAGAGGGGTGTTATATAGGGGTAGTCATCCAGAACGCATGAACTGGACATAAAGATATATCAATAAGGGTTTCCATTCAGTATCCCAGACTAGGCATTGACTTAGCTGTAGTGTTGAATTGAATCCTCTTACAAATTGGGGGCTCGTGCCGGACGTTTGGATTAGATCTATCACTTGTGCAGATTAATACAGCGTGCCAGCTGACCAGATACACATATCCGGTCGGAGCACACGCTGTGTTACGCTGTAAAGCACTCTTCAAAGGAACGCTCTAAGAAAAAGGTCTGTTTTGCAAAAATAAAATACTAATTTCTGTAAGTCAGGACAGAGACCAATCTCTAGAATGACGACCTTAGTAGACATGAAAATAGCCAGAGAGCACTTCTTACATAAGTTATTTGTGAGAGGTGAGTGGACTCACCAGGACCGCATGGTCTGGTTGCAGGCCATCACGCAACAGGTCACTGAAACAGGGTCAGATACATGGGGAGATCAGGGTCCCCTACATGTGGCCCTGAGTGAACTATACATGGCTCCTAAAGCTAAGGATGAACAAGACAAGATGGTTAGGATAGCCGCATACCTGTACCTATATATGGGAGACATGCAGGATAAATGTACTGAAAGCCAAGACCTGGCGAATAAGCGACAGATGGCGTTAGAGAAGGTCCAATCTGACCTGGTCTCTTCTGAGCAGAGGCTGCAGGGGAGCCAGGAGTCAGAAAATGAGAGTAGACAGCACATCATTAAAATAAAGAGGGATATGGACATCCTGCAACAGGAAAAGGCTGACCAGGATACCAGATTTCTGGCCTTGCAGAAGGAGTACCAAGAAGGTTTGGACTCCCTACTGCAGAGCCAGAAAAAGCTGGAGCAACAGTTAGACTTCAATAGGGCATGTGCTGAGCAGGTAGTCACCCTGCAAAGCCACCTAGATAGGGAAAAGGCAGAGAGCAATAAACTGATTTTGAAAGACCTGGATACCCAGGCAGAATTTGACCAGGAGTGCCAGAAAGCTGGTGCCTTCCAAAGGCAAAGGGACGACCTGGCGGCACAGATGCAGGCTCTCAGTCAGGAAAGAGACACTTTAGGCCAGGAAGTCTGCCACTTAAAAAAGGAAATTGAAGAAAATCACCTGGCCCTCCAGGGGCTGGGTGACCTCCAAAAAGAAAACTCGAACTTGGTAGAGCACACCAGAAGGGTGGAAGATGCTCTGGCAAGAAAGGAGCAGGCCAGTAGGGATGGGACTCAGGAGGTAAACCTCCTGCAGCAAAGACTGGCCCAGTTCTCCAGGACCAACCAGGAAGCACAGAGGGAAAATGAGGCCCTCTGTCAACACAATGATAGGCTCCAACAACAGGTAGCGATGCAGGAGAGACTGATAGAGTCTAGTAAGGCCTTAACTGAGGAACTGAAGGCACAAATGCAGGCTCTTGCATTGCAACAGGGAGCAGGGGCGGATAGAGATGAGGTTCGCTGGGAAAGGGAAGCTCCGGAGCATAACCTCAGGAGCCCTAGTACCAGAGGCCCTCATACCTCTCAGTCACTGGACTCTGCCACCCCCATATTCCCTGGCGCACATGAGCACAGGGCCACAGGGATGGCAGATTACTATCCAGCTAAAAGTATGGGGTTCATAGGCCAGTACCACTCAGGAATGGAGGGGTGGGCATCCGGGTATGGGCACCCAAGTACAGTACAGTTCAGTGGGGAACCCCAGGAGAGTAGGCCCCTTAAGGGCATCCTGAAAACCTCTGCCCAGTTAGGTCAGTGGGGGGGGTACCCAGCAAATCCTGGCAGCAAGGAGGGATCTGAGGACTCCTCTGAGCACCACAGGAAACAGGAGACCAGGTCCCCACATTCTGCCAGCCATTCCCAGGCTCGCAGAATCCGGGAAAACCTGGAAGAACAGACAGGAACCTCTGGGAGCAGTGCCTCTGAGTCAGAGGATGAATGGACAAGGGTTACCCGAACCAAAAAGGCCAATAAGGCAAAAAGGGCCTTGCTTAAGGACCCCTTAAAGCAGATTAAGGCGATCAGGAGCGTCATCACGCCTTACCATAAGAACGCTAAGTATTCTGTTTGGGAACACTTGGAGCTCTATGAGCAAATGATGGAGACTTTTCATTTGAAGGACAGCCAAAGCTGTATCCAATATGTAAAGTGGACATTCTCCCCAGAGTACTCCAGTTTCTTTGCAGGGCTGGAGGACCAAAATCATTCCAGGTGGTCCACCTATAGGGCGGCCATATTAAAACATTTTTCTGTTCACAGAAACCCCCAAGAGGCTCGCAAGGCAGCCTACAATTTACAATGTGGGGAGGATCAGGCCCCACAAGAATTTGTGCAGGAGTTAAAGCGTGCTTTTGCACAGACCACAAGAAGGGTGCGCACGGATAGCAGAGAATTTATTAATACGTTTTTCCATGCCTTGCCCAAATACATAATGACCCAGCTCGTGAGGGATTTTCACGAGAAAAGATCTTTAGACTGGGTCATCGAACAGGCGACCCGGATCTATGAGGTGCAGAAGCCAATAGAAAATAAAAATAATGCGCCCAAAAACCCCAAAGCCAACAACACCCCTGCTGCTGCCAAGGTGGCAGAGGTAAAGGTCACCCCCGTTTTAGAGTTGGAGATGGGGGGGGCCTAAAAACCTACTTGCACCTAATAATGCTAGGCCCAGAAGGTCCTCGGGCCAGTCACAGACAGGGAGCCAGGGAGGCAGCCCCACAAATGGGGTCCCTCGCTCTCCTGACTATGTAAGTCCCCGTTACAAGGGAAACAGACCCATCCTGGGTTATGTGTGGACTCCTCCAGCCCAAGGGGGGGGATCCAGCCAAGCACCTAACCCAGGGAACTTCCCTCCTAACTTCCCACCGGAGGGCAGAAACTCACCAAATCCTGGGCAGAACTTTTTCCCCAGGTATCCACCCAATTTCCAACCCCAAAATCATCCATCCTTCTTTCCCCAATTCCCTGAGCCCAGACAACCTAATCCGGGAGAGGGGAGGCCAAGGGTGGAGGGGTACCCAAATCTTCCCAATCCGGGGTATTACCAGAGAAGGGACAGCTACCCTTCCCGGGATCAGCCCAGGGGAGAAACCAGGGCCCCGTATCAGCCTGAGCGGGTTTCCCAGTTAGAGCGCCAGGTTCAAAACATGGCGCGGGATCTGGGTCACATACTGAGGGCTCAGCAGAACCCTCAGATGGGCGTGCCGGCGCAGAACGCACCCAACTCTGGACCTGGTGCTCCAGAACAATGACGGGGGCAGCACCCCGATAACTCACCGGTTCCCAGGGAGGAGGCACAAGGGGAAGGGGGGTGTAAAGCCTTGGAGGAAGCTTCCTTCCTCACTTGTAAACAGCCCCTGGAAACCCAGGAACCGGAAACAAAATCTCTTGCCCCTGAAAGTCTGCCTCCTAAGGAGCAGAGGGGTGGTAGGAGAAACAAAAGACCCAAACAGACACAGTTTGAGGAGGAGGTACAGATCTTCCAATTTGAGGGAGAGGGATCCTCAGAGGATCCTGGGAAAAGGATCTTCTCCTTCAGAGAGGGGGGAACTCCTCCCAAAGAAAAATGGGTCCCTAGGGATGCAAATCCAGACTGGGGAGATGTGGAGACTGAGCTACCGCCGCCCACCATCTCATCCCAGAACCAACAGCAAGAAAATCCCCTGGTTCAAACCCATCCTGGTGACTGCCTCCAAAAAGGGGGGGGCGGCCCAGAACCGGAGCCAGGGGAACCCACAATGGCTCTGATCTCCAGTTGCCAACTTTTTCTTTCAGATTCCCAAGGGTCTCCGCAGAATTCCGCCCAAATCTCTTCGCTAGCGATGTCCAAAACCAGAAAGTTAGCCCACCAGTTGTCCAAAAATGTGCATTATCTGTGCCCCCTTGAGGAGAAGGAGGGAAGACACTATGCCCCGGTACAAGTACAGGGGCAGGGTACAATTTTGGCACTGGTGGACACTGGATCTCAAGCCACCCTTCTGTCCAGAAGGGCCTTTGAAGAACTGAATGCAGGAAGGGGAGGGAATTACCAAATTCCTCTCACCTCTCTTCCTGGACAACTCCAGAACTTTGACGGGAAGGAAATTCCCGTCGAGGGGACTGCAGATTTGGACATAAAAATTGGGCGACACAAGTTGAAACACCCGGTCATAGTTGTGACCCCAGAGGGCAGCCCTTGTTTACTAGGGAATGACCTCCTGAGAAGGTTGTCACCCCTAATAGATTGTTTAAACAAGGTCCTCTGGACCCAGACTAGCCGACCAATAAAATTAAAACAGAGTGTCAACCATGTTAGTTTAAACGGCACCTGCCACATGGTTGAACAAAAATCTGACCAAGTAGAATTTCACTTCCAGAATAGCCAAATTCCAGACGTGACAGTAATAGCAGTAGGACAACAGACTGGTGATGGAGGGTCCTCTCTATTTCTGAAAATCAACCTTCCTTCCAGTCTAAAGTGGTACTCCACGTTGGAGGGAAACACTCTGAAATTCTTTACTAATCCACAGTCAGAAACTCCCACTCCTATAGTCCAGAAAGATGTGAAATCAGCTCAGAGCCTGGCTGATATTCAGCAAATTGGAGAGCAGTTGTTCATCCCTGTTCAGTTAAATGATGGGAAGGACTCTGTTCTCGCTCGAGTGTGTGTGAACAACGGTAAGAGCTTCATCAGCGAAGCCATGTTCCGCCAACTCCCAAAAGATCCAGCCATTCCCACATTCAAACTGATAGACAAATGGGAAATGGACCTGGAAGCGCCTAATTCCAAACATCTCCTGCCAAGCAGGTGTATGCTCAAAATCTCCATTGGCAACAAGAGCATAGTCCATAATTGTTGGGTCGTGCAAGACGTCACTGCCGCCTTTTACTTAGGCAGTGACATTCTCAATCGCTTTGCCATTAGTTTGGACCTAATAAACTTCAAAGCTTGGTCCCGATTAGCGGATAATCCCATGGGCTTTGATGATCCAGAAAAAGCATTTAGGTCAGCTCAATTGCTACCTTATGCAGTTGAAATTCAGATCAAAGAGGAAGTCACCATCCCAGAAAGGACCCGACAATTCTCCCTGGAAGTGAAAGCTAAAAGAGGACAATATTTGCAAAACCCTGATGCTTACATACATCTAAACGCTTCTCTCCAACAGCAAGGGTTGGGGGTAAACCCAACTCCATTAGTCAACATAGAACATGACACCATTCCAATAGAGGTGGATAACAGCGACTTAAAGAGTATTACTCTAGCCGCAGGCACCATTATTGGAATGGCGGTTGATGACCGACATTTTTCCATCGACTTAGTAAATGAACTGTTAGGACTAATCCCCAAGGACTGTTTTGACAGTGACAGTGATGACAATACAACACCAGACAGGATTTTTACCCGGCATGGGGGGAACTTCCTGGTGTACACTTCCTGCCCCTATGGTAAGGAAGATGTGACTTGTGACTTCAGGAGGGATGAGGTGATTTTCCAGGTCCATGAGGGCTGCCTTTCCCACCTGAAGCCTCCGGTCCAAATCAGCACTCTGACCAGGGACTTCTCCACCCAGCTGGAGGAGGCCGCGGAGATAGCCAAACCAGAAGTCTTTCCAGGCTTCAGGCAGATGGTGGAAGAGAGAGTCAACCTAGCTGACGCCCGTGTGACTCTGGAACAAAAGCAAAAGTTGAAACAAGTTTTCTTGGATTTCCAAGATCTCTTTGCGGTAGACTCATATGACTGTGGCCGCACCGACATCCACACAACAACAATCCCCACGGACCCTGGCATGACTCCTGTGTTTGTGAAGCAATATCGCTTGCCTCTCGCATCAATGGAGTCCCTTACTGAAATAATTAAGAACCTTGAGTCCCGGGGAATAATCCGTCCAGTCCACAGCACCTTCAATAATCCGGTGCTGGGAATATTGAAGCCAAACGGCCAGTGGAGACTCTGCGCCGACCTCAGGGAGCTCAACAAACGGGTCCATACTTCCCGATGGCCCCTGCCCTACATTGACCAAGGGCTGGCCCAGATCCAGGGGTCACAGGTATTCACTGCAATAGAGCTGACCAATGGGTACTGGACCGTGCCTGTCAGTAGGGAGGACCAATACAAACTGGCTTTTACCTTTGGGGGCCAGCAGTATACATGGACCCGGACTCCCTTCGGATACCTCAACTCCGGCAATGAATTTAACATTTTCCTACATAAGGCCATGCCCGACCTGGGTGCGAGGGGTAACCTGGCTTATGTAGATGATGTCCTCATCAAAAGTTCATCTGTGGAGGAACACATAGCGGAGATCCGTTATGTTCTGACCCAGTTGAGGGCCGCCGGAGCAAAACTTTCCTTTCAGAAAGCACAGTGGTGTAGAACCCGTGTTAATTTCTTGGGGCATGAGATTACTCCTCAGGGTCTCTGTCCCCAGGAAAAGAAAGTGGAAGCACTTCAGAAACTGAAAGACCCCACAACTCTGCGGGAACTAAGGAGCCTCCTTGGACTGACCAATTACAGCAGAAAGTTCATTGAGGGCTACGCAGAGATCACCAGACCCCTGATTCATCTCCTGAAGGGGGGCTCAAGTGGGAATGGGGTCCAGAACAAGCCGAGGCAGTAAGACAACTCAAAAGAAGCCTCTCACAAGCGCCTTGCCTAGCTTACCCTGTCAGAAACAAGGAGTTCTTCCTGGAGACCGGGTTCTCTAATACGTGCTTGACGGCAGTATTATACCAAAAGCATGACAAGGTCAATAAAGTAATCTCCTATGCGAGCAAAACTTTATCCTCAGTGGAGGAAAAATTCAACGATTGTGAGAAGGCACTCCTGGCAACGGTGTGGGCATTGAAGAATTACCGCCCGTTTATCCAGGGGGAACACATCATAGTGGAGACTCCACACCAGCCTCTGCAATATCTCCAAAGTGATAGAATCCGGACCGGAAATGTGAGTAATTCCCGAATTACTTCCTGGATTCTGTCAATGCAAGGCTTTCCTGTGGAGGTCCGATATGGCCAAAACAAGAAGAGTCCCCTCGCGCAAGGTCTGGCTGACTTGCATGATTGTGCCAGAGAAAACTGTCTCGAGGACGAAAGTCTAAAAATAAAGGACAACGCGGAGGCATACCTTAATTCCCCACACAAAGTCTTTGAAGAGGACAAGTGTGAGGGAATGCCCACTGTCTATGTGGATGGATGCTCTTACCATGTTAACAACAACGGGGAGAAAGAACTGGTGGCCGGCGTAGGGAATGCATGGGTGAATGAGTCCCCAGAACCCTCCGCTGGATACAAAATTGGTCCCCGAAGTAGTCAGGTGGCAGAATTGATGGCTGTGCATCAGGCCATCCTCACTGCTGTCCAGCATCAACTCCACGAACTGGTCATAATCACAGATTCGGATTATGTACGGAATGGGTTCGTGGAGCACCTGGTTAATTGGAAAACCAGAGGCATGTTATGTGCTAACAACAAACCCTTGAAACATGGGAAGTTGATCCAAAACATTGATGATCTGGTCACCTCGAATGAGATGACCATCTATTGGAAAAAGATCAAGGGTCATTCCAAAGTAGAGGGACCAGACAAAACTGGAAATGACTTCGCTGATCAGCTGGCCAAAACTGGGGCCATCCAAGGGGATCTAATTGAGATTGAGTCCCTGTTGGGGGAAATCCAGGTCACTGCTATCACTAGGTCCCAGACAAATGCTCACAACGACCTTTCAATTGCACAATGGAGTAAGGAGACCCCTGATGCTGATTTGATTACCGCTCAGAAGGGGGATCCAATTATTGGTAAATTTTACCAGCACCTTGAGGACCCTGAGAACTTTCCCCTGACGGATACCGATTACATTGGGAAAGAGGACCTAAGAGTGTTGATGAAATGTCCAAAAATGTTCCGAATCCAAGACGGTTTGCTGGTAAGGAAATCCAAAGCTGGCCACGATCAGTGGGTGGTTCCTACCTCATTCCGAAGCCTGATGTTAAGTCACGCCCATGATGCGGCCACCGCCGGTCATAGGGGGTTTCACACAACATTGGAAATCTTAAGAGAGGTTGCATACTGGCCACACATGGGGCAGGACCTCGACCAATACTTGAAGGGGTGTCTTGTGTGTGCACAATTTCAGCCATCATCCCTCACGCACCGTGCGCCTCTCCAAAAGAGGGGGAGGACACTGCCATGGTCAGATTTACAAATCGACTTTGTAGGCCCCGTGATTCGCTCTGCTAGGGGGAATAAGTACATGTTGACCGTCACATGCTTGTTCACCAAGTGGGTGGAATGTCTCCCAACCACAAATTGCAAGGCAGAAACTGCAGCTGCCCTGATGATTAACCACATCTTTTCCCGTTTTGGTCTACCTCAAAGGATTGAGTCAGACAGAGGTAGCCACTTCACCAGTGAAGTAATGACAAAGATGTGGGAGATACTGGGGGTCAAGAGAAAGCTGCATATTGCTTATAGACCAGCTTCTTCTGGGGCAGTAGAGAGATATAACCGGACAATTGTGAGCATATTAAAGAAGTTTGTGGCAGATTCTGGGCCAAGTTGGGATATCCGATTACCTCTGGTCCTAATGGCCATCAGATCTACCCCTTCATCTGCAACCAAAATGTCACCATTTGAGTTGATGACTGGGCGCAAGATGGTGCTTCCGCAGCATTTGCTCTATAGGACCCAAGAGCAGACACTGATAAATGCCTCCACTACTCATGAGTATGTGGAGAATTTAAGGAAACACCTTCAACATGCTTTTGCTTATGCTCAGCGGAATCTAGAAAGATCAGCTGATAGCATGAAGACCCACTATGACCTGAAGACTTCCAGGAAGGAATATCAGGTGGGAGACCGGGTCTATCTATACAACTTCCAAAGGAACCAGGCCAAGCAGCGCAAATTTTTGCCTACATGGAAGGGACCCTTTGAGATCATCGACAAGATCTCCCCTGTGGCCTACAAAATCCACATCCCCAAAGGTCCTTTGGCAGTGGGGGAAGACAAGTGGGTCCACATAAACCAGTTGAAATGTTGCCATCCCAGGCACACTCTGCAACAACTGGAGGAATCCTCTGGAATCCTAGCGGGTACAGTCTCAGACTAATTCAGTTCCAATCATAAAACATACCACATCTAGTCTCTAAAATATTGTGATTTGCATGAAACTGTCTCTTAGTTATACTGTTTTTTTATCAAAATAAGAATGTAATGTTTCGTTATGATGAAATGCATATGCTGCCCCACTATCTCAACAGTGGTGGAAAAACGTCTATGAGTAGGTATTGCCGCTCTTCCTTTGTCGTCCTAGGAGAAAGAAAACCTGGAAACGGGCCAAGGAGGACGATCCGGAGACCGGGAGCAGAGACGCAATGGGCCGGGGTACCGCCCAATATTCCCATCAGGACCGGCGAGGAGAACCGATCGATCCACCGGATGGAGGAAAAGATGCTGAACTGTGCCATCTATTGGAAGAAGATGAGGAAACATCCCAGGTCTTGCGAGTCCCATCAGGAAACAGAATGGCCATCGCAAGAGGGGGGCTTGTGGGATGTTTTTACCCATGCATCCGAG